>NC_032009.1:32784271-32856088 GCF_001865875.1 Lupinus angustifolius | reverse complement strand
CAGAATATACTACGACAAACATTATCCTTATCAATCTCAAAGGCATAAAAAAATTGAGAGTCTAATACTTGTCTCTCCAAGAATTTGTTAAGAACAACCATACATTCTTTGCCAATATTATTTTTCCTATTTACTCTCAGTTGTCCAACAACTTGCTTTGGTGTCACCATGATTGATTCGTCACTCATGACATTAACAAAACGTGAAATTTGTGCTGGACCTAATCCACAACCATTAATATTTTCTACAAGACTCTTAATACAAGAGCTCTTATGTGCATTGTTGTGAGAACGTAGTCGACATTTTTTAGTTGGGCTTATAATCAATTCATGGTTATGTGTATTGGAAAACTTATTCACTACCCAGTCTCCTTCTTTTGTCTTTTCAATGTGCATATGAGCCTTGCAACCTTCCCTTTCATCTCGACGACGTTTTACTTCTTCTCCTAACAATCTCTTATCTAGCCTTTTAAATCCTTCTTTATTGCAAACAAAGTGATACTTTATGACTATTTCGATATTCCTTGCTTTATAATTCCAATTCTTCCTAATGGAGAAACCTTCTCTGAATGCAAATGAATTATAAAAATCATAAGCTACTTTATCAATTGTAAATGTCATATCGATATGTGGGGCTTCACTCTTTTCAAAAATTTCTTGAACTCGGGATTGCACTTGTTCATCCATCTCTTCCATTATCTGCATTTGATCATCTTGGGAAATAATATCTTCATTAAACCTTATCTCCATTATCTGTAATAAAGTCAAATTATATATAATAAGTTCTGCAACTAATTATAAGCAAATAGATATAAACATGAAATTAGGATTATGTTTTGAGAAGAATTAAGAAAAAGTTGATGAGAGGTGGATAATTGGGGAAATAAGTAAGGAAAATGAATAATGATGAAAAAATGAAACCTTCAAAAGCTTGGAAATGTGAGATTGATGAGGACTGCTTGAATGAATGAGAAAATTGAATGAATGAGAAACTTCAAAACCTTCAAAATGAATAAGTGAAATGTTTGAATGAATGAGAAAATTTTCTTCTTTGAAGTTCAGAACTTCAGAACGTGAGTGATAGGGAATGGTGAAAATGAAGAGGTGATATGGAAACCCTTGTGTTTCTGGTGAGAGAAAATAATGATTTTTCATAAAAATAAAATATTAAAAAATAGGAAATAAAATAAATAATATTAAAATAGTGTGACACGTGTCATCGTGCAATTGGTATGAGGAGGGGAGTTATCTCCTCACACCAGGAGAAACATTATTCTCTAATAATAAATAATACGTCTTATTTAATTTCTTATTAATTGTCATATTAACATATTTAAATATTTGAAAAAACATCATTGGGCTAGTATAGAGAAATGCAGAAATTTGGCATAGAATATCATTGCTCTTAGAAAGGGAATGAAAAGTATGTTAAGGTGTAAAATAAGAGACTTTGAAGAATAACTTGGTTGCACTACTGGCGAGTGGGGTGCCTACCTCACATGACATGACCTTTGCCCTAAAACAATTAATGGTGGGCCTTTCCACTCCTAGTAAATTTAAGGGTTGGTGATCTAGTACATCCCACTTATTTCAACTTTAGGAGACTCTCCACTTACTTAAGCTTACGTCAAACATGGGTGATCCAAATGGGTAAGATTTTCACAAGATTGGGTATGCATCAGTCTCGAACATTGAGCTTCAACATTGAATATGGGCGCTAGAGGGAAAATTTACATGGGTAGTGTACTTTGACTACACTATCTCACGTTTGGTACAGGTTTTACATTAATTACGAGGATGGTGTAGTTTTTATGGATCTCGTAGATAGGGTACACGATTTCACCAAAGTCGTGGATCTGAGCCACGACTTTCTTACACCATGTCAGCTTTTTTGTATGTCGTGCACCAAGGACACGACTTTCATGGAAATGTGGTGGACCTGGTACATGAGTTTCATGCAATTCTCGTGGACCAAAGACACAAGATCCAAGTTGTATCTTGGATCCATGATATCCAAAAAACATATATACATCCTCATCTCGGCTCAAACCACACCGAAGGAAGAAAACACATGAGAAAAATTTAGGGTAATATGTAATTGAAGAAGTGTGTTTATTCAAGGGAACTAAAAATAGTTTATATTTTTCAGTTCATTTACTTGTATTAATTTTATTTAATGTTACTATATGTTTATATGTAGATGGCAATTATTAGAGATATTGTTAGTGATTTTAGCGATGAGGAGGACAATGAGCTATGTGTTGATGATGATGATGATGATGTTCAGATTATCATTGGTGAACAGGTTAGCATAACATATGATACTCCTTCATATTTTTTCGTTAGCATTGATTATTAGTCCGGACAAGATTTTCCATATAGAAGTACTCACATAAGTAATGATGTGGATAATGATATCTTTGTTGGTATGCAATTTGAATTAAAAGAAGCAACAATAAATGCTGTAAAACAATTTCATATTAGGTATTTTGTTGATTACCATGTGGATGAGTCTAGGTCAGATAGATATGTTGCAAAATGTAAATATTATGGTATTGGGTGTGAATGGAGAATTCGGGCATAGAAAAGTGTGAAGCGTGATATTTGGGAGATTAGAAAAATTAGTGGAAGACACACTTGTGTATCCACTAATACTTCTCAAGATCACACGAAATTGAACTCATCTTTCATCGCAAACTGCATTGTTCAACTAGTATCTGAAGATCTTGGTATACCAATTAAAACATTAGTTAAAGAGGTAGTCACTTGTTTTGGTTATATGGTGACATATAGGAAGACTTGGATTGCTAAACAAATAACAATGTCCCAAATTTATGGTGATTGGGAGGGATCGTACAAGGAGTTACCTCGTTGGTTGAATGATGTCTAATATTATGCATCAGGTACAATTGTAAGATATTCAGCATCTAACCATGAAGAACATAATACTTACATTCTTGGTAGTGTATTTTGGGCTTTCAAGCCATGCATTGAAGGATTTGCTTTTAGCAAATCAATCCTTCAAGTGGATGGCACATTTTTTACTGGAAAATATACTGGAACATTGCTAATAGCTAGTTCACAAGATGGTAATAGACGTATATTTCCAGTAGCATTTTCCATTATGGAATGAGAGATCAAATATGGGTACAGGTTTGTTGGGTGCACTTCGTACTGAGCTCCCATAATGGTGTAATGCACAATCTGTATATTGCATCCATCATGTTGCTAGCAATTTCAACAAGGAGTTCCAAGATAATGATATGAAAGAAAAAGTCATCAAAATGGGTATGTAATGAAATTTATGTCATTTATATAAAATTCCTTGTTTATGTGATTTATGTTAATATTAATAAACTTGTTATAGGATATGAATTGATGTGGCCTCGATTCGAGCGAATGCTTGCTCTATTGTGTCAAAAGAATTCGAGGGCAGCAGCTTGGTTAGACAAGATCCCAAAAGAAAAATGGACGCAATCATATGATGGTGGGAGACGGCACGACCATATGACGACGAACTTGGCGGAATGTGTTAACGTCATTCTGAAAGGAGCAAGAGTATTACCAATTACTGCACTTGTTAGAGCAACATATCATAGACTGGACTCATGGTTTATACACCATAGAAATGAAGCAACTAACATGATAAGGACAGGTCATGTATATCGCGAAGAATTAACTAAGGTGATCAATGAAAATAACCGAAAAGCTACATGTCAAGTAGTACGAAGTTTTTCACGGGAATCAGGAGTCTCGGAGGTTGAAGTTGTTGGTACCGGTGGGAGTCGACACTCAAGGGTATACACAGTTAGACTGGTCGAAAGTTGGTGTGATTGTGGGGAATTTCAATCACTTAGATTGCCATGCTCCCATGTTGTTGCTACATGTGTATCATTGAACTTAAATTATGGGCAGTTTATCTCACCAATTTATCGATTAGAGAACTTGCAGAAGGTTTATGGACATGAGTTTTAACCCATTGAAAATGAAGAATATTGACCTAGGTCCAACCTTCATTCCTAATCCCCTTATGCGTAGGAACCATATTGGAAGACCAAAAACTACAAGCATACACAATAAAATGGATGATTCTCAATCCCAGCAAATTAAAAAATGTGGGTGGTGTAGGAGTGAATGACACAATAAGAAGAAATGTCCATTTAGAAGTACCGAAGTCGATCAAAGTTCAAGACAAAACTAAGTTATGTAATGTTAGAATTTATGTAATATCAACTTGGGAAATTGGGAAAACTAAGTCAGAGTTTAACTAAGACGTCGCATACCAAATTGGGTTACCTGTTAATGGAGTTGTTGTTACTGGAGTTATGAATGCAAATTGGGAAATCATTTGTCACAACTTGTTGGGTGCTATCCCAACGGATAAGCATATTATGGGCTAAAGAATCCAAATGAGTTGGTTAGACTCAACCTTTGTTGTGCTTCTAGAAGGTGTTGATTATGTTGTTAATGAACAACATGCAAGAGCATTCATATTACGCATCATTGGAGGCTTCCTCATGCCAGATACATCAGGATCATGAGTCCACCTGATGTATCCCCCATTGTTGGAGGACTTATCACACACATACCAATATAGTTGGGGTTCAGCTACATTAGCATGTCTATATCGCAGATTATGTCGTGCAGTGCTGATTAGTCGCCATATTGAAATTGGAGGATACTTGCTGCTTCTACAGTCATGGGCATATGACCGCATCCCAATGTTGGCTCCAAGACTACACGACGATGATTTACAAATGTTCCATTTAGTCCAAATGTAAGTATTATTTTCAATTTCTTTCAAATTGTAATAGTGTATATTTCAAACTATTTATATCATACTAACTTCATATAACATTACATTTTAGGTGGTCGCAACATCTAATCACCACCAATATTCCTGGTAATGCAACTAACATAATATGGTCAATGTTGGATCGTTTGCACATTAATCAGGTAATTTCTGTAATAATATTATTAATTTATTTATTATTATTTCTATTTTTTTTTATTACATCCTTGCTAATTTTTTTATATATCAGTTTGTATGGACTCCATATAGGAACATTACCTATGCGGGGCCCATACCTCAAATAGGCCGAGCATGTGTGCCACTCACCTGCTTTGCACTTGTTGAGTGGCATCCTGCTGATCGGGTTATGAGGCATTTTGGTCTACAACAACTTATCCCAGAAGATCCAATTAATCTAGAAAAACAAAATAAGATGGATCTACGTGAGAAAAATGACTACAACTAGCTACAAAAGCATAACCATTGGATCCAAATTTGGAATAATCGGGAAAGTTATGTGGTAAATAGTTTTCCGTATGACTACTCTTTCTATCAGTACTCATAGTATATGCAGTGATACTTACAAAGGACAAGGAAATACATCTCTCTAGACAGAGCAAATTCGCCGGATCGATAGGAATAAAAAAATTTCCATTTCTAATTTATATTAAATTATATTGACATATTCTAACATTCTAATTTTTCCACTTTTTTCAGTACAATTTTATTAAAATGATTCGGGATCGGTGAGCTCCAACAATTGTGTTTCCAAATTCATTGCAGTGACGTCTACCAAAACTGCAATGAGATGATGGAAGTGTTTGCTCAACTACTTCCAACTGCCTTCTTCTCAAGCTCCTCATACACAACAGTTTCAAATGTCAGTTACACCTGAGTTTCAACAACATTATGAGAAACTCAGACGGATACTTATTCACAGGCATACACTCAAACTCATGCTCCTCAACAACCCTTTGGATTTGAAGGTGTCGGAGCAATGGATGACTATTCATTCTCTCACTTAGCATCTTCTTCGCAATTTCAAGGAATGCCATAAATGTTTGATACTACTTCAAATACTCCATTATCGGTATTCAACTCTCAACAATATTATCAACCGGCAATGCCTTCACATCCTGACGAAGATGATGAAGATGATGACGATGACGACGAAGATGAGGAGCAACCACAACTAGTTAGATGTGGAAGATAACATCAATCACAACAACAACAACAACTAAGAGTTCAACCACCTCGAAGGAGGAAGGCCCCTGGATGTGGAACATCATCTCATAGGCGTCATTAGAAATTTCTATTCTCTTTCTGTTTTTTTAATGTAATCATTTTCGAATTCCTAATACAATTATCAATGTCATTTCTATGAAATTGTCTTATTATTTTAATTTATGCATTTTATTTTTAAATAATTACTACAATAAATGTTAAAAAATATAAAAAAACTATAACTAAATTCCATAAAACTAACACTTTAGTAAAATTATCATATTCAATTTAATTTTACAATTTTAATTTAAACATATAATTTTTATACACTAAAAAGCATAAATCTTAATTTTTTTTTTTTAAAAACTCACTATAATCAATAAAACTAACCCCTAAAACAAAAATTAAACCTACCATTTTCGTGTAAAAGGAAAATTCCAAACTCACCATATCCCATCAAATCTCGTGCATAGTGTACACGACTTATGAAAGTCGTGCATGCCATCCACAACTTTACTTGAGGAGAGAGAATGTGTAAGAAAGTCGTGGCTCTGATCCACGATATTCATTGGGAATCGTATTTCCCATCCACGACTTTGGTGAAATCGTGAACCTTATCCACGAGATCCATAAAAACTACATCATTCCCGTAATTAATTGAAAACATATACCAAATGTGGGATAGTGTAGTCAAACTACACTACCCACGTAAAAAATTTGGCACTAGAGCTTGTCTGAATTGGGTATATGACAACCCAAACATCAGGCCTCAAGCTCAACTGTAATAACTTCAGTATAAGCAAAACAAATTTGGAGACACCTTATAAAAAATGATTCGTATAAAAAGTGTTGGTAATTTAAATTTATTAATATTTTATTTTTAGGTTACATTTAATGTTACCCTATAAAAAATTGTTTGGAAGAGATCATAAGAATTGTATTATTCACCCTCTAGAGTGAGTAAGTTGGGGTATATCTTTAAGTGGGAGTCATCTAACCTGCGAACTAGTGTCAAATTCGCATGGAAGCGAACTGTGTAAGAGTCGTAAGATTAAATTGATTTGAATATGTGCTGTTGATTTTGAACTGGATACAGGAAACGATTACTTCCATGAAAGTCGTGTAGTGGATTCCCGACTTCTAAAGTCGTGAAAATGGTCCCGACTTTTGAATGAATGGGTAAACAAAGCAGCAGATATGGAGCACATATTAGTGTTTGATGTTTCAAAATTTTCCTCCTTCCTTGATGGTGCCCATTTCCGTTTTGTCGAAAAATAATTTATGAAATGACTTTTTGTTCTTCTTGAATTAGTTTTGTAGAGTTAAGTTATTTCATCTTTAAGTGTTAAACGATGATTTGTGTGTAATTGTATAGTTTACAAAGTAGTATATGACATCACAAGCGAAGACTAAACTATTAACGATATATAAATAAATCAAATAAATATCGTCATATTGTCAACCGGTTAGTGATGTGTTATAATTGAGTAATTGCTAAACTGTTTTTAATAATTAATAAATCGCTAAATTTTAAATGTTCGTTTAGAGTAATCAATAAAAAAATCATTTAGACATCATTAATTTGCTTGAAATTGGTTACATTATTTGAAAATGGTTTTTAGTTGTCTTCTTTTATGGGCAATATAAAAGATAATTTTATTGAAAAATAGTAATATGAAATTTAATGTAAATTGAAATTACAATAGTAGAAATTTATAAATCCCCTAAATGACTTCCCGTTCCACACCTACATGGTTGCCTATTACGTCGAGGAACGTGACGATGTCCAACTCTAGTTTGTTCTTGATCAGTATCAGTCTGTCTGGTTTGGGAAATGTTGTCATCAACTATGAAAGAACTTGGCCCAACACCATCATCTTCACTATAGTTGAACATCATATCATTGAGAAATACATTTTCTAAATCGGGAGTACCAGCATTAGCAGCAATAATGAATTCATAAAATCATTCTCTTGTGTAGAAAATGAATGATAGTGAGGAATGATATGATCAGTTTGATGTTGGTGCGAGGGTTCATAATGAAAAAATATTCTCCCAGGTTGAATATTATAAGAGTCGGACATTGTTGGTTGATACATTGGATGTTGTGACATAATAGTTCCATTCATTGTAGGATAGTACATTGGAATTTGAGGGGTGTGGTTGGCTTTGTTGGTAATTTATTTGGCGTGGGTCTAGGAGTTGTAGTTCTGTAGATAAGAAAGGTTTAGAATTGGTAAGAAACCAACTCCTATATTGTTGTGTGTGGAAAGGAGATTGGATTGCAAGTCCTTGCAACACTTGATCTCTGTGATGATTCCAATGGTCAATCCATTGTGCATGCTTGAAGGCCCAATTTGCGTCTTGATTTCCCCGTTTATCAATTTTGTGGAGGGTGTCCATATTCACTGGTCATTATGGCACATCCTTGATCAAACCAAACTGTAGTTTCACTCGATCTATTTGGTGCCACTCGATGATAGAGAAACAAATTAAAGTTGTGCATACACTCCACACATTCTTATCTTATTGGACTTGACGTGGGAGATTGTTGTTATAAGTCTCATATGATAGTTATTTAAACTACAAAAATAAGAAAAATATTAGTTAGAAAAAAATTGAGTTATTGTGTAAATTATAAATTAGTAAGAGTTTGAGAATATTTACATCATTGACCTCCATATGGTCTAATCGTGACCTATATCCCGTTAAATCTCCCCGTGAAACTTAGCATTTTGAGTACCCTACCTATAGAAAATAGAAATTAATTATTGTAGTTGAAAGAAAAAATCCGTGAAAAAATATTTTTATGTAAAGGAAGAAATTTATATTACCTTGAAGCAAATGGATAAGTAATTAGTTGGCTCACCCTAGGTACAAGGAATGGTAGGCATTACAATGTTCAAGATTGTAAAAGTATCAAGCACCCACCCATGGCTTTGGCATTGGGTTTTGTTGCCCGACACATTTCCCTATACAAGTTGGCCAAACATGCTGAACCCCAGCTATATCGGTGAACTTGTGATAGGTCTCGAAGTATGGGTAAGTGCATTAAATGTACCCGATAATTTGATTTATCAGGCAACAACTCCCCTCCTATTACGTGTAGGATATGTGCCCTACAATATTATTGTAGTTGCAATTGGGAATGTAAGCCTTCACATCACGATGTGGTATGCAAACCAGCATAGAACTTTCCCCGAATGTAAGCCTTGGCCCACATACTTTGGCTATCATAAGTTCGAGCGGCCCAAGCATTATCTTGAAGCTCGTGTTTGATGATAAGTTCCTCATGCATCATATTAAAATCTTCAGCCTCAACATCAACATACTTAACTTTCTGGAAGTCCTTATGAAAATTCTTCTTCTTTATATTTTTTCCAACATTATTACATATATGCCAAGCACATAATCTATGTTAAGCTTCAGGAAAAACTCTTTGGATTGCATTCTTCATCGCCAAATCTACATATGTGATAACACACTTTGGTTGTTTCTCATTCATTATCTCCAAAAAAAAATTCTACAAGCCAAACATATGTTTGCTTTGTCTCATTTGACACAATAATAGTAGAAATATTGTTGTTTGCTTGTGATGATTTACACCCGAAAATACAACCACTGGAAATTTATATTTGTTTTGACCGTAAGTTGTATCAAAAGCAAGAACATCACCAAAAATGGAGTAGTCGAAAATGCTACATTCATCAACCCATAATAATTGTTAGAACTTACCTTCTTCGTCTACAGTATGCCTCCAATACATTGCACAATCTGATTTTGATTGCTCCTTCAAGTATTGTAATGTAGATTCAGCGTCACCATTTCCGATTTGTCTCTGATTCTAGATTTGATTGTACATGTCTTTCTTCGAAAACCCAATATATTGATAACCCCCACATTGACCAGCAAATGAACCAAAAACATTTCCAGTACCAATGCCCACTTGTCTCATATTGTTCATTTGAGCAATATTTGTCTCTGTCATTCTTCGGTTAGAGACTATCATCCCACCACAATGTTCACCAACCACTTCATGGCGATGTTCATCAGAAAAATAACTCACATACCAACCTCTTTTTTCCTTGTCAACATGAATCGTCATTCTTGCTAAACAACTGCATCTTGTCTCTTTCCTAGGTGTCATATTTCGGATCAAATCATCTTTCTTCTCCCTAAATCCTTCTCTATCACAAAAAAATGATTGTCATAATATTCCACCATCCTTATCCCGACAGGTATGATATTTTCTTATCCCATATACTTTCTTCATAACATACATCCTATAAAATTCGTATCTGATATCATTACTTAAAAACCTAAACTTCTTAACTTCATCTTCATTTAATAACCCAAAATCAATTTTTTGAAAATCCAATTCCTCTATCTCATTTATATTTTCATCATCACTAACATTAACTTCATCTACACCCTAAAATCAAAAAATTACATCATGTACATGAATAACAATAAATAAATAAATAAATAAACGAAAATAAATGAATAAATAAAATAAATCATTTCCATGAACAATGTCAAATAAATTTTAACTTTATTACATAAGTTCCCACTATAGTAATTCATATCTTCTTTCATCTAATAAAAAGAAAGTTTCTATGTAAATAACATAATCAAATCAATAATCATAAAATTACTAAATAAGAAGAAAAAAGAACTTACCTTCACAAATATGAAGCAGATTGATCAAATCACTAAAAAGATACATTATTTTACGGTTGCTCAAACACACTCTTATAAACTCTTCATCACATTCATTTTTGGTTTCAAAGTCTTTAAAAGGGTTTCAACCTGAAGTCGTTAAAGTACAGTCCGACTTAAGATATTTGTACTACACGATCAGAAATCATGGCTGAGTTTCCCGACTTCCAAAAATTTGTAGTATGCAGTCATAAATCATGGAATTGTTTCCCGACTTCGAAACTTCTTCCTTGGAAGTCGTTGATCACTTTCCTGACTTCAGATTCTAAACTTTGCATATAGAAGTCGGTTTCCAGGATCACGACTTCTGGATTTGAAATCATTTATTAGTAGAAACAGAATCTTGTCACCAAATACTTCAATCCAACAGTCATATCCTAGTTCGCACCCAAATGAACTAAGTTAGAGTTCGCATTTTAGCAATCAACCTTTAAGTGAGCCTATTCAATGTTATGCCAAAAGGATTTAGTACGCTAGTTAAACAAATTTAGTTGGAGATGAAAAAAAATGTATGTTTTGCCTAATATATATCTTTAGAAACAAAATAAATAAAAATGGATAAACATAAAAAGTTAGTAAATAAAATGTCATGATTGATATGTGAGATTTCTAAAAATATGAATAAACACTAATATGTTTATTCCTTTTCTACCGAAACAATAACACTATCGAATATTATACCAACAACAACAACAAATTTACTTACATGATATTTACTTACATGATGTAGGCATATAGAAGAGTTTTATACCAACAACAACAACAAATTTACTTACATGATACATCTTGACTGAAATATTTTAGTTTTGGTGGACCTTTTAAATTAATTATCAAACTAGTGTAACTTTTTAAAATTTGGCACCAGGGTGGGAGTTTTCTTGTAAACTCAGCACTTTAGTCGGCGAGTATCTTTTTTTATTCCTAACTAACTAAAACTCGGCAACTAGAGTATCTTTATTTTATTCCTAACTAAATAAAACTCGGCAACCAGAGTGTCGATTTTTTCTTCCTACTTAAGTTTTGCTAAGGCAATAATGATGCCTACAAATCAATCTAGCATTGATGATCATTATGTTGATAATAATGATAGTATCATTTCTCCTATTCGTCAACAAGAAGACGATTATTGTATTGCCCAAGACAGAACCAGGAGACTAATTAAAAGGCTAGCTAGATACATTGATGGTGATAATTTAGTTGTTTGTGCATTATCAGTTGCATAAGAGGTAAATGATGGTGTTGAACCCGCCAGCTATGCAGAAGCTGTTTCTTGTGTTGATTCTTCACAGTGGCTAGTGGTTATGAATGAAAAAATTGAAAGTCTTCATAAGAATGGTACTTGGGCTTTGACAGAGCTACCCAAAGGCAAACGACCATTGAGATGTAAATTGGTTTATAAGAAGAAAGACGACATTCCCGAGGTTAAAGATTCGAGATGCAAAAAACAACTAGTTGTTAAAGGCTTTAATCAAAAGGTGGGTATTGACTTTAATGAGATATTCTCATTTGTTCGTCATACTTCCATTCGTGTTTTGCTTGCTTTTGTTGCTTTATTTGATTTGGAGTTAGAGCAACTTGATGTAAAGACTACCTTTCTACATGGAGAGCTAGAAGAATAAATTTATATGGAACAACACGATGGATTTATTGTTCCTGAGAAGGAGCATCTTGTCTGCTAATTGAAGAAATCTTTATATGGCCTTAAACAAGCTCACAAACAGTGGTACAAGAGGTTTGATTCTTTTATGATTGGGCAAGGTTATTGCACAAGTCAATTTGATGACTGTATTTATTTCCAAAAAATTCTAGATGGATCTTTCATATACTTGTTACTTTATGTTGATGATATGTTAATTGCTTCACGTGACAAGTCTTTGATCAGGAAATTGAAAACTCAACTCAATAATGAGTTTGAGATGAAGGAATTAGGTGCAGCCAAGAAAGTTCTTGGTATGGAGATTCACATGGATCGTCAAACTGATAAATTGTTCTTATCTCAACACAAGTATATTGAGAGAGTGCTGGAAAGGTTTAATATGAATGATTGCATACATGTTTCTACTCCACTTGCTGCACATTTTAAGTTATCTTCATATTTGTGCCCACACATAGAGGAAGAAATGGAGCGTATGTCACATATTCCTTATGTTAGTGCATTTGGTAGTCTTATGTACGTTATGGTGTGCACTAGACCTGATTTAGTATATGTTGTAAGCATGGTGAGTCGGTATATGCATAATTCTGGAAAGGATCACTGGAGTGCTGTAAAATGGATTTTTCGATATCTAAAAGGTACTTCTGAAATTGGCTTGGAATTTGATAGAAGTAAGGCTACAATCGATGATGTTGTAGGTTATGTTGATTCGGATTATGGTGGTGACATTGACAGAAGGAGATTTCTTTCCGGCTACATCTTTACTCTCTGTAAAAGTGCTATCAGCTGGAAAGCTACTCTTCAGTCCATTGTTGCATCGTCTACGACCGAAGCAGAATATATTTCAGCAACAGAGGGCGTGAAGGAGGCTATTTGGCTCCGAGGTTTGGTAAACGAACTTGGTTTAATACAAGGTGTTATTACAGTGTTTTGTGATAGTCAAAGTGTTATTCATTTGACCAAGAATAATCGTTATCATGACAAGACCAAACACATTGATGTAAAATGTCACTTTATCCGATATATTGTTATTGTTGGTGAAATAATGGTGGAAAAGATTCACACATCAAAGAATCCAGCAGATATGTTTACCAAGCCACTTCCAAATACCAAGTTTCAGCATGGCCTGGACTTGGTTGGTCTCTATAACATTTGAGTGCATTTTGGGGCTTGATTTGGCGATGAGCAACTTATCGAATTCGAGCCAATGTGGAGATTGTTAAGATATGTGGCTCTAATTCTCCCACATACTTCTTGGATTTATTATGTGGCCAATAATGATGCCTACAAATTGCCCTGACAACCTAAAACTCTATAACTTGCTTGCCAAGTTCTCTTACTCCCTTCACTATTAAGAATGCATAGAATATTCATTCTATTGCATGAGCTTTGCCTATAAAAGGTATGAGCTATACCATGGCAAATTCATCATAGGGTTATCAAGTTCACACAACAACGTCTTCATAGAGTATATTTTGGTGAGAATTCTTGTCTCATTTGAAAGAGTATTTATGAGAGAATATTGTTCTTTATCCTCATTACTATAAGAGGATTTGTTGTACTCTCCTTTTTCATAGTGGAACTTTGCCCGTGATCGCCCGTGGTTTTTTACCTCTCACACTGAGGGGGTTTTCATATTAAATCTTGTGTGTTATTTTCTTGCTCCTTTACTTGCTTCTCTCTATTTCCCAATTGATCTTATCATGTGCTTTTGCATTGCACTTTATTCCTAACACAACCTTTGAACGAGAAGGTTAAAGCCTGTGACACACTACATAAATTAAACAAAAGTAGTGTACTCCAGAGTGTAGGTTTTGATTGAAAGTGTCAATCCTGGTCACCTATACATGGTGCTAAGAACCATTCTTTTGTTTTTTATGTAGTTATTGACCATGTTGTGAAAACTGGGTCGGATCGGTCGGTTTAGCTAGTTGGACACCAGACCAGTCCAAACAACATGTTGGATCGGGTATGCTTTAGAATTGGTGAAACTAGTTTGACTTGGACGGGTTAAGTAAAAACTGATGACTAGACTAGTTCTTGGTTGAACCGACAAGTCATTTTTTTATTTTAAAAAATGCAAAACTCAAAACAACGTCATTTTTAGTGGATTTTTTTGATTAAAAAGAATAGCATTATGTCATTTTGTGCAGTCCATTTTTCTTAAAAACCAAAACGAAGTCGTTTTGGACTAAAATAATTTTAAACTCCAAAGAATGGCATATAAACCTCCATAGTTACATACCCTCCTCTATAATAGTCATTGTTACCTTTGCCATTCTATGGTTATTTGCCTATTAATATAGAATACATAAATATACAATACACCTTATAACTATATAACAATTGCAGTAATATGTTAGATACTTCAAATTATTGTACAATACAATTATTATTTTACTATTGACATTAAAATGTTTGATACTTACTTATTTAGCAAAAGTTACTCGTGTGACATGTATTTTTTATAATATAATGTTAGCTCTTAATACTAATAGGAATTTATTACTGAAAACTTGAAAACCCGAGTTAACAGGTTCAATCAATGACTCACCGGTTAGACCAGTGATCCATTTACCCAATAACCTGACCGAGTCAATGACCGGTACAAGTTTAATAACATTGATTTTTGAAGAGTCATTGCTTCATTGTCAATATTTGTCATTATTATAAAATCAGAAAAAATGTGGGAGGCATATTTAAAAACACAATTTTAGTAAATAAATAAATGATACTACCCCGGAAGGTATCTGGGCATAGGTTCAATTGAGAAGTGATAAAAATGACATGATATAAAACCATTGAGACAGAAGCACAAAAATCTATCTGACAAAGGGTACCATTATCTTGTGCAAACCAAATACAAAATTACAAATTATAGAATTAAAGACTAAAGACTTTTTCATCAAAACTAAAGTGAACTGCAAAACCTTAATCGAAAAGTGACAATCCAAACTCTTCTTCATCCTCTTCTTCCTCGACCTTTTCTTCTTTCTTGGCAGGAGCTGCAGCCTCAGCAGCAGGGGCAGCACCTGCTGGAGCAGCAGCAACACCACCACCAACAATTGCAGCACCACCCACAATAACCTGAACAAAACAATCAACAATACAATAATCAGATCAGTTATCCACGTAGAGCTTGAATTCAATGATTAAACCACCAATGCTGAAAAAGGCTACCATCATCTAAGCATATAACGATACAACCAGCATGTGCAAAAATTAGACTTCCACAGATCCAAGAATGATAATTTTCTTAGCATTCAACCGTTAATTTTGTTTTTTAGTTACCAAAATTCCATGCACACTGCTGCAAGTTATTATTTTTATATACAATCACATTCAATGGTTGATATTGTTTTTCTTAATAAGGAAACTTAGATTTAACTTGGATAGATTCGTAGATGATCAACAAATGAAAGTGCAAGTAAAAAACAGTTTCAAATGGTGCAAAGGGATCCCTCTTCATCCTCACCAAAAATAAAAGCAAAACACTAATCACACCTTATCTAATTCTCAGGTTTGTCAATGAATAGTAGCATAACCAAAATCTACACTAAACAAGCAATCACATTCCAAACTCCAATAATCCATAGAACCGAAACAACACAGTTATGAAAATTATCTAACCAAAGCATTTTGCAAGCAAAAACTTGAGCAACAAAACATTATTTCAATGAAAATTAATAATAAAAATAGAATTCCGAAACCCGAAATTCAAGGAAGCACAGATATGACAAAACACACACAACACATTACATGACACGATTACAATACATGATATAAAATTAACATATGGTTAACAAAAAAGCACAAAAATAACTTCAACTAAAACAGATAAATAAAGTCATTATAAGCTTAAGAAACATTTAAGCTTGATATTACGATATTTCCATTATATAATATAAAATCAAAAGGTAAATGTAAAGAATTGTACAATACAACGAACGAGTATCCGATGGAGAAAGGAAAAAGACGAATAGTACCTGGAAAACAGCGGAGGTAGGTGAAACGGTGGAGAAAGAGGACTGAACGCCACCGGAAGCATCAACGGCGAGAACGGCATTAACAAGCGACCGTTGGATGGCGAAGGTGGAGGCGGCGGAGGCTTCGATGTCGCCGGAGTGTTGCTTGGCTTTCCATTCGCCGTTGGAGTGGCGGAGGACGAATGTGAAGACTCCCATTGCTTAATGTGGATCTGTGTTGGAAAAGTCAAAGGATTGAAGAGCTTTGTGGGAGTGACGGCACTTTTCACTTCAATTTATTATGTACATGTGAGATTTTGGAACCCTAGTTCTTGTTTAGAGATGAAAAGACGGTTTCGTCCTTAGTGATTATTCTTCTCTTTTGGGTTTAGTTGTGATGGACTTGTCATTTTGGGCTTTTGCTCTCAACCCATGGTCCATGAGTTCATTTCAATAAATAAAAAAAATTGTTATTGTTATTGTTTTAAAACACTCAACAAGCATTTATACATGAGCGTATATTTAAGTATTAACATTGTAAAGATTTACATTTTATATATAATTAATGTATCATTCACCCTTTATTTAAATTATATTTATTTGAAAATAAGTAATAAATAATACAATAATGGTGTAAAAAACTGTTAGATTATGAGTTAGTATATTCATTCCTCATTATACATAAAAACACTGTAACCAGTAATTCATTAACCCAGTACCCTGACCGAGTCATTAACCGATCCGAGTTTAATAACACTGCAACCACCCTTAAATTTCTTTCTATATCAGAGGTAATCCACCACAACATTATAAAGTAGCTTTTAAACAAATTTTGACATGTAGCTACTAAATACAATAATTAAATCAGCTCATAAGTTCAACCAGTTTTTGAAAATCAGTCAACAATATGAAATCCATCTTTAACTTGCATCATCCGACCTTAGCTCAGTTGGTAGAGCGGAGGACTGTAGTTGGAGACATCCAAATGGATATCCTTAGGTCGCTGGTTCGAATCCGGCAGGTCGGATACTTATTGTTGTTAACTTGACAATTTGTCGCATAAAAAAATATATTTATACACTGAGATTTTTATTCATCATGTGTGAACTAAGTTTTTCCATAGAGCAATATTATATTATTCAATATTCACACAGAAGCAGAATAAAGCTAATTAAACTTACTCTTAAAAATTATGAATCATGGTGGTCTTTTTTCGCTGAGTTGCACATTGTTTACGTTTATGGGGTCACGAATCTGCCCCGGTGGCAATGCTACACTACAATGTGCTCCATTCATTCAAATTCAGACCCTTGGTGGATGTGTCTGAAAGTACCACCACTTCAAGGCTTACACTTATATTGATGGGCCGTAGACTTGTTATATCATTATATTTAAAGGATAAAAGTATTATATTCTTTTATTTTTATGTTGTTTTTCATGTACTTGTCTATCCATGACCGAAGAAGATTCTATCTCTTAGGACTTATAAATTTAACTAATATTAAATGGTGCATACATTCGAAGGTTGATTTAGTTTTATTTCTCCAATTACCTTTGCTTGGAGGAATGTTGGATTCATTTTAAAGTGTTGTTAATAAAATGTTTGACCTTTCTTATAATTATAAAACTTTAATAATATATTAAATTTGTGTATAAAATTTATGTTCTATCTTCCATATAATTATGTGTACGTGTTATGTGTATATCCAAACACTTGATTAAGCAAATTAGTTTCTTTCATTCATGTTTTTGGTTGATCTAACAAAAGCAAATTAAAAAGTAGCATTGGTGAACAACTTCTCATCAAACTCCTTAAAAAATGTGATTATCTATGCTAAAAGCTAATATCTATATAATATCAGTGCATCATTCATTTGTATTACTTATATTTAAAAGTCTTAAATATGAACAGTGGATGATGCAGTGATAATGTAAAAAACTTATGCCATCAGTGTATACATAAAACCAGTAAACTTGTAAAGGATGAGGTAACACTCCTAACAAAGTCAATATCAGCTATGATATCTGCTATGTGATTTTCCTACAAATGTTAACCTTTTTGCACCCTTTTCATGCTAAAACAGCAGCATCTTTCATAAGGCCTAGTGGCTCTTATGAACAAGAACAATAGACAAAAAGGAAAAGGAATATAGTCTTATATTCAATAAAGTTTAACCATTGTTATGTACTTCAGATTCTATCATGCACAGCCTGCATGTTATCTGTGTAGTTATTACTAAGCCTATGGTACACCTGCAAACATGCATGCAGCAAAATTTAGACAACTATAATCAAATTCAGCTCCAAAAATAGAGCATTTGGGCTCCAACTATAGGGTACAAAGGAAGAAACTGAACTATTGCCAACAAGTTAATTTTCTCATAATCTCTTCTATTTCAAGCATAACCATCTTGTTATATTACACAGTACTATGCTACAGTGATCCACTGCGATGATCCTCACTTTCAACAGCTGTTGCAATGATATCGGCATCTCTTTTTAGCGGTTTTCCACTGTCTTCTTCATCACATTGTTCGGAGGTTGGAGCTAACATCCTTATTCAAATTATCATTCAAATCAGGTAGGGAGAACGACTGTGACCTTACCAAGGCCTTGTGGTCGCGGGGTGATTCATTGACCGAGGGTAGCACCATGTGAGGTGGCAGATTGCTCCCTCTGCGCTCTGCAATGGAGGGTGAAGATCCTTTACTCCGCAAATAGAAGTCTGCTCTTCCCAATGAGTGGTTAGCCGAATATGCCTCTGAAGGTGAAGAGACGGCTTCTTTCTGAAGTGAAAAGAAACCATCTACTAAAGATGCATCTTTACCATAAAAGGCTTCGGTTGATTCTAGGCTAGAAGGTGATGGCAACCGAGAAGACCAGTTTGTTGATGAAGGTGAAAATGTAAATGAGCTAGCATAATCAGAACTTGAAGGCGAAAATGTCGGCGACTTGGAACTGAGTTTTCGGCTATTGCTAAGAAAAAAAGCATAAGAATCGGACATTCCTCCAGGAGATGGTGGCAGCGATGAATCAACACTAGGAACAAAGTGGTCCATGACTTCAAGTGTATCTTTTGCCCTGTCTGAGCTGTTATCTGGAAAACACTCAAATGAATCCGGTGAACCACAAGGATGGTTTGATGATGGTGATGAAGGATCGACAAGAGAGTGTTGTTTTTCTTCTTCCATGATCAAGCCCGATTCGGCTTTGGATGAGTTTGTGTTTTTGCAGGACGGGAACAATCCTTTCATGAGACCGCTAGCAAGCTTTCTCCTCAATCTTCCCCAACTGTTTTCTCTAGTGGGAAGGCAAGTCTCTGATTCATCATTAGATACAGAAAAAGGTGGAACAACACCACCAGCAAGTGCCTTGTGAAAAATCTCAAAATCCAAATCATATTCATCTACTTTCCTTGGACGAATCCAATTATGGACTCCATCATCAATCTCCATTCTTGCAGAAGAAGCCAATGTTGTATCCTGCTTGACCTCAGCTTTATCACAATTACCTGATAACAATTGCTCATTGGAAAGAGCAATCCAAAAATCCGGTGGCTCCTCATCTTCATGGATCATAAGAACTGGACCTCTGGCCCTCTCGTAACGTATGACCTGATCGGCTGCTGATTTTGCATTACAAGACATGACACAATTACAATTCTTACCAGTCCATACATATACAGCAGAAGGAACATGGATAATAAAAGCACCACGAGAATCAAGTGCTTGTGCACACGGCTGGTTCACCATTTTGGGAACCAAATGAAGAGGGTCATAAGGTGAATGAGGAGCCATTCTATACATTCTAAGAATAGATTTAGGACTAGCAGGCATAGCATGTACCCTTTTCTGACACTGAAGGAGTTGACTAGCAAAACCCATGTTTGGATTGGTAACACCTCTTGCATTTTTCACATACTGAAAAGCATCTTCAAAGCTCTGACCCTCCCTCCACATGATATATGCAATCACCAACGACGTTGATCTCGAAACCCCTCGGCAGCAATGAACAAGGACACGACCACGTTGTTCCCTAACATCCTCAAAGTAATCAAAAACATCATACAGAATACTGGTAATGTCCTCGGTCGGACTATCCTTCAACCAAAGAGTTTTATACACAAAATCACTCTTGAAATATTCAGGGCAAACAAAACCAACACAATTAAGAACATGAGTGATCCCATTCTGCCTCAAAAGCTCATGATTCTTTGCAACTGTGTCACTTCCAAGGTACACATGGTCAGCAATTCTAGAACACTCTTTGTCATAGAATGCAAGTTTATCTCTCTTGAACTGAAACTCATTCATAGAACCCAATTCAGTGGATCTGATTGACCCTTTTGGAGTCTGAGGAAGTGGCCAAACTCCAAGGTCATCAGATCCAGCACTTGGCCACTCCTGAACACTGTTTTTGTTAATTGATAAGGGCTGAAGTGATGCCAGCAATGACCTTGGCTTGTTATGCGGCTTTCGGCTCGCCGGAGCTCGATCAGTCCATGAAACTGACCGGGAATATGTTCTCCGGTGACCACCACCGGCAGAGTCCTTACCCTCTTCTTCACCTGACATATTTCACACATAAACAACACAATTACAATAAAAGTAACTAGCTAGGGAAATGATAAAGATAGAAACTTTAATCAAAACCCATCAAGAAAAATATGTTCCAAACTCCAAACTCTATCTAATAAGGTTAATAAGAGAAAGAAGGAAAAAATAAGTATGGTAGGTGTTATATTATATCTACAATTTTCTCTCTCTTCAGCTAAGACCCTTGACCCTGGTTTCTCTGACTCATTCTTTGGTACATATAAATATGAAATGTTCAAAGGGTAGGAACTAGGAAGAAAAATCAAATGCTAGTAGGAATTTTCAGCTCATAGAAACACAGTGATGGATGATTTGTAGTAGAAAAACAAAGAGGAATTGTTACAAGGTTGAGGGTAGAGAAGAGAATAATATAGAAAGTACTATTGGTGAAGAAAGAAAGTGGTTTGGTTTGGTTTAGAAGTTCCAAAACCGTAGCGGTAGAGAGAAGGAGTTTGCTTATATAATAATACTAAGAATTAAAGGTTCAGTTGCGGCTATGGTCATGGTCTTTCACTTTGACCACAATAGAATGCTTCAAACTGCCACCTCATTATGGGTCTTTTTAATATAAAATAATTGCATAAGTAATATAGGAAAATAAAATATGTACCACTTGGTGTCCCAAGTTAATGAGAAAATTTTATTCATCTAATATGAAAAATTATAAAAATATAAACTAATATTCTAATATTATTTCGTGAAATTTAATTGATTCGAAACATAGAGATAAAAAATCATAAGACATATGATCTTTATTCAAACATTTTAGTAATGATATATTATTGTATTCATACTAAAAAATATTGGTCTAGTTACATGGGTATCATTATATCTCTATATAGACCAAAATATCATTAAAGATTTGCCTTTTGGAAGCTACAACAATAAATAACATGAGAATTTCTATTTTAGGTACGTTTCATTGTTTCTATTAGTGATTTCATTTTTCCATTGTCTTAATTAACTCTATTTCTATTTCAGTGTCATAATTTTATTATTTCTAACATTGTTTTCATTTCAGTATTTCTATTTATTGCCTTCAAACATTATTTCATTGCTTTCATCTTTCTATGTTTTCTATGTTTCTATTCACTCTCTGAATTTTAATTTGTAATTTTATTGTTTTTATTATATTCTATTTTGTTTGCAATGATTTTAGTTGTTGTCACAATAATAGTAGAAAGAGAGTTTTTAGAAGATTATGAAAATAAGTTGTATAATTGAATAAGAGATGTGTAAATGAACATTGTCTATTAATTTGTCCTAAGCGAGAAGTATTCAACAACTTTTATATTAATTTATATGGAGTGTAAATATATAATTTTGATTTTAAGGTTTTCATTCTTTTATATAAGATGATATTTATTATTTTATTTTTAACATATATTACACATCATATTTCTGGGTCTTAGATCAACCACATTGGTTAAGAGGGATAGATACACGCTTCAAAAAAAATTAATTTATTATTCATAGCTTAGAGGTGTATTTAATTATACCAAAATATATTATTGATTCATATGAATGTAAATAATGAGTGATGGAAAAAATATTGAAAATCTATTTTCACTCACTTTCTTCTTTGGGTTTCATTTATTATCGATATTAAAACCGTTGAGTTGAATATTGTTGTTATAAAATTTACATTATGAAATTAATGGGAAGAATTTAATTTTAATTTTTTTTATATGAATTCAATTTTGATTTGGTTGTCAATGTTGTATATTACAATTTTGTTGTATTTTATATTTTTTTAAAGATGTTTTAACATCATAGTTATTATTGTAGTCAAAATTGATTTTATGATATATTATTAAAAGTGATTGTTTTATATTATGAAGACTTCAATTTTATTAAATGATATGTTGATACATTGGGGGGAAATTGTGAAGTTATTTTTTGACAATGCATGAGTCATTTGAATTTTTTTATAGAATTTAACTAACAGTTTATACAGAAATACGTATCTAAAGAGAGGAGAGCTCCCATTGATATATAAAAATCGCGTGATTTAAGTAAATAAGAGAAAATTATAGTTTTCATGTCACATTTTAAATCAGCTATAAAAACTTACTTGTGAAAATCGTATTTTTTGTAAATGTAATTACTTTACTTATACTTCTAATGCAGCACAGCAAAATTAGTCTCGGTTATAGGAAAATATTGAATAATAAACCAGTAATGAATCAAACTTAAATTTAAAAAAATGCAAAGTGCATATTTAAAACAGAAAATTTTATGCTAAAAAATTACAATTCGTTTTGAATAACTTTTTAAACAATAATTTTAACTTGAATTATTTGTTAAATTAAAATAACCAGAAGGGCAAAAGGAATTATAAAAATTTAAATAAATGATAAATAATGTACTGACATATTGTCAATACATTGATATTACACTGTGTTATTATATACTGAGACATATTTGAACGGAATAAAATACAATGTTTATCTTTTATTTTTCTAATTGATATTCATGTCTGTATTCCATGGCCCAGGTGCAAAAAATCACTTCCTAATTCATATAATCTTTCCTACGTGTTTTTGCAAACCTTCAGATTTTCATTCTGCAAAATCTTAGGTGTAAAATTCTAAGTATCAACCGTTTTTTGCAATTTTTGTTAATGTTTTTTTATATTATCATGATATCTTCATCTTTTGGATAATGAATTAATTATTTTTGGAGTGTGTAATTATTTATTTTATCAAATATCACTTACAAGAATTAAATTATTGACTTTTTGATCTTTTTAAAAATTTAGTGATCTTACACTACAAAATCAAACCGATAAAGAAGTTAACTTTTTTTAATCATGGAACCAAGTTAAGAATAACATTTAGAAGTCTCAAATGCTTTCATGCATATGTAAAATTTAGAAGGAACAACAATATTTAATTATAATTTATAATTAAAATTAATTGTGTAACAATAATATAAAAATAAAAATATATATTTGTTTTAAAGTTTGAAAATAAGAAATTAATATTAAATAATGTTAATTAACGACTAAATATATTAAAGAAAAATGTATATTTAAAGTGTCATTGTTCGTTCTTTTAAAGACTTATATTCATAATTTATTGAATTAAAGGTAAAAGATCATGTTATTTTATCTTCAATATAAATCATTATTTGTCGGCAAAAAATCATCTTCCATCTAACTTCATAATCTTATTTTGATTATCTTCATTGCTAAAAATAATTTTTTAATTGTAGTTGTAGAAATTAGAATAATTAAGATAAGATAAATAATTCAATGAAACAAATATTATGTTTCCATCTTCCTCATTTTTTTAGAAGTTACATTTAATTCAAAGATAATTGAGATGTCCTCCAAATCGAATGACCGATATCATGAAATCCATAAGATATAATTTGTGCATAAAAATAAATAAGTTATTAACATTAAATATTTTATAGATATTGTTAGGATTCAAACTAGTGTTAAGAACCAACGTGCGTTGGTTCAAGTGGTACATGCTTGATTCCCCTTAAGCAAGAACCCGGGTTCGAGTTTTGTGGATGGAAAAAATGCCCGTTGGGAGAGTTAGCCCCACTTACCTGTGGATGTGCCCGGCTCGGACAGGATTGTCTCCAGTGCGAGGATACCTGTGGAAAAAAAAAACTAGTGTTAAGAATGTAAAGTAAATAGTTTAATGAAGAGAGGGAAAAATGACTACTAGTATAAGAATTTTATATACTATCAGTTCGTCATTCACATTTTATTTTTAATTATCAACAACTCTTCAAAAAAGTACTACAAATGAATAGGAAAGACACTACATAAATATATATTCTTTAATCCACTTATTCTAATAGTAAGTTTTTTAAATTTATTCTTTATCGTAGTCACTAATTTTATGGACATCTAATGATTTATATCTACTCACTTATTTAAATCATTGAATTTTTCTATAATTAATAGCTAAGATGGAAATTAAATTTAAAAAAACTTATTCTTTAAGTAAGTTGATGTCTCCCCATTTCAAAATATAAGAAACCTTAATACATTACAACCATATTAGTAAATGTCTCTTAATGTTGTACATGTCTAAATTTTCATTGACCAATATATCAATATCTACATAATGTAATATTTATATATATTCAATACATAATCTAATATTTATGTATATTACTTTTATTTAAGTATAAATAATAATTAAATACAAATAGTAGATAATACAATAATAAATAAAAATTGTTACACTATTTTTTCTTCTTTCAATATCAAATGATAATACTATATAAAACTATGATAGTATCATTTAATAAATCTTTTTTCTCTCTATATTTTTAAATAAAAGACTAGAATTTAATACACATTTATTATTAATCATTTCACTTAACTCATAAATAAAAGTGACTCTACCAATAAAACATTATTTTAATGTTGTAATTGTAAGCCTCCGCTAAATCTGAAGATGACAAAAAAATGAAGAATTTGTTTTCTAAGAATGACATTTATTGAGAAAGACAATCACACATATAAAAAAGATTAATTTTTATCAACATTATATATAGTATATACAAATATTAAACTAAAAAACTAGCCTAACAATAAAGAGATAACAAATATAAGAAAAATATGTACATTAATAATATAACAGTTTTTACACTATTAAATTATATATAATTAAGTATATGAATATCAATATGTAAATCGAAATAAAACTTAACTCTATTATACTAGAGAGAAAGAGAATCATACAGATTGAATATTTTTTTGTTTCCCACATGTGTCTGACCATTTTTTTCCATCCACAATACTCGAACCACTTCTTACCTAAAGGGAATCAAACATATACTACTTGAACCAATATTCGTCGGTATACATATTATTTGGAAGCCTGGTTTGATAGAGAGGTTAATTAATCGGCAAGTCAAGCATCTTATACACACAATAATACAACGACCAAGTTTAATGTCAATGGCATCTTTGTCTTCCTTCTTCTGTTTATTTCTTGTTTCTACTTGAAATGGGTATAACAGCAACATTCACCAACCACTTTCATCTTCCTCGTTTTCTGTTCAATCGTTTCTTTCACTTCCTATCCAAGTCTGCGTCACCATCACCCTCACCTACACCTTCTTCACGACTATGATCCTCTCCTTCACTTTCACAATTGGATCCATTTCTCACACCATTTTCACCGTTCAACTTTTCTCATGGACCCCGCTACTTCTCGTCCAGCTATAGTTATAGACAATGGTTCCGGGTACCCGTTTCCTCACTCCATAACCCACTTTCTGTTATACCCATCTGGGTTTTTTTATTCCCTTGTTTCATTGGCGCACGGCACGTGTTTGTTGAAATGCCCCTTATTGTTTTTCGTTATTTTTTGGGCTGAATTGTGTCTAATTTTGATTTAACTCAATTGGGATGACAATGAATCTCTCAAATTTGTTTTTTTTTTTGCAGGTATACGAAGATGGGGTTTGCAGGTAATGTTGAACCATGCTTTATTGAGCCAACTGTGGTCGCAGTTAATGAGTCATTTTTGAATCAATCTAGAACCTCTTCGAAGGCCAATTGGGTTGCCCAGCACAATGCTGGTGTTATGGCTGATCTTGATTTCTTCATTGGGGATGAGGCACTTGCCAAGTCTCGATCCAGCAGCACTTACAATCTAAGCTACCCGGTCCACCATGGCCAGGTTGACAATTGGGATGCCATGGAGCGTTTCTGGCAGCAGTGCATATTTAACTACTTGAGGTGTGATCCAGAGGATCACTATTTTCTCTTGACCGAGAGTCCGTTGACAGCACCTGAGAGCCGCGAGTATACAGGCGAAATCATGTTTGAAACTTTTAATGTGCCTGGACTTTACATTGCTGTGAATTCTGTGCTTGCTCTTGCAGCTGGCTATACAACATCTAAGGTTGGTGGTTGGTAGTCATGAAAAAGATAGTGTGTTATGTTGATAAAATTGGAATTGGATTATTAATCTTGAAGGGGAATACTTATTTACTCATAGGCTAAACCTCTTATGCCCCCCGCTACAAGTCTACAACAACCTTGCTAGCTATCAAAACAGAAAGTGCATAAGATGTTTTATCATCCTTGAAATTAATTGCTTTTGGATGTTTTCACTTGAAACCAAATGTGAACCATGGTGATAAATAGGAACTGTAGGTAGCGGTTTTTCAGTATTTCACTTAAAAACTTGACGACGGTACTGCATGAGCTGTTAAGAAATTTTGTCACTCCATTTTTATTATATTTATCTCCTTTTTAAGAAGACTTTCCTTTTAGGCTAATTTAGAATTCTTCTTAGTGTGAGATGACAGGAGTTGTAGTGGATATTGGAGATGGGGCTACTCATGTTGTACCTGTTGCAGATGGCTATGTTATTGGAGGTAGCATCAGATCAATTCCTATTGCTGGAAAAGATGTTACTCTTTTTGTCCAGCAGCTTATGCGGGTAGGCAATCTTTGTGGTATAAAGTCAGAAGTTTATTGTCCTGGTATCTGTTCCCAACTTTGTATTACTGTGAACCTATTCTTTCTAATGTTGAAGGTTCACACAAATTACTATTTAGACTCGCTGGTAAAATCAATCATGTATAAATGGTAATCATGGATGGATGTGGTGTGATGTTTTTATGGTAATTTTACTGCCTTTACATGTTTATTTGTTAATAAAGTATAGTCGAGTTTACTTATTTCATGATTAGTATGAAACATAATCATATATTTTCCTATATTTTTTTGTACTGGCCGAGATTGTAATAATCCACATCCAATTGTCAATCTACATTTTCATAATCCGGAATCATGAACTGCCTCATTTTGACATTGCTTCGTGTAGGAAAGAGGAGAGAATGTACCACCAGAAGATTCTTTTGAAGTGGCTCGGAAAGTAAAGGAAATGTATTGCTATACCTGCTCTGACATTGTTAAGGTAGGTTTGAGTTCAATACGAGTTGCTTTGATGTAATCATTTGAAGAGTTAACAAGCCTTTCATTTCTTTAAACCTAATATTAGTGTGTTGAAGGTCATAACTTTCTCCCTGCTTTAGTTTGCTTTGATGTAATTTAGGGTTGTAGAGTTACCTTTTAGACTTGATAATTTTAATTTCTAACAATAGCTAAATTTCTCTCATATATTAGGAATTTAATAAGCACGACAAAGAACCAGCTAAGTATATAAAGCAATGGAGAGGCATTAAACCAAAGACAGGGGCACCATATTCTTGTGATATTGGCTATGAACGATTTCTTGGCCCTGAGGTTTGACTTTCTTCCATGGCTTTCTAGATTTTCTGTTATATGCGTTTAAATCTGCTAAGAGGACACTCGATTTGATAGATATCTACTTTTTAATACCTTTTTACGGAATGACATTTTTATTCTGAACACCTAAACCGATCTCATGACTAATGAATTAATTATATATTTCAATTAGTTCCAGTTATAAATACCTACCTGCCAAGACTTGGTTGTTGTATAAATACCTACCTGCATTGGAGAGGAGTATATGGGGATATGGGAAAAGATTAAGGTGATATCACATTTTTTGGCTTACCCTGATTACCTTGTCATTAGGGTTCAATGTTTGTTCCTTTTCTTTATTGAGTTATAATAAGTAGGGTTCAATGTTTGTTCCTTTTCTTGATTGAGTTATACTAACTAGGGTTCATGACCTAGTCTGGTGAGGATGAAACAACAACCAAGTTTTTATCCAACTAGGTAGGGTCAACTATATTGATCAAACAATACCACAATGCTCTATTATAAATCATGTTCACTGACAAAACATTGATTTCTAAGTCTTTCTTAATTGTTTTGCCTATAGTTTCTGGCCATTCCTCTTCCTCTAGGAATTGGGCTACCATCCATTTGATCTACTATCCTTGCAAGGGCTTCCACTGATCATCTCGACACATGTCCAAACCACCTAAAACACGATTATACCATCTTTTGTACAATAGGAGATACTTTCCATAATGCATTTATTTCTAATCTTATCTAGTATATCCATCTCATCTAATACAACATTCTCATCTTTGCTACATGAAGTCTATTCTCTTTTTGACACTTTACTGCTTAACATTAATCTCATATAACATTGCAAGTCTAGTCGTGTGGTAAAACTTTTTCTTAAGCTTGATTAATACATTTTTTATCCATATGACATGAAGCACACTACCATTTCATCCAACCTGTTTGAATCCTATGATTCACATCTCCATCATTTACCTCATCGTCTTGTATGAATGACCTAAAATACCTAAATTTAGTGACTTGTGGTATGATATGATTCCCAATCTGTACTTTTACAATAGGGTTTGTCTACCGCTTGTTAAAATTACACTTCATATCCTCTGTCTTACTATGACATATACAAAATCCGTGAGGTGCTGAGTGGATGTGATTTAAACCTAGGATCAACTAATCAAGTAGTATCCTAAGAGTCTTGTACTTCTTGAGGTACAACTAGTTGTGTCCTTAGGCTATGTTTGCATGGATGGAGT
The DNA here is from genome assembly GCF_001865875.1 of Lupinus angustifolius. Classification (NCBI taxonomy): domain Eukaryota; kingdom Viridiplantae; phylum Streptophyta; class Magnoliopsida; order Fabales; family Fabaceae; genus Lupinus; species Lupinus angustifolius. The sequence continues at coordinate 32,826,662 of NC_032009.1, read as the reverse complement.
AGAGTAGTTAGTATCGACAAAAGGTGATCAACCCATTGTTTGAGAGTTTTTTTAGTATGTTCCATTAACTATTGAAGAAATTATGAAAATGTTATAGTGCCTTGTTGTAAATGTGGAACTTATCTATAAGTTTGGTTCATTATGTCCACCGGATGGTGAATTTAACATATCTTGTATGTTTTCCGTATGATTTCTGCAGGTTTTCTTTAATCCTGAGATATATAGCAATGACTTTACCACCTCCTTGCCAGTTGTAATAGACAAGTGTATTCAGTCTGCGCCAATTGACACAAGAAGAGCACTATATAAGGTGAAGTTAAAATAAGTCCTAAGAGTGCGTTCTTTGAATGCCTGAATCTTATGATCTGCTATTTAACATGTGTAAACTTAAAAAAGTTTGAGTGCATAGTTGCCTATTAGAGTAGTAGCATTTATTCTGTTCTTATGTTGATTAGTTCAGGGGTAGTTATGTTAGTGAAGTTTAGTGAGTTAGTTGAGAAGAGTGACATTTACCACTCTCAGTTCTCTTCTATAAATAGAGGTGAGCTTCCCTCATCTATAACTAACTCAATATTTTCAATAACAAACAAGAGTGACAGTTACCACTCTCAGTTCTCTTCTCTCACACTCATATTCTCTCTCTTTTCTTCTTCTGTTTTCTTCTCTTTTACATTGCCTTAAAATTCAGGAGCTTCTAACGCCAATGTTAAGCATGGCGATTGTTCTGTTGTTGGCCTGGATGCAGCAGCACATTAGTGATAAGTGTTATATCTGGCATAAAATAAAATTCAACCCTTTACTTTACATATACCTTCCCCATACCCCACTAGGTGGGAGCCTCATATACAAGGTTTCCCTTTATAATAAAACTCACGCGCTCTAGTTTACATGATCTTTATGAATGAACTTTATGTCATTGCCTATTTTGTCTTTTTATTTCAGAATATAGTGTTGTCTGGAGGATCAACCATGTTCAAGGATTTTCATAGGAGGTTGCAACGTGATATAAAGAAAATTGTTGATGCACGTGCCCTTGCATCTGAAGCACGTGCAAATGGGGAGATAAAAGTAAGATTAATAGATGCTTTCCAACCTTAGTTAAATTGATTCTCTTTCTTTCTCCCTCATGCATGGGCAAAGTTGTTATGCTGACATGCATGTGAAAAGCCTGACCTTGTTGCTTTGATCTGGCATTTTTTTGTGTAGTCACAACCAGTTGAGGTCAATGTGCTCAGCCATCCTATCCAGAGATTTGCAGTTTGGTTTGGAGGCTCAGTGCTTGCATCAACACCTGAGTTTTTTACGGTATAAATTCTGATGACTTTTTTTAAGAGGCTCAATGCTTGCATAGTCACATCCCATAATCCCTACTTTTCTATTCTAGTAACTTGTATTTCCATGTACTGTGACTGTGTTATGCTTGTTCTTTGACTCAGTTTTTACTTAAAAGAACTGTGTCAATAAATGAAACAACATTCTTTTTTAATCATGACTGCATTTGATCTGAAACTGTTTGAATAGTATGGATTTTATTGGATTATATTTTTATTTGTTAGCAAATAATCTTAGATCATTTCTTGTCCATGAGAAAGCACTTGAGAATGGATTGCATCATTGCATGGCAATCTCACTTATGTGGTTTTCTCTGCCTCTTATATGACATTGATAACCCATGTACATTTTGTATACTTCGCCATATGATTAAACGAGTTTAGAATTCTATACATGGCAACATAATATATAATATTGTTTGCTACATTTGCGTACAAAAAAATGACACCAAACTTTTTTGTATGCCTATGTTTTTTCTTATGATAAGGTCATTCTGTTAGTGATATCATTTGAGTTCATATTTTCTGTTTCCTTCCTATAAAATCCTCCTTTCTCAATGCAAAGCTAGCATACGGGAACTTGTATTTCTTTCTGCCAAGTTTTACTTCGGTAATGCTCGTTTGAAATTTCTGCTAAATGTGCAGGCTTGTCATACAAAGGCAGAATATGAGGAATATGGAGCTAGCATTTGCCGGACAAATCCCGTTTTCAAGGGGATGTATTAAAGTAAAGACATATTAACTGATCATATGATGAAATTTCTTATAAAAAAAAGACAATGAATGTCTGGTCATTTTGATCCTCGATTCACCTCCTGATCTTTCTTCCCGCCTTTATTAGCGGTGTCAGAAATGAGTGTAAAATATGTATATTCGGTGAGAAAATGCATTTCCAGTTTCCCATAGTTCTCCCTAGGCAGTCAGCTTCATGTGGTTAAAATGGTTCCCAGAATGTCCAGATGGTACTTAATGGTTACACAGAAACCAGTCTTCGGCAAAAAGTTGGTGAGTTGAATTGCAATTTTGGTGTTCAGCTTAGAGCAGATGAAGTTCTGCATATTTCAAGTTGTTGGTAGTGATCATTTCATTGATCACTTTTCTAGGTAGGAAGTTAAATTCATTGGGATTTAATTGTAATACTAATAAGCATTGCTGCAGGTTGGAATATTGTTTATATGAATAGCATATATATGCATTTTTGGGTACATAATGTACAATTTGGATTTTATTTAATGATGATTGAAGATTGAAACTCGGAAGTGATTGGAAGTCTAGCTATTTGAATCCACTACTCTTTTGCCTTGTGAAAATGATCCCATTTAAGTCCAACAAGTTATTATTCTTTCTATTTTAACCTAGTTTGATCAGTGAGATATGCATCAATAACTATCTTCATAACAGATAAAAAGTTCATCAATTACCAGAAGAAAATCCACTACAATGCCTCTCTAATTTAGTTTGTTACCAAATGCACTTTCCTATTGATGTGGTATGAGTTGATTCAAAAGTCAAAACCATTGGTAGTTGATTGGTTTGTTCTAGTAACATGATCGAAATGATGATGTGACTATTATTCGCCGAAGCATAGAAAGAAACATGGTTGCAAAGAGGATTCTGGTTTTATAAGAAAACTATGTAACATCAAGTCTTTATACATTCTTTATGACCCTACTATACAGTATAAATATGAGTATGTGGTTCGTCATATTTTATATTAATTATGACGAACATGGGGAATTCAATTGGATCCATGCAACATAGACTAAGAAAACTAAAAGACCTATTATATATAGGTCAAAACAACCTAATATACTACCCTGCTAACCTCTTAGCTGATATGAGAAGAATGTATTATATATAGGTGATCTCATCATTCTTTTGGTTGTCTACACATGGATTCTATTTACAACCTAAACATATGCCTGAATGTAGTAAATTTGAGTGTTTGACCTTGATTAATGATCAATAGTTATTAATTATCACTTCCTACGGTCCTAAGTCCTAACTATGTCAGTATGAACTGTGAACCTATATCATGTCTTTATTTTTATAGATGAGATTGAAGTTTACGCTGCTGCTCATGCATAAAGGATTTGTTGAGGGTCCATGGTCCCAGAACAATCTTGATAATGGTTGCTCTGTGTGGTGTGCTTATTATTGGAAAAGAAACCAATCAGACCTGTATGTTATGTAACAGTTTCTGTTACTTTCCATTAATTATACTTTATAGAAGAGTTGATCCTGATGGTTCTAGATATTTACTTGGTGACATCACCATACCGGGTTGCTTAGTCTACTTGTAATAACCCATGAGAAAGACAAGTATGTGAAACCGAAGAATGTGTGTGAAACTGAGCCTATATCTTATGTTTGGTAAATTGCTCATTAATTGTATTGAGAATATTTTTTCTACAAAAACTGTATAGAGCATTACATAACATAGTCTAGGAGCATGACTTTGTTTATGTAGTAAATGGCAAGGTTGTCAAACTCAAGTTTCGAGAAAGTGGTAAATACAAATCGCAAACTCGTAAGAGTTGATATGCTTAGAAAAGTATTAGTACCCCAAAGTTTAACAGCTAGTATATTATGCTTAGCCTAGTACCCAGAGTGATAGACACTGGTATCTAGAGAGATAGAAAAGTAGAAGAATTGAAGGGAAATGCCCCTAACCAGAATCAAATTGATTCTGCTAGGGTTCTAGGAGAATTTCATTGAATATAGAAAAGAATGAGAGAAAGAGTTACAAGATTACAAAGAGAATGAAGGATCCCTCGATCCAACTAACTTTCCCCCCAATTCTTATTCTATTTATAGTAATCTGCCTATAACTGTTTTAACTACCCAAGGGTAGAGAAGGAAAGTTTGTCCTCTTTCCCCTTTTATACACATGTGTAACCCTTGGTCTGGTATTAACCTTATCACAGAGTCGTAGTTTAACATTAACAAAATAGTACGAGGCAAAAAAATCAGCTCCATTAACTCAATTCATATTGCAGAACTTGGGCAACTCTACCCAATTACCCAACAAAATCACCCAAAATTGTTTCTTGATTTTTGAGGCCAAAACCATGTAAAAATTGAGGTGCTTAAAGGATGGCTAGTAGAATTGAGACTCTACTGATTCTCTCCATGTTTGCTTGAACTTGTAAGAGTTTAATAAAAAGTGAATTTAATTTGAATTAACTAGTTTTTGCTTCCCGGGGATCTTGAAGTCGTATGAGTTTAATTAAGAGGTTAATTCTAGTGTATGTGTGTGTGTGTGAGCCATGACTGAATGCACTGCATCTTCTGTTGGGGACAATTGTTTAAGTTCTTCTAAAATGTAATTAGCTTAGTGATTATAATAAGGAATTTATTCAGGAAAAAGAAAAATAAGAATATCAAAATCAGGGTTGAAGTTGTTCGTTGTGGGAACTGCTCCCTACTCTTAGCTGCTTCACCAAAATGCTAAGTTTTTTGTAAGGGTATTTATTTTCTAAGTTCTAGCTATAATTGTAAAGAGAGTGAAGGGGAGAATGAATCTGTATCAGGTATAGCTTTTGCATCATTTTGGGTGTGTTCTCCACTGTTTTTTCATGTCATGCTGCTTTAATAGCATTGAAGTATATTATGGCATATCCATGTCTGGTTACTTTTACTTCAGATTAAGCCATAGCATATTAACTATTTATGGTGTGTGAAATGCAGCTCATAAAGCTAAATCTACAGCCTGATGCAAAAGGTTCTTATGTGGAAGGTTTGGAAAGGTATGTCAATTTGGGGCCAATTGTTGACTTCTGTATTGTAGATCTTGAAAGGCAAGGCCAAGGTCAGGTCGTAACCTGTTCTGGAGCTTACAAGAACGGTTCTCTTTGCGTTGTTCGTAATGGAACTGGGATCAATGAACAGGCCACCTTCCCTTCCACCACTGATGTGTGCGACCTTTGCATATTGGGCAGTGGGCGCAATTATAAATAAAAGACAAATAAATATTAAAGTGGAGAAACATATACTTCACAAGTGATTAACTCTCATGCATTTATTTGTTAGGCATATGTAGAACTTCAAGGTATCAAAGGAATGTGGTCACTAAGATCCTCAACAGATGATCCTTTTGACACTTTCTTGGTTGTGAGCTTTATAAGTGAAACAAGAATCTTAGCAATGAATCTTGAGGATGAGCTTGAAGAAACTGAGACTGAGGGATTCTGCTCTTAAGTACAGACATTATTTTGCCATGATGCCATTTACAATCAACTTGTACAGGTAGATTCTTATCACTTATGGTGGATTTTTTTCCTTTTATTAGCACTCACATGTCTCTAACTAAATTTAAGAATGATGGATTTTGTATTAAAGAAGTTGTTCGTAGCTGCTATCAAATTCCCAACTAACCAAATATCAATCACAATAAATACCCCCCTGTATTTTTCCGCATAGACGAATTGTATGTATACTCTTGACAAACTTGTATTCCTTGTCAAAAACTGAAAAAAATTATTTCATTTCTGTATGTCCCTACTCAAGATCTAGACAAACTCATTTCTTAGTTCTATTAAGGTGTTTGTTTGTGGTGTTTTATCAGTGGTTTCTGCATTTGTGATTTTTCAAGTTTATTAAATCTTACTATTCTCCATTTTGTTACAACATTTTCTTTTAAATAAATCATCTTTATCAACAGAAAATGAAACTATCTTCTTGTAATGGATAAGGCTTACTTGTTGCTGCTCCTTTTCTTTGTTTTTGATAAAATTGCTCTATCTTGTGATTTTTTGAAGCTTCTTTTGAAATCTTAACTCTTGCCTGGTATTTTAAAGTCTATCTAGGTTCACAAACACATGCATATATATATAGCCTCTCATTTTGTTTCATGGTAGTCATTTGTCATTAGCCTAATAAATCAACATAACAGGTAACCTCAAGCTCTGTAAGACTGGTCAGTTCCACAACTAGGGAACTCTGGAATGAATGGCATGAACCAACAGGCTTGATTTGGATGCTTTATAAATATTTTATCTTTTAAAATTGGCAGTTAAATTTGGAGGAAAGGTGTTGTTTTTACTGTTTAGAAAGTTATATGATCACTAAATTAGAATATAATATGCTTATAGCTGCAATCCTCCTACCTTGAGTTAACTCAAAGGTAAAGGAAAAAAGGCCTTAGGAATATCGAATTAATAATCGTCAAATATTTGTCATTGGTTGTTTGGAATTTTTAGCATGAAGGGGAAAATTCCTTGTAGACTTTGAGTAAACATGATTTTGATATGAGGCTCTACTTTTAAATGCCTTATTCATTGTTTCAGTTACCTAGAGAATCATTTTAATTGGATTCACCCAACTATTCCTTTAAGTGAAACTCCTTTGGTATATAATAAACATGAATAGGAACATATGTACACTTCTAAGTTTGTTTTTCTCCCCCACACTCCGCCAGGTGGGAGCCTAGTGGACTAGGCCGCCTTTTTTTTTTTCTTCACAAATGTAAAACAATAATTTGAAGTAGTGTAATATGTCCAATTCCTTGAATAGGGCAACTTTTGTAATCAATTTTAATGACTTCTTTATACCGTTTACTCAAAAGTAATTTTGTGTAGTTGGTAAAAGATTCTAAAATTTCTCTTAGCCGAGGTAACATTTTGTTGCTGTTGACTGCATTACTTGCTATGAATTAGTTGTGTTTGGCTGCATCTTTCTAACTTAGCCTCCAAAAGTTGTTTCTGAATCTCCACAATTAGTTTTGGTATGGCATCCAATCAAGCTGTATTGAAGTTATCATTTAAGGAATTGCTTCAATCTATTTCATTACTACTACATTCTGCATATTTCCATATTGCTATGAAACCAAACATTAAGTTTGTGGTAAAACTGGTAATTATAGTTTTGTCTGGATACAGGTTTTGTTGGCCACAGGAGGTAGGCATTTGGTTTATCTTGAAATTTTGGAGATGGCTCATTGCAGGAAGTAAAGCATGCCCAACTGGAGTATGAGATCTCATGCCTTTACATAAATCCAATTGGTGAAAATCCCAATCAGATCACAAAGGAGAATTTAGGAGGAGAGATAATACCTCGATCTGTTCTATTTTCCTATTACACTTCTGCTTATTTACTGTTCCTGAATGTTTGATCACAATTTGGATGTTCCTTTCTTTCCTTGTAAGTTCAATTTTTATAGCTGAGATTTTGTATTTTTACACATGCAAGCATTACTATCTTTTTTGGATTCTGCTTATGTTAATGTTTCTAGTAATGTTGTTACACATTGTTCAACTTATGTTCTCTTTTTTCGTAAGTTTAATGTTAGTTCCTTGGTGATGGTCATCTCTTAAACTTTATGTTGAACACAAGTACTGGTGAGTTAACAGATAGGAAAAAGATCTCTCTCGGGACACAACCTATTACACTATGGACTTTCTCATCGAAGAATACTACTCATGTATTTGCCGCATCTGATCGACCAACTGAGATTTATAGCAATAACAAAAAGCTACTTTATAGTAATGTAAATCTGAAGGAAGTGAGTCACATGTGCCCTTTCAACTCTGCTGCTTTTCCAGACAGGTGCTATGGTCTCTGTTCACATTGACATCCAATAACTGTTGATTTTTCCCCTTCTGTTGTTCCTTGCTCTTCTGCATTTTGGTACAAAATCCATTACTTGTTATGGTACTGACCTACTCTTCATAACAGTTTGGCAATTGCAAAAGAAGGCGTGCTCACTATTGGCACCATTGACGACATTCAGAAACTTCATATTCGCTCTATCCCACTGGGAGAGCAAGCAAGGCTTATTTGCCATCAGGAACAGTCCAGGACTTTTGCTATTTGTAGTTTGAAATACAACCCGGCAAGTGCTGAAGAATCTGAAATGCACTTTGCCCGCTTGCTGGATGACCAGACTTTCGAGTTTATATCAACTTATCCACTTGATACTTATGAGTTTGGTTGCTATATAATTAGCTGCTGCTTTGCGGAAGATAATAACGTGTATTACTGTGTTGGAACTGCATATGTATTGCCAGAGGAAAATGAACCAACCAAGGTAAGGTGAGTGAGTTGATAAACGTGTATTCTTTTCAGTCTTGTTCTAGAGAAAGCTTATGATATCCTGCTTTCTTTGACCATTGTTAAAAAACAATTGTAGGGGAGAACTCTTGTTTTTTCTGTCGAAGATGGAAAGCTACAACTAATTGCCGAGAAGGAGACAGAAGGAGCTGTTTACTGCTTGAACGCGTTTAATGGTAAATTGCTTGCTGCTATTAATCAAAAAATTCAGCTGTACAAGTGGGTGCTCCAAGATGATGGTATCCATGAATTACAATCTTAATGTGGACATCATGAACACATCCTAGCACTATATGTGCAAACTAGAGGAGATTCATTGTCGTTGGTGATTTGATGAAGTCAATTTCCTTGTTAATCTATAAGGTAAGCCTCTAAAGTTTCTGATTGATTTGTGCTAAATTTTGAACTGTTGTGTTCCTAATCATTTATGGACGAATAGTTGGTTTTCTGTTTATTGAATACCCATTTTCTTTTTGGATGATATTCTTAGCACGGGGAAGGTGCTATTGAGGAGAGAGCTCGCGACTACAATGCGAATTGGATGTCAGCTGCTGAGATCCTCGACGATGACATATACCTTGGTGCAGAAAATAATTTTAATCTCTTCCATTAACTCAATTCATATTGCAGAACTTGGGCAACTCTACCCAATTACCCAACAAAATCACCCAAAATTGTTTCTTGATTTTTGAGGCCAAAACCATGTAAAAATTGAGGTGCTTAAAGGATGGCTAGTAGAATTGAGACTCTACTGATTCTCTCCATGTTTGCTTGAACTTGTAAGAGTTTAATAAAAAGTGAATTTAATTTGAATTAACTAGTTTTTGCTTCCCGGGGATCTTGAAGTCGTATGAGTTTAATTAAGAGGTTAATTCTAGTGTATGTGTGTGTGTGTGAGCCATGACTGAATGCACTGCATCTTCTGTTGGGGACAATTGTTTAAGTTCTTCTAAAATGTAATTAGCTTAGTGATTATAATAAGGAATTTATTCAGGAAAAAGAAAAATAAGAATATCAAAATCAGGGTTGAAGTTGTTCGTTGTGGGAACTGCTCCCTACTCTTAGCTGCTTCACCAAAATGCTAAGTTTTTTGTAAGGGTATTTATTTTCTAAGTTCTAGCTATAATTGTAAAGAGAGTGAAGGGGAGAATGAATCTGTATCAGGTATAGCTTTTGCATCATTTTGGGTGTGTTCTCCACTGTTTTTTCATGTCATGCTGCTTTAATAGCATTGAAGTATATTATGGCATATCCATGTCTGGTTACTTTTACTTCAGATTAAGCCATAGCATATTAACTATTTATGGTGTGTGAAATGCAGCTCATAAAGCTAAATCTACAGCCTGATGCAAAAGGTTCTTATGTGGAAGGTTTGGAAAGGTATGTCAATTTGGGGCCAATTGTTGACTTCTGTATTGTAGATCTTGAAAGGCAAGGCCAAGGTCAGGTCGTAACCTGTTCTGGAGCTTACAAGAACGGTTCTCTTTGCGTTGTTCGTAATGGAACTGGGATCAATGAACAGGCCACCTTCCCTTCCACCACTGATGTGTGCGACCTTTGCATATTGGGCAGTGGGCGCAATTATAAATAAAAGACAAATAAATATTAAAGTGGAGAAACATATACTTCACAAGTGATTAACTCTCATGCATTTATTTGTTAGGCATATGTAGAACTTCAAGGTATCAAAGGAATGTGGTCACTAAGATCCTCAACAGATGATCCTTTTGACACTTTCTTGGTTGTGAGCTTTATAAGTGAAACAAGAATCTTAGCAATGAATCTTGAGGATGAGCTTGAAGAAACTGAGACTGAGGGATTCTGCTCTTAAGTACAGACATTATTTTGCCATGATGCCATTTACAATCAACTTGTACAGGTAGATTCTTATCACTTATGGTGGATTTTTTTCCTTTTATTAGCACTCACATGTCTCTAACTAAATTTAAGAATGATGGATTTTGTATTAAAGAAGTTGTTCGTAGCTGCTATCAAATTCCCAACTAACCAAATATCAATCACAATAAATACCCCCCTGTATTTTTCCGCATAGACGAATTGTATGTATACTCTTGACAAACTTGTATTCCTTGTCAAAAACTGAAAAAAATTATTTCATTTCTGTATGTCCCTACTCAAGATCTAGACAAACTCATTTCTTAGTTCTATTAAGGTGTTTGTTTGTGGTGTTTTATCAGTGGTTTCTGCATTTGTGATTTTTCAAGTTTATTAAATCTTACTATTCTCCATTTTGTTACAACATTTTCTTTTAAATAAATCATCTTTATCAACAGAAAATGAAACTATCTTCTTGTAATGGATAAGGCTTACTTGTTGCTGCTCCTTTTCTTTGTTTTTGATAAAATTGCTCTATCTTGTGATTTTTTGAAGCTTCTTTTGAAATCTTAACTCTTGCCTGGTATTTTAAAGTCTATCTAGGTTCACAAACACATGCATATATATATAGCCTCTCATTTTGTTTCATGGTAGTCATTTGTCATTAGCCTAATAAATCAACATAACAGGTAACCTCAAGCTCTGTAAGACTGGTCAGTTCCACAACTAGGGAACTCTGGAATGAATGGCATGAACCAACAGGCTTGATTTGGATGCTTTATAAATATTTTATCTTTTAAAATTGGCAGTTAAATTTGGAGGAAAGGTGTTGTTTTTACTGTTTAGAAAGTTATATGATCACTAAATTAGAATATAATATGCTTATAGCTGCAATCCTCCTACCTTGAGTTAACTCAAAGGTAAAGGAAAAAAGGCCTTAGGAATATCGAATTAATAATCGTCAAATATTTGTCATTGGTTGTTTGGAATTTTTAGCATGAAGGGGAAAATTCCTTGTAGACTTTGAGTAAACATGATTTTGATATGAGGCTCTACTTTTAAATGCCTTATTCATTGTTTCAGTTACCTAGAGAATCATTTTAATTGGATTCACCCAACTATTCCTTTAAGTGAAACTCCTTTGGTATATAATAAACATGAATAGGAACATATGTACACTTCTAAGTTTGTTTTTCTCCCCCACACTCCGCCAGGTGGGAGCCTAGTGGACTAGGCCGCCTTTTTTTTTTTCTTCACAAATGTAAAACAATAATTTGAAGTAGTGTAATATGTCCAATTCCTTGAATAGGGCAACTTTTGTAATCAATTTTAATGACTTCTTTATACCGTTTACTCAAAAGTAATTTTGTGTAGTTGGTAAAAGATTCTAAAATTTCTCTTAGCCGAGGTAACATTTTGTTGCTGTTGACTGCATTACTTGCTATGAATTAGTTGTGTTTGGCTGCATCTTTCTAACTTAGCCTCCAAAAGTTGTTTCTGAATCTCCACAATTAGTTTTGGTATGGCATCCAATCAAGCTGTATTGAAGTTATCATTTAAGGAATTGCTTCAATCTATTTCATTACTACTACATTCTGCATATTTCCATATTGCTATGAAACCAAACATTAAGTTTGTGGTAAAACTGGTAATTATAGTTTTGTCTGGATACAGGTTTTGTTGGCCACAGGAGGTAGGCATTTGGTTTATCTTGAAATTTTGGAGATGGCTCATTGCAGGAAGTAAAGCATGCCCAACTGGAGTATGAGATCTCATGCCTTTACATAAATCCAATTGGTGAAAATCCCAATCAGATCACAAAGGAGAATTTAGGAGGAGAGATAATACCTCGATCTGTTCTATTTTCCTATTACACTTCTGCTTATTTACTGTTCCTGAATGTTTGATCACAATTTGGATGTTCCTTTCTTTCCTTGTAAGTTCAATTTTTATAGCTGAGATTTTGTATTTTTACACATGCAAGCATTACTATCTTTTTTGGATTCTGCTTATGTTAATGTTTCTAGTAATGTTGTTACACATTGTTCAACTTATGTTCTCTTTTTTCGTAAGTTTAATGTTAGTTCCTTGGTGATGGTCATCTCTTAAACTTTATGTTGAACACAAGTACTGGTGAGTTAACAGATAGGAAAAAGATCTCTCTCGGGACACAACCTATTACACTATGGACTTTCTCATCGAAGAATACTACTCATGTATTTGCCGCATCTGATCGACCAACTGAGATTTATAGCAATAACAAAAAGCTACTTTATAGTAATGTAAATCTGAAGGAAGTGAGTCACATGTGCCCTTTCAACTCTGCTGCTTTTCCAGACAGGTGCTATGGTCTCTGTTCACATTGACATCCAATAACTGTTGATTTTTCCCCTTCTGTTGTTCCTTGCTCTTCTGCATTTTGGTACAAAATCCATTACTTGTTATGGTACTGACCTACTCTTCATAACAGTTTGGCAATTGCAAAAGAAGGCGTGCTCACTATTGGCACCATTGACGACATTCAGAAACTTCATATTCGCTCTATCCCACTGGGAGAGCAAGCAAGGCTTATTTGCCATCAGGAACAGTCCAGGACTTTTGCTATTTGTAGTTTGAAATACAACCCGGCAAGTGCTGAAGAATCTGAAATGCACTTTGCCCGCTTGCTGGATGACCAGACTTTCGAGTTTATATCAACTTATCCACTTGATACTTATGAGTTTGGTTGCTATATAATTAGCTGCTGCTTTGCGGAAGATAATAACGTGTATTACTGTGTTGGAACTGCATATGTATTGCCAGAGGAAAATGAACCAACCAAGGTAAGGTGAGTGAGTTGATAAACGTGTATTCTTTTCAGTCTTGTTCTAGAGAAAGCTTATGATATCCTGCTTTCTTTGACCATTGTTAAAAAACAATTGTAGGGGAGAACTCTTGTTTTTTCTGTCGAAGATGGAAAGCTACAACTAATTGCCGAGAAGGAGACAGAAGGAGCTGTTTACTGCTTGAACGCGTTTAATGGTAAATTGCTTGCTGCTATTAATCAAAAAATTCAGCTGTACAAGTGGGTGCTCCAAGATGATGGTATCCATGAATTACAATCTTAATGTGGACATCATGAACACATCCTAGCACTATATGTGCAAACTAGAGGAGATTCATTGTCGTTGGTGATTTGATGAAGTCAATTTCCTTGTTAATCTATAAGGTAAGCCTCTAAAGTTTCTGATTGATTTGTGCTAAATTTTGAACTGTTGTGTTCCTAATCATTTATGGACGAATAGTTGGTTTTCTGTTTATTGAATACCCATTTTCTTTTTGGATGATATTCTTAGCACGGGGAAGGTGCTATTGAGGAGAGAGCTCGCGACTACAATGCGAATTGGATGTCAGCTGCTGAGATCCTCGACGATGACATATACCTTGGTGCAGAAAATAATTTTAATCTCTTCGCTGTCTGGAAAAATAGTGAAGGTGCTACTGATGAAGAACGAGGTCGTCTTGAAGTGGTTGATGAGTATCACCTTGGAGAATTTGTCAATCGCTTCCGACATGGTTCCCTTGTTATGTGCTTGCCGAATTCTGATGCAGGCCAGATTCCAACTGTTATTTTTGGCACCATCAATGGCGTGATTGGGGTAATCGCTTCTCTTCCTAACGAGCAGTATTTCTTCTTAGATAAGCTTCAGTCAAACTTGAAGAAGGTCATTAAGGGTGTTGGAGGGCTCAACCATGAGCAATGGAGGTCATTTAACAAAGAGAAGAAAACAGTAGATGCCAGAAACTTTTTGGATGGAGATCTGATCAAGTCATTTGTCGATCTTAACCGCAGTAAAATGGATGACATTTCCAAGGCAATGGATGTATCAGTAGAGGAGTTATGCGAGAGAGTAGAAGAGTTGACAAGGTTGCATTGAGTTTGTCTTCATTTGTAGCTTCTTTGTTCTTTATTCTTGTGTAATGTAACTCTTACATTTTCCACAGGTTAAGATAAAGTCATTTTATGTGTTTTCTTATTTTAATCTTCAGTTTGTATTGCCAGTTGTTAGTGGTTTGAATTTTGAAGTATATAGTTCATAATGGGGTATAATGTTTATGATCAGGTCTACAAAATCTTAACATAAAAACCAATAAATCAGTTGTGAAAATGCTTCATTTTTTTGATCGGTGTGATGATGAGTAACCTGAGTTTATTTTTATGTTGTTATTAGTCACCCTACATTGGACACCATTTGCTAAAAATACCCTTTGTACTTGTTTTTTATGGAGGATCCTACAACAATGGGGAAAAGTGACATTGGAAAATATGACATCTCAATAGATTGAGTTGAGAGAATATGAAACTTGAATTTTATTAATTTTGAAGTGTGTACAACTAATCAATGAATACTGCAATTAATCACAAACACCAATGTATATTAGATGTCAAAATATGCAGAAATGAAGTGTTATGCACACAGGGGAGAGAAATTAAAAATGGCTAAAATGGATGAGATTTGTAACAAAATAATAATTTATAATGGGAAAATTGGAAGATGGAGATGAAGGGTTTGATTTCATTGGTCAAAAAGGTTTTGTTAACTAGCCTTAAGGGCCAAAAGAGGAATTAGTTTTATTGGAAAATGATGTATAACCCAAAAGTGGTTGATGGCAATATATGTGAACTTTACTTTATGTGAAAGGTTAGGCATTCAAATCCTGGATTTGCATCTAGTATAAATACTGTATATTTTGTGAATGTGAACATGAATGGATTCAGTAAATTGGGATAGACATTCCTTAATCACAGTGGATTAGAGACCTCCCTTTAGTTGGTTCAGTCAGACCTTTTGATTCATTCTCTGATTCCTTTTCAAAACAGAAAATGCAAGTTTTTATGGCACAAGACATGGCAACAAAAAAAAAAACTAACAAGAGTCAAGTTGAAACAATGGAGATCTGTTGTACTACAGCAAATATAAAAGTAAAACTTGACCTTCAGAGAAAATTTCAGAGCTAAAGATAATGTCATATTATCAACAAAAAAAAAAGATTATGTCAGGCAAAAGCTTCAGCCACAAGACAATCAACTTTATTGTTGTGCCAAGGTTCACCCTTTTTAAGATTATGTTGAGACAATCTCTCATAAATCCCCTGACAGCTTAAAAATGGCCGCTCTTCAAGTATATGCTTCTAGTTCAAATTTCCTAAGGCTAAGATTTCAGCACAAAATTTTCTTAATTGAAATACAATTGTGGCTGTACCTGTGCCTATCTTGTCCCACGCCATTCATATTTCGACGAGATTGAGCTGGCACTCTTACTCAAGAAGATTAAATCTAATCTGACATGAAATGCTGCCCCTTGCTAAGATCTTAGAAGTATTGATACATTTGAACAGTATGATGCAAGCATCTCATCAAAGCACTTCAAGCCAAACCACATTAACATAATGATAAAGGAGAAAACACATTAATATTCATCACCATCAAGGGTTCTGTAGAGACTGCCATTTGAGTTGTATTCAGAAAATGTGAAGTCTGATTCATTCTCAGAACTAAGTTGGTCAGCAATGCCAACTTCCTTTCTCAAACCTTCCACCAAATTAGCACCTTTATTTTTTTTGTATACGCCCCTACTCCTATCTAGTAGTCCTTTCTTGAGTAGGCTTGCAAATTCCTCCCGGATTTTTACTAGGGGATGATTCTGCACGAGTTCGTGACCGTTGTAGGCCTCCCTAAGAACAACTGTTTGGGTGTCGTTCTTCATGGATATATAAAAAATACCAGGATGACGCTCGAATGCTTTAGTGAACTTCTGGGGTAGTGCCAAGGCTTTACGCAAGTTGCTAACATTCTTACGCTCCGTTTGCTTTTGAAGTGTAAGGTGGAGGAGCTCATGAAAAACTCCAACTACCCTCTTCTCAGATACATCCGTACAGGGATCCAAATGAGAGGCATTGGTGTATGGCGAAGTATAAGGCAGTTTTTGCCACTCTTTCAACCACTCCATGCACTTTCTTTTCAAACCAAAACCCCTAGTGAACCTAATCGGAAAGGCTAAGGATCCATTTTTTATGTCTTCTTCCTTTTGTTGTAGAGAAGCATTCTTCTGTAACTCTGACACAGCAAGCTTGTCATCCCAAGACAACAACTTCAAGCCAATCCGATCATCAGGGAGGCGAAGAAAAGAGAACTTCTCAGGGTGATTTAGAACAAAAGAGTGCTGATAATCATAAGGTAAACCCAAGTCCCATTTTAATTGGTCAATGGTTTGTAGTGGAAGGATCATATCTCTGGTAAGCATAAGCAATTTGCATAACCTATCCCTGAGTTCCATCTGATTTTGCTGAAGGATGTTGAGTTCCTCGTGGTGGAACTTCAAGGCTTCAGGACTCAAACTGAAACATGGTACAGGAGTGCCTCCACTATCACTTATATAGGACTGGATAAAAATATTAGGATATCTTCGGATAAAGGTGGAGAGCTTAAGGTCATCGGGAAGACCAAGTTGTCCACGATGACGAGAAAGATGGTATATTGGAAGGCAGCATCCAGAAGAAGAATATATGATCGAAACAAGGATCCCAGCTGCCTTGAGATCCCTCTGACCAGAAACAGTAGCATCCAATGTCCTATCCTTTACCCATTTCAATTTTATGTTTACCAGACTAAACCTCTGCTGGTAAATGTATCCTTTTTGACAATCATGAAGGAAACCATAGTTTCTTGCAGTACCAAATAACCAACGAAACATCATAAGAAATTATTATACATTATAGATAGCATAACTATCACAGAATGATGCCCTTTGCACTTGTAGTTATCAGAAGTCACAAATTTCTTCCAGAAATGCTACTGTATATAGCCAAAAAAATGGCATTAAAAAATTTAAGCAAACCATGAAACATTCTCCTATGTAAAGCAAAATTCTAATAAAAAATTCTAATGACCAAATTGCTGTGTTTCCCCTCTTAATGTTAAACTTCCACTATAATACATAATCTTTTCTTCCAAAAAATGGATTAAATTATTAAAATATTAAACTTTGGAAATGGGTGGAATAATATAGTTACTATAGAACCATTGCATAATAAAACAAATGAATCAATGAAAAAGAAGAGAGAGAAGAAAAGTAGAATACTTGAATCGAATTTGACGGAGGTGACAACTCTGTCTTTCTGCTTCTCTATCTCTGCTTAAGCCTCCATAGTTGTTCTTCACTTCAACTTCATAGAAGCATCCATATTTGCAACAAAAAACATAACCAAAGGATTAATTTTTGTTATTGGTTGAGGAATTGTATTATGAAGTGAAAATAATAATACTTAACTCTTAAATTCGTTTTAATTGAGTTATATGTCATTAAATTTCATTGGCCAATATAAGAACTAGATTAAAATTTTCTACAAGCATTTCAACAAGTAAAGGTAAGGTCTGAGTTTAACCTTATAAAAATCACTCCATCATTCACCGTTAAAATAATACAAATAAATATTTAATGATATATTGATTGTCTATAAATATATTACATTCATGATAAAATTCAGTGGAATATAACTTGTTATTATTTTTTAATTAAGATTTTTTTTTTGTATAAACTAGAATTATGAACTATTTGAAGATTGTGTGACTACTCCTAATAACTTTGGCAATTATTAGGAAAATGAATGTTGATATAATTATATAAGTTATTTTTGTAAGGTGATGTGGGACAAATCAACCCAGGCCTTACCTTTACTTGGTGAAATGCTTTTAGTAAATTTTAATCTAGCCCTTATATTTATCTATGGAATTTAATTATATATAACTCAATTAAAACGAATTTAAAAGTTGAAGTATTATTATTATTTTCACTACATAATACAAAATTGTGATGTCAAGACCTTATAGTAGAGCATTCTTGAGCCTCTTTTCAAGGTACCATTCCTGACATTGTTTCTGTTTATGTTTGAAATCATACTGAAAAATTACTGTTTCTAGATATATTATTTTCAATTTGTTTAGCCTCAAAATTTGTTGGTATAATTGTCATGGAATCCATAATCTCCCAGCTTCTTACCATTGGATTAGACATGTTGAAATTATAGGGGTTAGATAGGGAAGGACAAAAGGATTCCAACATGTTGAAGTCATTGAGTTAACACTTGACAGGGCTATAGTTGTTAAGTTACTAATGTTATGGTTGATTATTTTGATGTCTAATTAGTCATTTTGATTCCTTTGGCTTGTACATTATGCAAATATTTATCATGGTAATGGGAGGTAAAGACATTGGATGTAGTGGAGGGAGAGGTTGAGATGATCCACCATTTCTTAATTGTTAGGGTCTGTTTACGAGTTGCATTTTCTAGAGAAAAGAAGAGAAGAAGAATGTTTTATAACCATGAAATATGTTTGTGAGATGACTTCGAAATCTTTCATTTCTCTTCCTTCCCTTCCAAAACTCAACTCACAAACATACCCTTAATTTATATGATCCACCACTTCTAAATTATACATTTCAGACACTTGTGTGTTGGAATGTATAACTTTTTCAACAAAAAAAACTATACCACACCGGTTTCTCTGCAGTCTAGATGTATAATTTGTCTGTATATAAGATAAGGTATACACTGTGTGAGCATTATTTGACAATGTTAGCTACATAAGAGAAGTTACAGTTTCAACCATCACTCTCCAATCTCCATAGACTATATCTATAACTTCATTTAATTGAAACTTCTAAGTAATGTTCACTAGTAGGAGAAGGACTCTTAATCTCATATTGTTTCATAAGAGAGTCTCTAGTAGCTTTTAATTGGTGAACAACGTCCTTTATATCGATGCGTTCATCAGGATTGTCTGCAGTGCAAGATAAGGCAACCCTTAGAATTGCATCTACACAATGGAGTTGTGGATTAGGACCTTTGGCATTGGAAGGGTCATCATCATCATGAAAAATAAGTGATAGTAGCTGAGGGTCAATGACTTGCACAGTGTTGTCTTTGAATGCTGATTGAACAAATCTTGTTAGGCTTAAGCCTCCTGTAAAGCTTTCATCTGTAGGACTTTTCCCTGAGAAGAGCTCTAGTAAAACTACTCCGAAACTGTATACATCTCCAGCTGCAGATGGTTTCTCCCCCCATCCATACTCTGCATTACAAACACTTCCTTAGTGAAACAAAACATGAAAAAGAAACAATATTAAGAAATCTTATAATAAAATGTTTAAAATTCTATCAAAGCTAATCAACTGTCAAAATGTGGAAGGTATTGTTACAAATATTTATGAATATTAGTTAGTTAAAAATTTAGTTAGATTTTAGTTACACAATTTTTTAGTATATAAGCTTGACTTTCCTAGGTGAGCTTTGATACAACAATAAGGTTGTTTGCTTGCGAGGAAGGGTAAGGCTGCATACTTCTATCATTGTACATTAGACCATCCTTTTTTTAAGTCTGACTTTTCTCTAATTGTATAATCTACTTCATTCAATAGGTAAACAATTTCATATGCCTCTCATTTCTCTCTTTTTGTTCCCTTGGGCTCTGCCATGTTTTCAACATGTATCATACAACAGAAAAATGTAAAACTATAAAATTGCCACAATATTAATTGTTTCTTGTTTTAGAATGTGTTAAAAGGCTAATAAGGAGTGAACAGAGATCAAGAAACATATTTGTAGTTGTAGAAAGGAATTTTCTTCTTGTTTTTCTGAATGAATTGTACTAAGGAGTTATGTTTGAATGAGTTAAGAAACTCTTGATGAGAGATTTTACTTGATAAGTTGTAAACTATTATTCAATTAAAGAGGAAGTTGTTAGGCCACTAACCTGGAGGTATGTAACCAATTGAACCTCTAAGAACATGAGCGGAGCTAATGGAGACTTGATTAGCTGAACTTTGAATCAGCAACCTAGCCAATCCGAAATCTCCGACCTTTGCAGTCATATCTTCGTCCAAGAGAATGTTGCTAGGCTTCAAATCGCAATGCACAATAGGAACTTGACTTTCATTGTGCAGATAATCCATTGCACAAGCAGCATCAATAGCTATATTCAGTCTCTCCATAAGGTTCAAACCATTCCCATTTGCATGTTTTCTCTTCCCCTTGATCCAATCTTCCAAGCTTCCATTGCTTAAGTACTCATAAACAAGAGCAAGAAATTCATTGTTTTTTATGTCAACACTAGAGCATGATGTAATAAGCTTAACCAGATTCCGATGTCTCGTGTTCTTTAGAGCTTCACACTCTGCAAAGAAACTCTTCAAAGAACCGGTTCTTAGAGTGTCAAGCACTTTAACTGCAACAGTATTCAATTGGCTTAGATGGCCTATGTAGACTGAGCCAAAACTGCCAACTCCTAATAAGTTTTCTTGGCTGAATTCCTCGGTTGCGCGACGAAGCTCATCATAAGAGACCATTGGAATACGAGAATTGAGCAGGTCAGATGATTGCGCTGCTGTTACCTTCACTTTTCTGTTCTTTATTATGTATAGGACCAAGCCAATTGTAAGACATAGTATCAATGTTACCACTGTGGCTATGATGATGTAAAGTTTGACATTCCTTCTTCCACTGCCATGAGGCACACATGACAAATCCAAGCACAGTTTTCCATTGCCTTCTAAGTGAACATATGAGGGATTTTGGAAAACTCCACCACTGGGAATGGCTCCTTCTAAATCATTATAAGAGAGGTTCAAAAGGTGAAGGACATGTAGATTTTGAAGTTCAGTAGGAATGGATCCAGTGAGTTGGTTGGAGGAGAGGTCCAAATTTACCAAACCTCTCAAATATCCAAGAGTTTTTGGAATGGAACCTGAAAGCATATTCCTGGACAAAAACAAGTTTTCCAAGCTCCGACAATTGCTGAATGAGCTAGGAATGCCACCAGACAATTGGTTGTTAGAGAAGTCAATGGTGGCAACACCAATCAAATTCCCAACTTGAGGTATTGGACCACTCAACAAGTTCACAGACAAATTTAAGACTTTGCTTAAAGTTGGGAGGTTGAGGATTTCTTTAGGTATGCTTCCATTGAGTTTGTTTCTGGATAAGTCCATAAAGATAAGGTTTTGAAAATTTCCGAAACTGGTGGGAATTTCACCAACAAGTTCATTTCTTGACAAATCAATATTGATCAAGTTTATGAGATTGCCGAGGGAGTTTGGAATACTTCCTGATAACTGATTTCCAGCAAGCGATAGCTCTCTTAGTTCCTCCAATTGGGCTAACTCATGTGGGATATCTCCGGTGATGGAATTGTAACTCAGGTTTAACAACTTCAAGCCACTAAGATTACCGATGGAGGTTGGTATGCTTCCATTGAAACGATTCCCTCCCATGTATAGATTTGAGAGATCCTTGGAGAGATTGCCAATTGACTCAGGAATCACACCTTCAAGCCTATTTTCGTCGATTGCGAGAAAGTTCAAGAATGTGCTGTTTGTCAAAGAGGTAATAAAGTCTAGACCTCTGTCTCCTGAACTAACTATCCTGTTTTTACCAATATTATACATGTGAAGGGATGGGAGGTTCCCTAAACCTGGTGGCACTGTTCCTTCCAAAAGGTTGTTAGCCATTCTGATGACCCTAATATTGGTAAGGTTGTGCAAAGATCCTGGAATTCTACCTGTGAATTTATTGATGCAAAAATTGAACACTAGGAGTTTTGGAAGTTTAAGGCCAACATCATAAGGAATCTCACCCCACAACGAGTTCGAAGCTACGGCCAAGTTAACTAGAGAAGATAGGTTATATATAGCTTGTGGAATAGTGCCAGTGAGATTGTTGATAGTGAGATCAAGCTCAATTAAATTGCTGAGCCTACCTAACTCACTTGGAATCAAACCACTGAGAGAGTTGGTGCCGAAACTGATATTCTTGAGAGAAGAAATGTTTCCTATAGTTTCAGGTATTGCACCATAGAAGCTATTCCCTCCAAGTTTCAACACTTGAAGCTTACTCAAGTTGCTGATATCTTCAGGAATTCTGCTTACAATCATGTTCAAAGATAGATCAAGAATCTGAAGCTCAACCAAGTTGGTGATGTTTGAAGGAAGCATTCCTTCTATTCTGTTGGAGTTCATATTTAGAACTCTCAACCTTAATAGATTGCCAATTTGATCAGGAACCACTCCTATGAATTGGTTACCCTGCAACTGGAGGGACTCAAGATAGGACAGGTTACCAATATAAGGACTTAACTGACCTGAGAGTCCTAAACCTGAAAGATCTAGGCCAGTGACTCTTTCTCTAAGGTTGTTGCATAGGACACCAGTCCAATTGCAAGGGGATGAGTTCTGGCTCCAAGAAGATAATTGGTTAGAAGTTTCATCATTCAGTTCAGACTTCAATGAGATTAAGGCTTCTTTATCTGTGTTAATGCTTAAAGTGGTTGATGATACACCAACTATAAGGTTGTGAAAAATAAATGGGAAGAGAATGATTAATAAGGCTGAATGAAGAAGTAAGTGAGAAAACAAAAACATGGCTGTTTCTTTGGTTTGTGTTGCAACCAAGTTTATGATATTAGTTTCTTACTTGAGAGGTGTATTTATAGTATTCCATTGCCAACAGCTATAATAGATGTCATTCATTTTTTTTTTAGTACCGGAGATCTTCTCACCTTTTGGGTAAATAACTAATTCCTTCCGAGATACGTGGTTGTCCCTCCCAACAAGTATCGATCACAGACACTAAATCATTGACTTTTTTATCATTCTAGAAATATAGTAGGCCTTTACACCACTATATCATTGGTAGATGTCATTGCTTCTCCACTTTAGTTAATATTATTTTCTTATATTGAAAATGTCATTCTCATATCTCATTTTCACATGCAACTTAGTATAATTAAGTAGGACTGTTACAAAATTGATTTATCTCATATTATTTCTAATTCATTAGTAGTCCACTTATGTTATGATATATTGTCCTGTATCTATTCAGCTGATTAAATAAATTTATTTTCTTAATTTATCAATACATAAAATATAAATTCAGTTATTAACCAAGTATATGTTTATAGTTATATTATCAATACACTGCTTTCAATGTGACATGTTTGCCTTTTGACCTGTGAGCTAAGTTATGGTCCAAGTGATCAAGTGTCATTTTTCTAACAATACTTTTGTGGTTGAAATTTTTTACACTCAGATCAGTTTGGCATCCCTTAATAACAATATGAGGAGAAATTTTCACCACTTTTTATTTTTTATGTATACTTATATATTTTTTAGTATATATTATCTTTTTTTGATGTGGGAAAACCCTCATTAGGTTAGTTTGGGAGTTGAATTTTGGAGGGAAAAGAAGAGAAAAAGAAGGCTTGGGAGCCATGAAATACTGTTGTGAGATGACTTAAGCCTTCTTTTTTCTTTATTTTCCTCCAAAATCTAACTCTCAAACAAACCTTATAGAATGATGAGTTCAATAGATCAATTAGGACTAGTTTTAATTAAGGATTTTTTTTAAAGAAATGTTACATCATCCTAATAAATTAGCCTAAAATTCTGCTATGTTTTTTTAAATAGTTAAAATTATTGCCTAATCTATTAGAAGCATATGACACATTATTAATATTTTAATTAAAAGGAAAAATTATAATTATGCAAAGAAAGACTGAGTCAAGGAAAAAAAATATTAGATACATTGCACAACATAAATATTTTTTCCTCATGGGTATTTGAGTCAACATAGAATTTTGATTCATGATTATATAAAAGGTATTTTAGGAAGAAAAAAGAAGTTACGTAAGAGTGTCATTTTTCCTAATATAACTATAATTCAGCCAAGCTTTCTCATTTTCACCTAATCATTTCTCGGATGAGCAGACTTTCTCTTACAAGAATGCGTTAAATTATGTGTCGTTGGTTATGATTGATCAAAAACATATTTAATTATTAAAATTTTAATTTAAATATATTTTTTAAACAATTATAATAACGGACACATAAAGTAACATATTTTTTGGCACAAAAATATGCCCAAGTTAAATACACTGATTTAATAAGTTTTCAGAGAAAGACTGGGTCAAGAAAAAGACTGAGTCAAGGATTCTATAAATGGCGAAAGATAGAGACATCAATAAGGAAGTAAATGTTACGCCTAACTTTGTACTTGAAGCAAAAGTTTGAGACATGAATTATTGCACCGAAAAAAAGGAAGAGATGTGTTAATTTCATAGATATGTTAATTACATTATCTTCTTTAATTTCATAGATATGTTAATTACATTATCTTCTTTCAAACTCTCTTACTATAAGAAAAAAATTAAAAAATGCTTTAATTTTTTTGTATAATATAAAAATATTAGATATTTGATGTATTTACTTGTTAGTAGAAGAAGAATTTGTAGAAATAGTTATAGGGAGCAAGTATCAAATGGTACACTGAAAGGTGAATAGTAAGAAAACATTCATGATGATTGTGGTGTATAGGTTGATAAATATTTTATATCATCTGTTCAAAATAAATCATATCATCTAAAAAGGTAAATCTAATTATTTAGATTGTTCAATTTTGTATTTTTGTGCTACGAAAGCATGACCAAGTCAAGCATAGTAACTTTTATAGATTTAAATATGTTTTAGCACTCATAAAATATGGTGGTTTTGGCTTTAGTCTTTCAAATATAAAACAAATTGTTTTGATTTTTTGTAATGTTGTTTATTTTGATTTTTCTCCTCAACGTTAGCTGAAATATGTTTAGTTTGGGGTGTAATTTTTATGTGATGTCAATGTTATCGTGTGTGGTGAAACATCACCCATTAATGAGTTTCAGTTAATATCAAACATCAAAATAAATTAGATTGTAGCGACTAAATAATTGAGTTGTCCACAACATTTGCATAACTAAGTAGTTGTTGGACAAAGTTTATATGAGCATGTCCTAAAATTGAGATAAAAAAAAGGTTAACAAAAAAAAAAGGTAAGGTAACTTGTGGTACTTATTGGATTCTATGTTTTTAAGAGTTATATCATTAGAGTGGAGAATGGTTTCACTTGCATAAAGCAGAGAAAATAAGATGACATGCTATGAACTATATAATGCAACTCAATAAAGTTGCATGGTTTGAGATGCTTACACCTAGAGATACTAATGCAGATAATCTAGAGATACTGATCCAGATAATCTAGAGATACTGATCCAGATAATCTACATCAGTGCCTCATCATTATATTATTGAATCATATCATGGGATCAATATATAAGAGTGAATACTCACTTTAATCTTTTTAGATTTTTGCGTGTACCAATTTGATCCCGAAAAAATAAAAATCCAAACTAGTTGATGACCATTTAACTCACAGAACCAAATTAAAAATAACTAATTTAACTCACATTTAGTATTTTTGACGACCATTTTAGGGTTTTCAAGTTTTTAAGGGACCAAACTGGTACAAGGACCAAAATAAGTATTTGCTCTACATCCACTACTCACTCCATATAAGAACAAACTTCCAATGCCGAGTGAGAAGGAAAAATTGAGACTCTTCTAATATAGCAATAGCAAATATAAGTGCAGCTGAAATGGATGCTACTGATGGAATTTCTTCTAGTCTTGTATGTTATAATTCTAAATAATTCAATATATCACATTTGAGACTCCATAACCATCATGATGACATTTCTGCCATCTCCATGCAACCTGTAAACTCTCTAGAGGATCGGTGTGTTTTGCAGTCCAATTCAATTCACCATTGATCTTCGATGGGTCGCTATACACCTCAGCATAATCACCGGGGCGGCGTTCGAGGAAGTCTACTTTAATGTTAACCCCCGTAGCCTTTTTACAAGCATCCACAAATTCCTTAACTGAACTACCTGATAAACAGAAGCAACATGAAAACCTTGAGACAACTAATAAGAAATATGGTAAGCTAACTTACAACCATATTCATCATAAAGTGTTTGACCAATTGACCTACCCTTTCCAGTGCCAACATTGTAGATCCCAACTTTACCAGATTGTGCCTTTTCAAGAGCTTTGACATGAGCATCAACTAGGTCAGTTACATCGATATAATCTCGTACGCAAGTTCCGTCAGTTGTCTTATAATCTGTTCCTCTAACCTGCAAGGTGGCAACACATCTAATGATCATGCCTTCAAGTACTCCATGCATTTGGCATTATTGAATGAGTATATGACAATCAATTAGATGATTTTCGAGAAGGTTGCATATGACAAGTAACATGAAATAAATCACTCCTTACGCAGAGGACTTCTATGCGCTGGAAAATCAAACGGCTTAAGCTTTTTTTTTAACAAATATGAAAATATCACATACCTTTAAGCCTGGTATAATGCCGCGAGCTGCATCGAAGCAGGCACCTGAAATTCGACCTTGCTCTCGCAGTTCAGGTCTTGGAGCTTCACCCAATCTTCCCTCTGGATCAGATCCAATGACATTGAAATATCTGGTGGTTCCGCAACAAAAAATTATCACTAGTTACTAGCACATTGGGATTGGCTATATTTCATCCAGTCAGACAATAGTCGAAACAACATGTCGTCAGTTTTGTTAAGTTGATAATTCCAAAATACAACTACAGCACCTTTCTTGCAAGTTTCATTATATTTCGGGATTGGATATATTAAGAATCACTTACAACTTGAGCAATAAAGGGAATGTGGGATAACATATGAGTAAGCCACTTAAAATGAGGGGGAATGCAAACCTCAGAATCATTACTGCCATGTCTGAATTTCTAGAAAAATCAAGGATGATTTCTTCTGCCATCTTCTTGGCTTTCCCATATGGATTGATTGGGTTCTGATACACAAAAACATCAATTTTAATACTAAATTTCCCCAAGCACTGAATCCAATTCAGGATGCCATGAGAGAGTAAGAAGACATAAAGATTCTCTATCAACCACAAAACTCAACCACTGTTAGATTTCTTACCTGTTTTGTTTCTTCGGTAATGGGCATCACTTCCGGTTCCCCATATGTTGCACATGTACTAGAATATATCAATGTCTTCACATCATGTTTAGCCATAGACTCCAATACCAACAAGGTATTTGATGTAATGTTGTGATAGTACCTGAAAAACATGCAAATTAAAAATGAATAAATAAAGTAATATTAAGTAAATGAATCCAATCATTACTTACCATTCTCATAACTACAACTTTATCCACCTCTCAACAAAATCATATCTAATTACAACCAATACTATAATAATATAATTCTTAGGAGTAGCGAATATGGGCACACTCTCAAAGTGAACACCTGAATTTGGTGTAAGGTTCGCTAGATCCCCAGGTTGACCAAAAGGTCATGAGTTCGACTCCTTGGAGCGACACTTGTTGGGAGGGTCAGTCACACACCCCTTAAGAGATTAGTTCCTTGTCCATAGGGTGTGGGGATAATACCCTGGTACCTTGATAACACCAAAAAACTCTCCAAGTGAACACCTGAATTTGGTTACGAGTTGGAACAGTGTTGTGATTTCCCTGGCAGCTTTTAGTCCTCTTGATCAGATGATTTTAGAAAGGTCCAACTTTTCTATCACTAATTTTGCATGTGTTAAAAACATTGTATGAACAACTATGTTGTGTGTCTTTGTAGTTCTTATCACACAACCTTAATCTTTAAATAGAAAATAATATTTCCCAATATGTTGCATCAAATTTTCCCCAATGCATATAATAAGTTATGTATGCTAAATTGCTAAGTAGATAAAGGAAGAATATTAGAAACTGAACACAAATGCTACTTTCCACCATGTTTAACTGACATTAAATGTGCCCGAATAAAATCCATAATTACTTACTTAAGAGGGTCCATAGTGCTTTCTCCCACATATGCAACAGCAGCAAAATGCATCACTGCATCAAATTTATTCTCCAAAAATATTTTATTAACCTGATAAACAGTCAAGTGGACAATCTTTCTTCAGTTCTTGGTCATTCCGCACATATGTTTAAATCAGTTAAAAACTTAAAATATGATTCAAAATCTTTCTTGTAACAAAGGAAGAGTGCAAGGATACCGATTTTGCATCTCCTAAATCAGCATATATAAATTGAAGCCTTCCAGGTTCTGGAAATAAGTTTTGAAGAACCCTGACAGCACCCAGATTTCCTCGTGACAGATTGTCCTGCCAGAAAGAAAAACTGTTATGTCTGTAGCAACCACACTGATCAATGCATTTGACAAAGAACTATTCTATTTTATGAATAAACATACTACTATTGTGACACGGTAATTATCCTTCAGAAGTCGTAGAGCAGCATGTGAGCCAATATATCCTGCTCCCCCTGTTACTAAAACATGAGTGACCCCGGGTTCCCGGAGGGAAAACTGAAAAAGAGAGGGGAAACAGGAATAAAATGGAGTTAGCTAGATGGTTCAAACATAAACAAACAAAACCAGTGTAGATTTCAATATTCAAAAGGGGTGGCCTGGTGAATGAGGCTACCACCCGGTGGGATCTGAGAAGGTTTACGTACATAGCCTTACCCTCACAAGCGGAGAGGGAGAGGCTAATTACATGATTCAAATTTGTGACCTCCAAGTCACAAAGTAGCAACCTTACTGTTGCCCCAATTGTAACCCTCAAATAACAAAAAATAAATTTAGGGAGAGAAGAAAACAATTGTAACTGAAAAAAAAAATCTCTATATTTTCTTTTTCCTTATAAACACCATGTAACTTTTTCTATCTTTCTTGTATTTATCATGCACAAGCTTCACTCTTTGGATGGATAGAGTATAAACAATGAAAACAGCCCATTATCACTATCACATATCTACAACTTTGATTAAGGCATCTTTCAGTAGGTAATAATCAAAGAGCCGAAGAAATACCCACAAAGCATTCTTTATCCATTTCAATATCATTAGACTAAAGGGCTAAAATGTAAATCACTGTAAATAGAAACTTCGACACGTAGAATGAGATTCAGTTAACCCAACCAACAACAATAACACATTAGGTTAACCATAACAATGGCATAATGGTATTTTAATGGTATCAGTGTATATATGGATTACCGGACTAGGGGAATTCAAAGTTGGAGATTGCTTGATCATGATAATGCATAATGATGTTAATGCAGCAGCAAGAAGAACTTTTCCAACAAAATTGCCCTTCCTTTTTGGATCTGCATAATCCATGCCTAGAAGACAAACAAAGATTAAGAGAAATTAGCTGTTTAAACACGAATTAACATTATAAGTAAACAAAACTCGTCAACATGAAATAAATTCACACAACTTCGACAATTAATAAATTTACAAACAACTTATGCTGTCATAATTTCTTGCACTGAGGCTATCCTATAGTCATGCATTAAGTAAGGTAAAGAAAGCTTCCTAATACCATTTTCAAATCCAATAATGCTTTAAGTTGGTCATACCAACATTGATGCTCAAATTTGGAGGACATGATCTTACCTCCCATTGCAATAGGTTTGGTTACCCTTGGGTTTGGATGACTTCTAGGCCGGGCAAAATTTAGCATTTGCAACAAAACCTTTTTTCGTAGTTTGCAGAACAAGGTCCTAATCCTCGATATCAATGATCAAATCAAGCTTTGCTCCACGGACAGATTTTGAGAGACATCCTGCATTAAAAACCATAACATATAAGATATGTTCTTCTCTAGAATGTAAACACCCCCAGAGAAGTTGAAAATGAAAAGCCACCAAATAGAAAGAAAAAAGGAAGTGAATGACCTCAAACAGAAACAGAAAAGGAAAAAGGAATGACATAAAAGCAAAAAAAGATAGGGCAAATTATATGAAAGAAAGGACATAGAATTCAATTGCAAAGGAGGTGAATCAATGCCCTGCAGTTTAACTATAAATTTGAAATCATAAATGAGGTGATAGAGATGGTACATCAAAATCCAAGATCCACGAAAACGAAAAATTGGACAACTAAATGATTGAAAACAAACACAGAAGCTAGAAGTCAGGTTAAGTTCTGTGCAATTCACAACACTGATAAAAACACATGCAAATCAATGGTTTGTCAGAACATTAAATGCAAACAAGATAGAGGAAAAAACGAACCCCTAGAGGACAAAATTTCAAAATTAAGCTACCACCACCAATGAGAATAAACTACAATTTTTTTTGCAGAAAACCCCAACAGCAAAAACAGAACAAATCCAGAAAACTCCATAGTTTCAACATCTAACACATGACACGAGCAGACAAAAGTAAAAAAAGCACATTATAACTACATTCAATCCAATCAAAAT
Source organism: Lupinus angustifolius (assembly GCF_001865875.1). Taxonomy (NCBI): domain Eukaryota; kingdom Viridiplantae; phylum Streptophyta; class Magnoliopsida; order Fabales; family Fabaceae; genus Lupinus; species Lupinus angustifolius. Next base: position 32,796,258 of record NC_032009.1, on the reverse strand, counting down.
TCACCATAGCCCAAAAAATTAAAATTCATCAATACACAATTTTTTTCTTCTGCATCACCCCTTTGAAACAACATCATTTATCAACAAAAAAACAATCATAAGAAAAATGTAGAGGATAAAAAAGACCAACCCAAGATAAACAAAACCACCCCACAAAATTTTCCTTAAGAAAAAGTTAAGTGGAAGCTTAATAACACCCAAAATGGATATTTTTTAACACACCCATAAGTGAAAACCAATCAAAACAATTACTTTGAAGAAAAAACAACATACATAAGGTATATATCACGGTTACTAGAAGAGCATGAGATATTTGAATGAGATAAAAACAAAATAAAGATGGAATTATAATGAGTGTATACCAGGGATTGATGGGTGGAAAGGCGTGAGTAATGAGAAGAAAGTGAAGAGAAAGAAAAAAAACGTACATGTGAGTAAATAAGGAAGGTCCAGAAACGTGGGGTGGTACTATTGAAATTGACAGAGAGAGAGAAAGAAGGACAGAGAGGACTTTCTGGTCTCTCTCTCACTCTGAGTGGAGTCCATGTTATTGTGTTGTCAAAGCGTTAGAGTTAGAGGCACCTCCTAAGTACGATGCAGCTTAACACAACAACGTTTATTTTCTCCTATTTTGTTATTTTTTCCTTCTAGAAACCTTTATAATGATATAAAGTTATCTTCTATACCAGATATCAATGATTTGATTCTTGAGAACTCATGCACCATGAAATAAAAAAAATGTGAGGAATACTTTTAGCCGTACAAAAAAATTCCGACTTCATAAAAAGTTTATTTCTAGCTCTTAGGGCATATAAAATGTCTATTAATTATAATAGATTGATCTATTTAATTATATTTTGTAAAATATTTATATTATACAATTTTAATATAATTAATATTATTATATGTGTTAAATTTTAATAAAAATGTATTTATAAAAATATAATTTAATTGTTAGGGTTATATGAACCTGATTACAATATGTATGTTAGTCTATTTATATGAACACTAATGATTTCATTTAAGGCCTTATAGTATAACAAATATTTTAAATAGGCTAACAACTGAGATCATATTTGTTAGGGGTGGCAATGTGGGCTGGCCTGGGCCTGCCCAGCTCGACCCGTATTGTTAAAATGACTCAAAATGTCAGTCCGACCCATATTTTGCAGGGCTGGCAGGCTGACGGGCTAACCTGTTTTCCTCCTCCAAAATGTACATCATTAAAGCTTTTAGACAAAAAATAAACAACAAACTTGATAAATGTCTTTTAAAATAAAAAATCACAAACATACGTTTACAATATTACAATAAGTTATTAAAACATAAGTTTTAATGTAAATTGAAATTTTGTTTCTTTAAGCTTAATTATCTCGAGCTTATGGTATGTATTCAACTATCGATTACTCAAACAAATTACAAAATAGTGCCCCACAAACGAGGGAGTAAATAAACAGTGCCAGACAACAGTAAAAAGGAATTTGTTTTCTGGCTTAGTCATGAAGTTGTTCAGAGCAATAAAATAGACATCTCCTAAGCTATCACATTGTCATCAATTTATCATCTAACAATATCAATTGAGCTAAGAATACCATGTATGGTAGTGTGAATCAATTGAAGAAGGGGAGAAAGAGATGATCAATCATGCCGCCTTCATCCCAGCAGCATAAGAGTACTGCAGAGTAGGATTTTCATCATGCACACATGCCACTTATTGGGTACCCTTCCATAATTGCTTTCTCCATAATATTTTCCTAGTTAAAATAAAAAAAGGGGGCATTTTGATTTTCTAATTGCATTGCTGCAAAACATAATTTAGAAACAAGAAAACAAAATAAAGCTTGATTGAATCAAGGCTTTAAACAATTATGCTCAATGCACGTGATTAAATCAAGTTCAAACCCGACAATTGTTTTTCTTTCTCATTTTCCTTCAATATGCAGAAGCAATAAGTGGAATTACCTGGATTAAAGTTGTGATCATCCCAGGGGCCCCTGCAGTTACAACCCACTTTGAGAAAATTTAAATAAAAGTAGATAGTAATACAATTGTAGAATCAGTTAAGATGTACCACATTTGCAGAAAAAGTAAAGATTTACCACTTGAAATTGCTTCTTTATCCATGATATATCCTTCCATGTTTTAACAATGGCCCGCCGGGCAGCCCGTCCCGGCCCTCCTTGGCCTGTCTAAAAAACGGGCTACTAAAACGGGCTGAATATGAGTTTTTGGACTAAAATCCTCAGCTCGGCTTGCTAAAAATAGCTATCCGAAAGGGCTGGCCCGTCAGGCCAAGCCATATTGCCACCCCTAATATTTGTAAACAAATCATACCTAGAATTCAAAAAGAAAAAAAAAAGCAGATAAACAGACCAAACAAAGACTTCTATATGCTATATAGGTTCGATTTGTTTAAGTAAAGTCTAGGCTATCATGTTTCTACCCTTACTATGAGACATGGATTGTAATTTAAGAACATTTGTATTGTGAAAAAATAAAATTGTCTATATTCACATGAATTTTAATATATCTTTAATTATAATTAATTAATTAGAAAGAAAAAATAGTTGATAATATATAAATTTTATAAGAGTTTTATGCAATTTTTTATTTTAATATAGCCTTAAACAATATAAGCTTGATCAACCATTAGTCTCAGTATTCATTAATGTTTGAAGAAATTTGTAAATAAATAAAAAAAGAAGGTACAACTTTCAGGATTAGTTATAATGATTTGATTTGAAATCAAAATCTTAAGATGAGTTGTTTACAACAAGTTGTTTGAATAATTAATTTATTTACAAATTAGGATAAAATAAATAATTCATCTAAAAACAAACATTGAAAATGAAGTGTAAGAATAATTATTTTAATTTACTTTTTCTTCATTAGCCAACTACATGATTTAGGATGTCCTCCCTTTCTTCATTGTGCAAAGTGACATTGTTGATGCACATGATTTTAAATGTCATTTTAACTGATTTGGAACGATTTTTTCTAAAAATTATTTACACGTGTCACAATGTTTGAAATCGTATTATGGCACTATACCTTTAAAGGGAATATAACAACAACAAAAAGAAAATTTATTGTTGATGAATATACCTTTTTGCTTACATAAGTGATTTATAAGAATGAGTTATGAAAATGATATGGACCTATTAAAAGTGTGATAAGGGAGAATAATCATGTTTAAAAAATAAGTATGTACGAGGAAAGTAAATAATTCAAATAAAAGGAAATATAAAAAAAATATACACTGACTATTTAATTTTGTTTACATTTCATTATATCATTTATTATTTATATATCCTTCACTTTTGAAAAAATGTAATAGTATAATAAGCATATGAACTTATAGTAGATGATGTAATAGTAAATTACGCTGACACTCCATGAGTTTTAGTGAAATTACACAAATCACCCCTCACTTTTTTATACCTACACAAACCTCCCCTATTTTTAAACTTTCATTACATTGATGACCCCTGCATAAGAAATAAATGTAATCTTTTAAACAAAAAATGTGATAAATGCAATTAAGTTAAACAAAACATGATATATTATGAAGACACATCCAAATAATATATGAGTCAATATTTCTTTATTATTTTTGGTTCATTACACTATATTATAAGAGCTATTTAAACAATATTTCTTTAGAATTGTTGATGTATTTTGTAACAAAAAATAATAAAGATACATTAATTTGTATATTATTTAGACTTGTCTACACAATATATCATGTTTTGTTTAACTTAATTGTATTTATCACATTTTTTGTTTAAAATATTACACTTATTTCTTATGCAGAGGTGGTTAATGTAATGAAAGTTTAAAAATAGGGGAGGTTTGTGTAGGTGTAGAAAAGTGATGAGTGATTTGTATAATTTCACTAAAACTCAGGAGTGTCAGTGTTAATTTACTATATAAAGAATGACATACATTTACTATCTCTGAACAATGTATTATTGCTGATGACTAATCAAAAAAATAATTAATTATTAAAATTTTAATTTAAATATATTTTTTAATCAATTATAATAACTAAGACACAAATTGAAGAGAGCACTAACAGTTTGGGCCTAACTTAGACCATATATGGTCATCATTTCTGGTCCAGATCAGAACCTCTCCTCCACCCTCACAACTTCCACAACCCCGCCGCTGCCATCCTCACTCACCACCCACCACCTCCTTCCCGGCGTAGCCACTCACGTAGCACAGAAAACGCAGTCGCAGTGTTAGGGTTTAGTGTTGAGGAATAACCATGGGTGGTGCTTCGGATCCCTCAAATGTTCCAATCATCAACGTAGAAGATGAGCTCGAAGGAGAATTAGTCGGCACCACCGATTATTTCTTTTCCAAGATAGGAGAGACTGTTCCACTTAAGGGCAACGGCTCCATTTTTGATCTCGAATCCCTACCTTCTCATCCTATTGCACTCTCCCAACGCTTACGCCTTATTTTCGTCGCTCATACTTCAGGTCTCAACTATTTTTTTTAGTTTTATTGTTTTTATATTTTATTTTTAATATTGTTCATCTAGATAGGCGGCGAAACGATTAGGAAAGATTTAGAGTTAATGAACATCATTATGACTTTGTTCCATCCATGTAGCCGAACTAACTTAGTGGGATTAATGCTTGTTTGTTGTAGTTGTTTGAAATTGTTATAAACTAGTGAGTATTTCGTTGCTTGCTGTGTTCATCAAAGATTTGTTCTCTTCAGGTTTTTTTGTGGTGAGGACCAAAGACGTTATTGATTCGGCTAAACAATTTAAGGACAAGGGAACTGGTTCTTCAGTAGAGGAGCTCAGTCTTGTTGATGTTTCTATTGGTAGAGTTCACATTTTGGCTCTTTCTACCGACAATTCGTTATTGGCAGCTTCTGTTTCTGGTCAGGTTCAATTTTACTTGGTTGATAGCTTTGTGAATAAGGAAGTGAAGCAATCTTTTTCATGTTCGCTCAGTGATGATTCGGCATTTGTTAAGGACATGAGATGGATAACGACGTCGGAGAATTCTTTTGTTGTCCTTTCAAATACTGGGCAGTTATATTATGGGGAGGCTGGTTTGCCACTTAAATCTGTGATGGACAGTGTTGAAGCTGTTGATTGGAGTGTGAAAGGGGAATTTGTTGCTGTGGCGAGAAAGAATAATGTTCTAAGTATTTTGTCAGCAAAGAAGTTTGAAGAATGGGTTTCAATTTCGTTAAGCTTCAATTCCTGGATTGGTGATTCTGATGAAAATCGTAGTGTAAAAGTTGATTCTGTCAAGTGCATTCGACCTGATTCCATTGTAGTTGGATGTTTCCAACTTGATGAGGATGGCAAGGAAGAGAATTATCTTGTCCAAGTTATTAGAAGCAAAGCTGGTGAAATTACTCGAGGTTGTTCTGATTTTATTGTCCAATTATTCTGTGATATGTACCAAGGATTATTTGATGATATTGTACCCTTTGGAAGTGGACCCTACCTTCTTTTGTCCTACATAGAACAATGCCAGCTTGCAATCAATGCTAACATTAAGAATACGGATCAGCACATTATGTTGCTTGGTTGGTCAGTAGATGATGATCATAAGAATGAACCGGTCGTTGTTGATATCGAACGAGATAATTTGGTTCCAAGAATTGAGCTTCAAGAAAATGGTGATGATAATTTGCTGTTGGGGCTATGTGTTGATACTGTTTCAATTTATGAGCAAGTTGGAGTTCAACTTGGCATGGGGGAGGAAAAGACTGAGCTCACCCCATATTGTGTTCTTATATGTCTTACATTGGAGGGAAGACTTGTCATGTTCCATGTTGCTAGTCAAGCAGGCAGTGAAGTTTCGCAGCCTGAGGTTGTTTCTGCTTTGTGTGATGGGGGAGATGCTTCTATAAAGCCACCTGCGGACAAAGGTTCCACTTTTTCTCACGAGTCTCAGAAACAAGAGTTGAATCAGGCTCCTGAGGAGAGTACGAGTCTGAAGTCCAAGACTCTTGCCAATCCTTATCAAATAACTAATGGTGAAGATTTTACTAAGCACCGGGAAGTGGAATCAGTGGCAAGTATACAGTCTCTGAAGTCTAATGTGAAGCAAATGGTTCCAGATGTAGATTTGACCAAAGAGACCGATCGTCATAATTCATTTACTTCAGGCGAACAACAGACGAACACTGGTCATAAGACTGTACCACTAGGAAGTAGCACTGGTTCTTTTTCATTGAACAGTAATTCTGCTGCTCGTGGTTTTTCAAGTTATGTGAATTCACAAGGAACTACTGAAGTGACTAAGGTGCAGCACGATACAAATAGTTCAAGGGACACACAGAGAGCTTCTCATCTATTTCCTGGTAACCATTTCATTGCCAAAAGACCTTAACGTGTCTTTGTTTCAACTTCATGTTATACTGATGATGTTGGATATCAATGCTACAGGTACTACACCTGTTCACAATGCAAATGACTCACACAGAACTTCTCATCTCTTTCCTGGTAGAACTTTTTTGTTGCCAAAAGACTATTGTATTTCCATTTTCAACTTCAAATTATACTGGTGACATTGGTTATCAATACTACAGGTACCACAAATGTTCACAATGCAAATGACATACAGACAACATCTCATCTATTTGCTGGTAAAACTTTTTTGTTGGCAAAAGATTCTATTATGTTTTTGTTTTCAACTTAAGTTATACCGATGGTGTTGGTAATCAATACTACAGGTACTACAAATGTTCACACTGCAAATGTTTTTGGAAGCGTTGGTGGAAAGTCCCTTCTTTCACATGATGTGAGTGGTGTATCTCCTGCCACCAATTCTGCCACCAGGCCTGTTCAGAGAGGGGGACAACTAACTCCTACAGGAGCAGCAGTAAATACGCAACCAGTCTCACATACTAGCTCACCTTTATTATCAGATGCAAATAGTACAGCTGGAAAGTCGTCTCTTCGAAAGTTTCATCCTTCTAATGAGCAACATGGAGCTTCATCCAAGCTTGGGATATCAAGTTCCGATTTATCAAAACAATTTGGCAATATTAATGAGATGACCAACGAATTGGATCTACTTTTGAGGTCAATAGAGGAGGCTGGTGGTTTTAGAGATGCTTGTACCAGGTCACTACGAAGTTCAATTGAGGCAGTGGAGCAAGGCATGGGTGCTCTATCTAAAAATTGCAAAATACAGACGTGCCAAGTGGATGAGCATCTTAAGGAGGTTCAATATCTTCTTAATAAGACAATACAAGTTGTAGCAAGAAAAATATACATGGAAGGTATATACATGCAAGCTTCTGATAGTCAATATTGGGACCTATGGAATCGGCAAAAGTTGAATTCAGAGCTGGAGCTTAAGCGACAACATATATTGAGTTTGAACCAGGATTTGACCTACCAGTTAATTGAATTGGAGAGGCATTTCAATGCTCTTGAACTGAATAAATTTAGTCAAAATGGTGGCAGTCGTACTGGTCATGGGGCTTTTCGAAGTAGATATGGACCTTCAAAAAATATTCAGTCATTGCATAGTTTGCATAATGCAATTAGCTCACAACTTGTAGCTGCAGAGAATCTCTCTGAATGCCTTTCAAAACAAATGTCATCTTTGAGTTTACGGTCTCTATCTGAGAAACAAAAGAATGTGAAGGAGCTATTTGAAACAATTGGAATTCCCTACGATGCTTCTTTTGGCACTCCAGACATGAAAGGTTCTATGCGGACTTCTTCTAGTAAGAACCTTTTGTTTTCTGATTTCTCTGCTAATAATGACAAGTGTAAGAAAATTCAAGGCAGTGCTATGAAGAACTGTGAATCAGAAATGGCTAGGAGGAGGAGAGACTCACTTGACCGGAGTTGGACCTGCTTTGAACCTCCTAAAACCACCATCAAAAGGAAGCTGCTGCAGCAAGAATTCCAGAAACCGAATTGGAATGGATCACCCTTCTCTGTGAATAAAGAAAAAGGCAGAACTTCTATGCTGAAGGAATCTGCTCCTCGTCAAGCAGATGTGAAATTTCCTTCAATTGTATTCCCTGCTTCTAACATGAATGTGGGCACTCTGGATTCCCATTTTGAACATGAAGAGGAATCAGAGGGCTCAAAGCTGTTTTTAGCTGATGACTTCCTAGCACCCACTCAAGTGTCAGCGTCCAAGTCCCATGTTTCACAAAGAAGCAATATTTCTGCATTTCCCTCTTGGTCTGCATCCCAATCGTCACCTGCAATGGTGCATGGTCATTCCATAGAAGCTAAAGATTTTAATGCTGAAAAACTGAATGTTGTTCAAAAGTTTGATTCCATCTCAAATAGTGAGAATAAGTCTCTGCATACAAAAATGCCTCAAAATTCTTCAGTCTCTACCTATTCAAACCCAGGAACACCTTCACCTTTTAAATCCAGTGAATTGCCCATTAAAAATAGCAAGATGACTATGGCTACAAGTTCCATGGTGGGTAATAAACTCCCAAATGTATTTACTCCGGAATCTTCGAGAAAACATGACTTTCCGACCTCTGAGTTACGCTCTTCCACTATTTCTTCGCCTTTAACATTGTTTGGAAAAACTGAGCTAATTGTTGATAAAATCCAGCCCAAAGCAAATATTTCAGCACATCCCACATTTGGTGGTTTGTTTGAATCTCCATCATTTCCTGCAATTAAAACATCATCAGCTGCCTCTCCATTGTCGTCATCCGTCTCATCTGCAACCCTGCCTTCAACAGCAGTTTCTGTGGCATTAAGCAGAGATATGACTAGTTCAAACACCAGTATAGATTTAACCTCAGAGACACTTAAATCAGAGATTAAACCAGTTGCTGTGTCTAATTTAAAGACCAATCTTGGTGCTGCTTCAGAAGCGGTCACTCAGCCAAATGAACCTCTTAATGGTAAAGCTGAATTGAAGCTTGGATCTTCAGGAAAACCAAGTCCTAATCATGAAAAGTCTTCCAACAATACAACAACTTCTGAGCTCAATGTTGTTAGAGACTCTCAATCAGAAAAACCTTCTGATGCACAGATGCAGTTTTCAAATTCTTTTATTGCTCCTGCTAGTGTTTCAAGCGCGAAAAATGGGGGTTTGGATTTTGGAATCCCAGATCAGGATGAGATGGAGGAAGAAGCTCCTGAGACAAGTAACACAACTGAACTTAATTTGGGAAGCCTTGGCGGGTTTGGGATTGGCTCAACCCCGAATCCATCTTTGCCTAAATCAAATCCATTTGGGGGTTCATTCAGTAATGTAGCAACTAGTTCATCAAGCCCTACAATTTCATTCTCAGTTCCTGGTGGTGAGTTGTTTCGTCCAGCTTCTTTTAGCTTCCCAAGCTCCCAGCCATCTGCACCAGCTCAGTCAACAAATTCAGGTGCATTTTCTGGTGGCTTTGGTGCTGGGGCAACTATTCCTGCATCAAATCCTCCAAGTGCGTTTGGGCAGCCGTCACAAATTGGATCGGGGCAACAGGTTCTTGGATCAGTTCTTGGTTCTTTCGGACAATCAAGACAGCTTGGTGGTGGCCTACCTGGAAGTGGTTTTGCAGCTCCCAGTGGTTTTGGTGGTGGATTTGCTGGCAGTGGTTCTCCTACTGGTTTTCCAAGTGCTGCTACTGGTGGAGGGTTTGCTGGTATAGCATCAACGGGTGGAGGTTTTGCTGGCATAGCTTCAGCAGGTGGAGGCTTTGCTGCTGCTGCTTCTCCATCCACTGGAAGTGGATTTTCTGGAATCTCTTCAGCAGGTGGAGGATTTGGTGGTGCTGCTCCCACTGGTGGTGGCTTTGGTGCTCTTTCTTCAGGTGGTGGTGGGTTTGCAGGAGCTGGTTCAGGTGGTGGTGGATTTGCAGGAGCTGGTTCAGGTGGTGGTGGGTTTGCAGGAGCTGGTTCAGGTGGTGGTGGTTTTGGGGGATTTAGCAACCAACAAGGAAATGGTGGTTTTTCTGCTTTTGGTGCAACTGGAGGTAGTAAACCACCTGAGTTGTTCACACAGATGAGAAAGTAGTATCACATTATACATTGTGTAAGTTAGTGAAAATGGTTTTAAAGCGAGTCTTTATTGTAGTGCTATACAAAGAAATTACATTGCACTAGTGAGTACAATATCATGCAGAAAAGAAAACAGTACAAATTTCAAATGTAGTATTTTCTTATTCATATTTTTACTTCTCTCGAGTTAACAAATGAAATTTGTACTCATGGTTATTATGGTATGTTCTTTGTTTTGTCCTGCTTTGAAATATTCTCATAATATAAGAACATTGTTTGTGAACAGGAAAACGATTTACAAATTTGAAGTTTCAACTTCAACTATTGATGAAGCATAACAAAACATTGTAGTCTTTCATTATTATGTATTAACTATTACAAAACTCTAAACCATAAACATATTAAATATAGATTTTTGAGGGAATAGTCATAAGATGACACTCACTACACAAGCCTATGCTAATTTGGATGGAAAGCTAGTTCTAATATCCAAAACAACCGAGGACAACAGTGAGATTCATATTAAGCAAAACAACTAGGAAAAAGAAGGAAATTTTCTCCCTTGTGAGAATATGAAATTTAGAGGAAAGAGTAAACTAATGATAATATAAGAATATTTTTTTATTTTTCCATTAACAATCAAAAATAGATAATAATGTATAATTTTATAATATTACTAGAAATGTTAAATATTTTCACATTTTATCTCCAAAAAACCTCAAATCGGAGGAACTTTAAAAATAGACATCTGAAGGGTTTTGGAATTTTGAAAAATCCTCCAAAACCTTTCCATCTCCTTCATCCAACTCTTAAACAAGGGAAGACTTTTCAAAGTCTTTCCCCTCTAAATCCCCACTTCCAAACAAAGCCTTCCAAAACCTTTTATGTTTTTTTGGTACATAAAACCTTTTATGTTTAAGTAGAGTTTCATTTAAAAGCAATCACCCATAATTACATGAGAACCAAATTAGAAAAGAACTAATTTGGGTGCTAAACTTATGAGAAAATGTTTCTTATACATTTTAAAGAGGTGTAAGTTGGTGTATAAATGAGAGGAATAAGAAGAAAAGAGAGATAATGATAAAATATTGATGACGTCATAAGATAGAAAGAAAAATAAAATGTTTGAGATTTTGTAAGAAAAATACCGATGAATAATATGGTTGGTTTCAGTCTTCTAAATTTTTAAAATTACACATTGACTTTAATTTGCAATTTTTGTTATATATTCATTGGTTAATTTTTTGTATTCTTCATTTAAATAAATTATCCCTACAATTAATACGAGACTTCACTATCATTTTTAAGGCAAATTTATATTTAAATATAAAATAATTATATAATACCCTTAACCTACTGATATGATCCTCAAAGAGCCTAATCTTGATCTTGGTGGTCTTGAAGGCATAAGTGGTTCTATGACTAGGGCTCGGGCAAAAAGGCTCAAAATGCCTTTGGACAACTCATAATGTTGATCCATGATGGTGAGCCAAAAATAGCCCAAGGGAGTGTAAAGATGCTCAGTAGCATCTTGGTCTATGGCTCTGACCGAGCCAAGGATGGACCAGGCCATGCGCAGGACTCAGGCCACGGGTCTGGGCAAGGCGCCAAAAATGGCCCTGGCACGGAGCCAGACGCATCAGGCTCAATTCCTGACCGAGACAACCCTGACCGGGTTGGGGACTTTGGTGCACCCAGTGATGCACCAGGCGCTGGGCCAAATTGGCCTGGCCAGGAAATCTGACCGAGGCGCATGCGCCTAGCATGCTGCATCAAGCGCTAGGCGTAGCCTGACCAAGTCAGGCCTAGCCAATTTAATTAGAAATGAGTCATGGGCTAACTTTTGTCCAACACTTAGTTTAATTAATTTAAACATGTTTGTAATAAATATGCCCATAAAACTTTACCAGAATAAAATTTGACTCGTGAGTAGTTAAGACAAGCCTAAAAGTGTAACCGACACTTTAATGCTTGGACCAACTTAATATTTCCGTGAACCCAACTTATTCTAACATTGTCTAAT
>NC_032009.1:32771162-32784171 GCF_001865875.1 Lupinus angustifolius | reverse complement strand
GCTATGTCTGGACCGTTGGAGCGAAAACCACCTGAGCATAATTCATTCTGAAGCATCCTAAGTCAATTCTAAGGCCGTTGGAGCAAAGTTGCTCGTGTGGAAATTGCATATGGCCGTTAGAGACCTTAATGGTGCATTAAAGGTGCTTTATGCACATGACTTAGCCGTTGGTAGCCTACCAACTTATCCCAACGGAATGCTATGCTATTTAGTGCATTCTTCAGCAACACTTAACCGTGGGAAATTCATTTATTGGCAAAGGAATCCTATGTTAACAAGGCATAAATCCAACATTTTCCATGTGCCAAAATTAGAAGAATCCTATGAAGCTCATCAAGGCTTGCTCGTGAGCATTAAGGAGTCTTCAAGTCTCTTAACCATTTCACTTAATGATGGAACCGTGCACTTAAGGTGGAAGGGAATCCCATGCTCATCCAACCGTAGCATTGAAGTTCAATTGGCGAAATCATTAAGTTTGTTTTCAATTGTAATGAGGCACATGTGCCATTTCTTTTACTACTTGAATATAGTTTAGATTAGGAGTAGATTCATTGCTTTTAGAGTATCCAATGTAAGCGTGCAAGACATGCACTTTATAATTCCAACCGAGGGAGCCTTAGAGGCTTGCCTATATATGTAATGCTTATTGTTATGAAATAAACACATTGAGTCAAAAACTAAACTGTATTTCTTTGTGAATCAAAGAGGATTATATCATTGTGAGAGTATTCTCCAAACCTTCTTGGCTGAACTAAGATTAGAAGTTCTTGTGGTGAGCATCACTTGGCTTATCAAACAACTGAATTGTTTGTGGCGCCTCACCTCATATCTTTTTCATCTTCTTTTATCCAAACACAAGTTATTTCCGCTGCATATCTCAAAGGCTTAACTCAATCGTGAACCTAGGCCATACACCAACCAAGATAGATCGTTTCAAGAGCCTTCACCTACCCATCCTATAATTTTTGTTATTTATGGTAAAAATACACAAATTAAGGAACATTGTATTTTGACTAAAAGGTCGCAAATTATTTTCTATGAAAGAAAAGAGAAACGATATTAATTAATAGTAAGAGATGAGAAATATTATAATTGATTGAATATAGAATTAAAATTTACCTCTTTTGGATACATTAGTTAATTTTTTTAATTTAATCCATTTAATTGTACTCAATTAAATTAATTTGAGTATGAAGTGTTGAAGTTGTATTAATAAACTTCATTAATTGAACCAATTATTGTCTTCATCTATAACACACTTTGTACAATAGATATATCAATTGATTAAACCGACCAAGAAACTATCATTATGTTATATTTATCAAAGTTGTAAACTTTTGATCATTAAACAAAGGTTTAGGAAAAGATCTATCAATAAACTGAAGTTTATGTTTGGATTTCAATGACCAAACACATAAAAGTGAATTACCACCGAATGAATTCAGGGGAGACTTCAATCCAAACTTCTTCATATGTTGCATATATCAGCTTCTTCTCATATTTTTAACATTCTCACTAAGCCTATGTCTCCTCAAGTGTTTCAGAAGTTGTATTCCTAAGCTAGAGAAATGCTCAACATTTATATGTATGCTTAAGTGTTCAAATCTGATTAGTCTGGAATTAGAAATGTGATATCATTAAGGACTTTTTAATTTAACATTTCAGTTCTAACATGCGATCTCATGGGCCTATGAATATACTGAGCGTGTCATCGGTAACATCTCAGTCCTGATATGCGACCTCCTCGACCTATGAATACACTAAGCGTGTCACCCACTAACTTAAATATCTCATACAATATTTTATTCCTGACAAATGGGAGCCTCCCACGACTCGAACCCATAACCTCAAGAACAAATAGTCATTTTCACAAATGAGTCGCTACCATTAAGCTTAGCTCTATCAATTTATTATGAGATAGATTCACATTCTAATCTGGTTAACTATGATGGAGTATTGTCTTTTTTTCATGCAATCACTCCTTGTTCATCGTTTGGAGCAACGTCTTTTAGTAGTTATACTTATTTCTGCGAGAGTATGAAAGTCCACTTTATGTTTGGTAGATCATAACTTTTGCCCTAGTTTGCAACATCTAAAGTATGCATATATTTGTTTCTTTCTACTTTTCTATTCATTTATAGGGGCACATTATTTAAATGAAAATAAATGCCTACTATCTAATGATACATTTATTTCCAAATATACCCTACTTTGTCTATAATGAAAATATACATCTACATGATCGTTGACCCTTGTGTCCATTCAAATTAAAATAAATAAATATATCTACTATATGGTTGCTATTATTTATTTTAAATTTAATGGGAACATTTCTTTTCATTTCAACATATTGTGTATATTTAAGAGGTTGAGACTTGCCTAAAGGTAGAATTCGAAATAGTGTACATCCGTTTAAACTGGATATTAATATTTGAATTTCATTTTGATTTAGATACTATCCCTATAATTGTTTTATTGCTATTATTACATAATTACATATGGTTGTATAGAAATTTAAGCCAACTAAAATGAAAGGCAAACATTATTAAAAACATAAGACGCATGTTAATAAAAGGTGGAAAGATAAATGACGATGAAGAAGTGATGTCATAACTATTTGTAGAAGTATTAGTAACTTTTAGTATCCAAACATTCTAACACACTATTAATAATATATTACCTGTACAATTCATAAAATATTTGGGGATAAAATTGTGAGTATTACAATTGATCTGAATTACTTGAGTTACAATTGTTGTGGTTTTCTTATTGGAACATATGATTATGTTCTTGCTTCAATTTATAATTTTCTACAAGTATTATTCTTGGTAAGAGTTGTTAATTAGAGAACCTAAGCAACAACAAATTATATTTTAAAAAAGGACCTTTGATAGGGCCAGAAAAAAAAATGCAATAATTCCATTCAACTTTAGATAGCAATTTTATTTAATAGATGCTATCTAAAGTCAAACTATAGAAGTAAACACATGATATAAAAGGTATGTAAGTTCTATTTTCTAAACTTAATTTTTTATAGCTTTTCAGAAGAGCTATCTTTTAAGTCAACCACATTTTATAGAGGTAACATCAAGAGCTTTTAGAAGCACCACAAAAGTTATAAAATAAAATGCTATAAAAACAACCTTGGCTTAGTGATTGGCCATACCTCATCATCAGAAGCACTACTAATCCAATAAAAAGTGCTTCTCCACTTCTTCTGTGATGAATTATTTTTGTATAGTAATATTATGGTTATAGAATACAAAGAAAGTGACACTAGTAATAATCAATAAGAGAGATCAGTAAATTATAAAATAAAAAACATTTGATCGCTTAATTACTGAGATGTTTAACTCGACAATGGATCCCTATGTCTAATTTAGTTTGATGTACATAATGTAAAATCAATAACCATGGAAAATAATGTGAAGAAGATCTTTGCTCCTGATATTAACACGGTTTTGATGAAGACACCAACATCACCAAAAAGAAGAAAAGGAAGAATACTTATGAAGACAAAGAAGACAAAACTTCAAGACAAATTAGTCTAAGTGTAAATATGTATTTCTATCCTATACTCTCGAATATAGTAATGCTCAAACTACTTTTTAAGAAAATTGAAGCACTTCAAGTATAAACAAAACAATTTTCAAAAATAGTGTGTAACATGTTACTGTATCTAAGTAACAGGTTACATAAGTGAGAAAACCAATTACCCAACAAAAACTGTGCATGGTAATCGATTACCCAAATGTTGTAATCAATTACTTTAAGTAAAATTTAATTGTCAGTTGGACAACGTGCTTGAGTAATCGATTACTGAGAGCTATTGCACCAGTTTTTTCAGATTTTAAAATGAATGGTTTTCATCCCAAACGAAATGATTTTATTCTAATCAATTCCTACCCCTTCAAAGATGTGTTATGGCTGGTTGGAAAACTTATTTAAAGGCATTGAAACTTAGAATCAAACAAGAACTCTTACACAACTTTCTCACAAACTTTCAAACATAATTCTGAAAATTCTTTGAAATATTTTTTGCACTTTTGCAACTTGTTCTTAAACTTTCAAAGTTAATTTTATGAGTTGCTTGAAGTAAAGTCTTTCAAATTTTACAAACCTATAAGAGCATTATTACTTAGTATACAAAGAGTTATCGGATTGCAAGTGATATTACACTCAATACATGTAAAGGCAATCATGCCATTGTTGCTGATTCTTCATTGACATTTCAGAAATCTTTCTTTCACAATGGTGTGATAAGAAAAAAATAGAGTCACTTGAAAAGGTGTTTTTCAAGAGTGACATAAGTATTAGTGAGTGTGTAAGGTACATAGAGGTCTCAGGTGAGATATTGTAATTACAACTCATAATATTTAGTGAAGAAATCTCTTGTACAGCAAGAGTACTGGATGTAGCCTTCGGTGGATAAGAAGGTGAACTAATATAAAATCCCGGTGTACTCTCTTCTCCTTTATCTCCTGATTTTTTACTTGTTAATTTTATGCATAATTTCTCTGCTGCACTTAACTCTTGATTTTGCAGAAAAAGTGGTCATAATATCAAGTCAACTAATTCACCCCCTCTTAGTTGCAATCTTAGTTTTACTATTAGCACCAGAGCTATGTTTGAGTAAGCTATTCTCAAATCTGATCCTATATCGAAGATGGTCTCAAGATCATTCCTAGGAGAAGGTTCTAACATCAACCACCTTCCATGCTTTGTTGGAGAGTGCTATGACTTTTGAAAAATCAGAATGAGAATCTTCATAGAATCTCAAGACTAGGACATATGGAATGCAATTGAAGAAGTACCATATGAACCCTTCATCGTAGTCAAGAATATAAGAAAAGTAAAGCCCAAATCTTCATGGAATGATGAAGATAAAAAGAAGGTGCAATATGATCTCAAAACAAAGAACATCCCCACTTAAGCACTTGGCATTAACGATTTGTTTAGAATATCAAACTGCAAATCTACCAAAGAAATGTGGGATACTCTAGAGACTACACATGAAGGAACTGAGGAGGTAAAGAGGTCAAGACTCAACACTCTTTCCCAAGAATACGAAATGTTTCGTATGAAACCTTGAGAGAAAATTTTGGATCTTCAAAAGAGATTGACTCACCTCACAAATCACCTTATTGCACTTGGTAATGTACTATCAAATAGTAACCTGAACTTGAAGGTTCTAAGATCACTCACCAGAACGTGGCAACCAAAGGTAACAACTATTTCTGAAATGAAAAGTTTATTAAAAATATTTTTGGCTGCTTTGTTTGGTAAATTGTAGGAACATGAGTTAGAACTCAACCAACTTGACCAACATGAAGAACAAGAGAAGAAAAAGAATAATATCTCTCTCAAGGCGAAAGTAGATAAATATGAATCATCAGAAGATTAATCTGAGAAAGAAGAGATGGAAGACATGAGTCTTCTTGTAAAGAAGTTCAGCAAGTTCCTTAAAAGGAACAAGAGTGCTAAAACTGGACAAATGAGGAAATTCACCAAGAACAATGACGCCTCTACTTCAAATCAAAACTTCACATGCTTTGAATGTGTCAAGCCTGACCATATGAAGATGGACTGTCCGAACCTGAAGAAGAATTCTTTAAAAGGGAAGAAGGAAATGAGGACTGAACGGAGAGCCTATATTGCTTGGGAAGACAATGATACTAGTTTCGCCTCTGAACAAGAAAATGAAGAACAATCGCATCTTTCTTTAATGGCATCTCATCATTTTGATGGTGAAGAGGTAAACGATACTAAACTATATTCTCATGAATTACAAACTGTATTTAATGACTTGCATGATGAATATCTCAAACTCACAAAAATGTTTCTAAAACAAAAAACTGAGTTAGATATATTTAGAAACAAACCCTCATTATCTTTATGTCAAAACTGCATTGCTCTTGAAAATAAAGTTTCAACATTAAGTATTGAACTTAATAAGCTAAACAAGAGTAGTAAAAATATGAAAATATCATTAATGATCAAAGACACTCAACAGATCGAAGAGGTCTTGACTATTCAAAAAGTCATATTTCTAAGAAACAAAGTGTCCCAACAAAGATAAACTTTCATAAACAACATATTCATGCATTTGAACATGGTAATAATAAATCTAGGATACATAACCATCAACCCACATGTACATATTGTAAAAACCATGGGCATACATCAAATAGTTGCATAATTAGAAAATACGGTGCACCCCTAAGTCATTACACATAGATTGATAAAGGTACTAACCATGTAGGACCCAAAGAGTATTGGGTACCTAATAAAACTTAACCTGTTTTGCAGGATAATTTGAGAGCCGCCTACAACTTATGATACTTGGACAATGACTGCTCAAAGCACATGACGGACGATAGAAATAAGTTATTTGTCCTTACTCCAAGGGACAAAGGCTATGCCATATATGGTGATAACAACAAAGGAAAAATACTTGAAGTTGGTAGAATTGAAAAGCCACCATCAACAACTATAGAAGGTGTATTGTATGTTGAAGGACTCAAGTACAACCTACTAAGCATAAGTCAATTATGTGACAAAGGCTTTCATGTGGCATTCTATACGGATAAGTGCATCATCAAAAGTAAGAATTCTCAAAACTCTAAACTCATTGGTAAAATTATAAATAATATATATGATTGACATATACTCCTCTTTACCAATAACATGTTTAGTTGTTAATGATAATCATGATGCATGGCTTTGGCATAGGAGAATTGTTCATATTCATATGGACCATTTGAAAAAACTCATAAAGAAAGATTTAGTTGTTGGTTTACCCAAAATGAAGTTTGTTAAAGACAAATTATGTAGTGCTTGTCAAATAGGTAAAAAAATAAAGAATTCTTTTAAACCTAAGCACATGGTTTCTTCCGATAGACCATTGCAGTTACTACTCATGGACTTATTTGGCCCATCAAGAACAAAAAGTTATGGTGGTAACTACTATGCTCTTGTTATAGTAAATGATTTTTCGAGATATAATTGGACTATATTCTTAGTTCATAAGAATGAGGCATTCAAAGCCCTTAGCACTTATGCTAAAAGGGTTCAAAATAAAAAATCACTAAAAATCGCTGCTATAAGAAGTGATCATGAGGGAGAATTTCAAAACTTTTCGTTTGAAGAATTCTTTGATGATGTTGGCATCAATCACAATTTTTCTGCTCTTAGAACACCAAAACAAAATGGTGTTGTAGAGAGAAAGAATCAGTCTTTAGAAGAATTGGCTCGTACAATGTTGAATGAAACTAACCTCCGAAAATATTTCTGGGATGATGCAGTAAGTACTACATGTTATGTTTCAAACTGAGTTCTTATAAGATCAATTCTTAAGAAAACCCCCTATGAACTCTTTAAAGTATACAACCAAACATTTCTCATTTGCATGTATTTGGTTGTAAATGTTTTGTTTTAAATAATGGTAAAGATAACTTAGGCAAGTTTGATGCAAAAGTTGATGAATGTATCTTCCTTGGCTACTCTCTTACGAGTAAAGCTTATAGAATTTTTAATAAAAGAACTCTAGCTATAGAAGAATCTGTTCATGTATCTTTTGATGAACCAATCATGTAATAAAGGATGGGTTAACTCTTGATGAAGAGGACTTGCCAAGTTCCCATTCTAATGAAAAGTCCATTATTGATTTTACAACTAAATCTGAACATTTGAAAATGAATGATAATCTATCCTCTCAACAAGAGCATATTCACTCTGATTTACCAAAAGAATGGAGAACTCATTGAGACCATCCTATTGACAACATCATCGGTGATATTAGCAAGGGTATTACTACCCGCTTAATGCTAGAAGACGCATGTTTTAACATGACCTTCGTCTCTCAAATAGAACCTTCCAAGATTGATGATGCAATCAAGGATGAACACTGGATTCTTGCAATGCAAGAAGAATTAAACCAGTTTGAGAGAAATAAAGTTTGAGAACTTGTTCCTAGACCTAAAAATAGGCATGTCACAGGAACTCGTTGGGTATTTCATAATAAATCTGATGAAAATGGTATTATTGTTAGAATTTGATGAAACCTTTGCTCTGATTGCTATACTTGAAGCTATTAGGCTATTACTTGCATATGCATGCTCTTTAAACTTTCAACTATATCAAAAGGACGTAAAAAGTGATTTTCTCAACAGATATATTCAAGAAGAAGTGTTTGTAGAACAACCTCCTGGTTTTTAAGATTAGAAAAGTCATTCTCATGTTTACAAATTAAATAAAACTCTTTATAGCTTGAAGCAAGCTCCACATGCATGGTATGATCGTCTAACAAATTTTCTACTTGAAAAATGATTTACCACAGGAAAGGTCGACACTACACTCTTTATAAAGAAAATAAATCATCATACTCTTCTTGTTCAAATTTATGTAGATGATATTATTTTTGGTTCTACTAATGAGGTTTTGTGTAGTGACTTTGGAAAAATGATGCAAGGAGAGTTTGAAATGTCCATGATGGAGAAGTTGAATTACTTCCTTGGATTATAAATCAAACAACTTGATAATAGAATTTTTGTAAGTCAATCCAAGTATTGCAGAGATTTGCTGAAAAGAGTTGATAGAGATGACTGCAAGACAATAGCTACTCCTATGGGATCCAGTACTTACATTGATACAGATGAAGCTAGAAAATACATTGAAATATCAAAGTATCGAGATATGATAGGATCTCTTTTATACTTAACTGTCATTAGACTTGATACCATGTTTAGTGTATGTATGTATGCACGCTATCAATCTAAACCAAAAGAATCACACTTAGTTACTATTAAGAGAATCATGAAATATCTTAAAGCCACAATTAATGTTGGATTATGGTATCCAAAAGGAAGTATATGTGATTTGGTTGGTTATTCAGATTCAGATTTTGTTGGATGCAAAACTGAGAGGAAAAGTACAAGTGGTACTTGTCATATTTTAGGAAATGCTTTAGTCTATTGGTCTTGCAAGAAACAATCATGTTTTATCCTAAGCACTACTGAAGCTGAATATATAGCAACATGTAGTTGTTGTGCCCAAGTGTTGTGGCTTAAACAACAATTACGAGATTATGGCTTAGACTTAGGTTGCACTCGTGTAAAACGTGACAATACTAGTGTTATAAACCTCACAAAGAATCCAATTATGCATTCTAGAATCAAGCACATAGATATAAGGCATCACTTCCTTAGGGACCATGTTCAAAAGAAAGATGTGGCTGTAGAATTCGTTGATACTCATAACCAACTAGTAGATATTTTCACTAAACCCTTGGCTAAAGAACTTTTTTTATATAATTAGACGTGAATTAGGCATTCTTGATGAAATGTACCTATCTTAACATGATTATATAATTATATGTGTGCTTCATTATGTTTATCTCATGCCTACTTGTACTTAAATGTGTTCACTTATGTTTAAAACTTTTAAATTTTGGGTTAGAAATCATTTTCATAGCATAAATATGCCTAAAATTATTTCTTTGAGATTAGTAATCGATTACACTGGAGAGTAGCCGATTACAGGGTTGAACAAGGAGTTTCAGTAACCGATTATAGGGTTGAACAAGGAGTTTCAGTAACCGATTACTCAAATGTTGTAATTGATTAATCAAAGTTGTTGTGTGAAATTTTTAAAATTTTAAAACTGATTAACCGATTACTCAAAGTGAGTAACCGATTACTCTGTGCAGGTATATATATGATTTTCTACATTTTTTTCAAACTCATCTTCTTCATCCTTCTCTCTCACTCGTATAACACCCCCTCAAATCCTTAAAATCTTCATTTTTCATCTGTTTTGAGTGATTTTGTGTCTATTCATATCACATTTTCAATTCTAAACACTTTTATACCATCAATTTTGTGATTAGTGGACCAAATCAAAAAACCCAAATCTCCCAAACCCAAAAACCTAAAACCTTCAAAAAGCCAATCCATGACATCTTTTTCAAGAACAAAGAAGCAACGCACTAACATGACTCAAATGAAGCAATAGACTCCATCCTTGGAGTCTAACCCTCTGGATTTAGCAAGACTTCTCACAAACGATGAACAACGCAAAGTCTTCGTAGATGACTTCCATGGAGGAACCATATTTACTCCAAAATATGGTAATGTCGGGAACTTTGAGTTTGAAGATTTTATTTTCTCTTATCTTTTTTGACAACAAAACCTTTTCCATTTTTGTTGTAAATCAAATGATATTTATCCTAAACTTATTAGAGTATTTTACTACAACCTGAACTTCCGGAAAAACCATCTTACTTCCTATGTGAAAGGATACGACATTGTTGTGGATTTGAAAACTTTTAGTTCATTGTGCTATAACATACAAACTCAAGGTAGCACAACGAGTTTCGGCCTTGTTTGTGAATGGGATAACTACAATCGAAATGATTTTTACTATTCTTTGTGTAGAATTTCAAAAGGGGAAATAGAAATGTGTAAGCAACGAGGCTTTGGTGAGACTGTTAAGAATATATATATATATCCTAACTATTGGACATCTTAAACTTGAGGATCGTTTGCATCATTATTTTCTGAACTATGTCATTTTGCCTAAATTTCAAACCATTCTCATATAAGTGACATTGAACTTCAATTGATGTATGTTATGAAGTATAACATCAAAATCAATTGAGCTTAGATGATAATGAGAAAAATGTGGACTGTTCAAGGAACTCAAAGCCCTTACCCTATGCAATCTTCATAACCAAAATTCTTGAAAATTTCAGTGTTTCTACTGTTGGTGAAACCTGTAACGCCCCGAAAAATACTTCTAAAAAACATTGCGGAAAAATGGGTAAATTTTTTTTTGAATAAAGAGATTGTATAAAATTGTTTCCTTTTTAAAACCTTCCTTTTCCGGGACATCACTTTAAGTAACTCAAATGCGGAAAATCAACTTATCGTTATCGAATGATAACTTAACCTGATTCACAATTTCCTGAATAACACAATGCATATAAACGGCTAAGTCATCTTTAGTTCATACAAACTAAGTCAACAAAGGCGGAAACTACATCGCCACTAACATATACAAAATCCAAAAAGAAAGAGCGAAAATGTTAATCATCGCCAACAGACACTAAACAACGACATGAACAAACTGAAGTCGTCCTTGTTTTCAAAAGTCCACCTCAGTGTTTCAAAAGTCACAAAATGATAAGCAACTCCTAATGGCTAACTCCAAAGCTAGGGTACTGTCTCTTCCTCAATTCCTCATGCCCCCTTCCTGGAACATCACGAACAGGTAGCTCCAAATCCGAGCAAAGCTGTCTACCTGACGAGCACACGTCCGAAAAGCAAGCAATAGAAAAAGAAGAGAAATAGAGAGAGTAAGACATCTAATGAACGTAAATTCATTGACGGCGTGGACTTACTCAGAATATCACACTCAGATATGAAAAACAGTTCGTATATATATATATACACATATATTTCTATAACTGACATCATAACTCACCGTTTATCAACATAAACCAATATATCAAATAATATAATCAACATTATACTCATAATCACATCACATACATAAACATAGGAATACACCATACTTGTAACTCACATGTGGGAATTTACTTCCACAATGATAATGTATGCATGATATGTCATGATCATCCACCTTACACCAATATCCATCCAACATCCTAATCGGAAATAATCGAGAGTACAGGTCCCGTACCAAGCCGTTTTGTACCACCCGAAATAACATATCCTCGCAAGGAATTAAAAATAGATCGATCGGTTCCCTCAGGAACAGTCCTACCCGGACCTAGGTCGTACAAACGCTTTCTGGGCATCCCTCTCATCGATCTCGAATGCAATCCAGGGGTTGTCAGAGATTGCCTAGTTTGGCCTGTGAGAACTGTCCGATCCAACAGGGTACCTCCCCAGGAATACAAGGGACTCGTCTCACCCAGACTCTCCCTCAAGACAATGTTGGCGAATCACCGTCCAATCAGTGCCGTCCCTAGTTACATCACGGTGCTCTAAGATGTCCCGTCATTTCCTCTCCACTACTTCATGGTCACAATGCAATGCATTCTTAATCAGAATCAAATGCAAATGTATTAATCAAACACATGATCGGCCCATCCTTAAGCCATCTCCCGACAAGGAATGCTTCTCGTGGGACCCGATAGTACGTCAACCTTACATGCTCAAGGTCACATCTCAATCACAACAACCCATCACCGAATACCCATGGACGGTCACATGACCAAGCCTCTTACGGTCGGTCGATCGTTGTTCAGTGATATCCTGTATCCTTACTAGAGTACCCCCTAGTTCACGACCTCAAGTCGGATACTTGCCCAACAAGGCATAAACACAAACAATGCTTTCATACCTTTGTGGAGTCATGCTTCACATCTAACACATGATCTCATTCCACAACCTTTATATCACAACACACCCTACCCGAGTTCATCACATTGTTCACAACATCATTTTATTCCAATCTTCCCACACCGTCCCTCGCCCAAGCGAGAACTAGTCGCTCAAGCGACAATTCGTCTTTAAATCCCAAATAAACTGGAGCTTTCCTCACCCAAGCGAGGCGCCTTCTCGCTCGGGTTCTAGAAACTCATTAAAATTCTGGAATTTTTTTTTCTCGCCCAATCGGGTTTTTTGCTCGCCCGGGCGGACTTTTGCTCGTCCGGGCTCGCCCCGGCGACGCCTTGTTCGCCCAAGCGAAAATCCTGGGATTTTTTTTTCCGCCCAATCGAGTTTTTGCTCGCCCTGGCGAAAATCCTGGGATTTTTTTTTCGCTCAATCGGGTTTTTGCTTGCCCAGGCAACAGAAACTGGAGAGAATGCCAAATTTTGCCCTTTTTGACAACCGAAACACATTTAAACATGGTTTTTCAAACACCTGCACCTAGAAAAGTTCCCAAAAACATTCATATACAATATTTAACACATTTCATCAACAATCATATATATTCAAAACCATTCAAACTTCAAAATCTTGGGTTTCTTAAAATCCAAGTT
>NC_032009.1:32769975-32771062 GCF_001865875.1 Lupinus angustifolius | reverse complement strand
CATGGTGCTCTAAGTCGTCCCGTCATTTCCTCTCCACTACTTCATGGTCACAATGCAATGCATTCTTAATCAGAATCAAATGCAAATGTATTAATCAAACACATGATCGGCCCATCCTTAAGCCATCTCCCGACAAGGAATGCTTCTCGTGGGACCCGATAGTACGTCAACCGTACATGCTCAAGGTAACATCTCAATCACAACAACCCATCACCGAATACTCCTGGACGGTCACATGACCAAGCCTCTTACGGTCGGTCGATCGTTGTTCAGTGATATCCTGTATCCTTACTAGAGTACCCCCTAGTTCACGACCTCAAGTCGGATACTTGCCCAACAAGGCATAAACACAAACAATGCTTTCATACCTTTGTGGAGTCATGCTTCACATCTAACACATGATCTCATTCCACAACCTTTATATCACAACACACCCTACCCGGGTTCATCACATTGTTCTCAATATCATTTTATTCCAATCGTCCCACACCGTCCCTCGCCCAAGTGGGGACTAGTCGCTCAAGCGACAATTCGTCTTTAAATCTCAAATAAACTGAAGCTTTCCTCGCCCAGGCGAAGGTATTATCACCCAAGCGAGAGGGTTCTAGAAACTCATTAAAATTCTGGAATTTTTTTTTCTCGCCCAATCGGGTTTTTTGCTCGCCCGGGCGGACTTTTGCTCGTCCGGGCTCGCCCCGGCGACGCCTTGTTCGCCCAAGCGAAAATCCTGGGATTTTTTTTTCCGCCCAATCGAGTTTTTGCTCGCCCTGGCGAAAATCCTGGGATTTTTTTTTCGCTCAATCGGGTTTTTGCTTGCCCAGGCAACAGAAACTGGAGAGAATGCCAAATTTTGCCCTTTTTGACAACCGAAACACATTTAAACATGGTTTTTCAAACACCTGCACCAGAAAAGTTCCCAACAACATTCATATACAATATTCAACATATTTCATCAACAATCATATATATTCAAAACATTTAAACACACAAAATCTTGGGTTTCTAAAAACCCAATTTAACTCCAAAAGACCTTTGAGATGGTTTAGGAGATCCGGGTGTCATATTCGGACACCACTATGTCACGATG
>NC_032009.1:32748215-32769875 GCF_001865875.1 Lupinus angustifolius | reverse complement strand
TCCTAAAGGTTCCTTTGATTTTATCATCATCCCCTTTTGCTAAAACAACAAAAAGTATGTAATACAACATTATAACAACTCCATGAACACAAGTTGTTCATGATTTCCATAAAATATTTTCATTAGTTCAAGAACCACATCATTTTCGGTTTTTGAAGAGAAAATGAGTTAGAAAGCGTTTTAGAAAATTTTAACAGTTGAATATGTTCTTGACATACTCATGAACAACATACTTAAATCTCATCAACATCCATTACGAGTGAAAAATATTTAGAAAGTAGGTATGAGTGTACTTGGAGTCTATATTGACTCAAAATTAAATTACGAATCCAACAGCGCGATCGGAATTCGATTCCGAGTTACGGAACTCAAAAAGACACGTTTTGAGCCGTACCGGACGGATTTCGGCCCCGACAGTGGTCCAGAACTGACTGTCTCCAAAAATTACCAAAATTTACCACAAAATCGGAAATAAAATTTCAAGAATAAAACTCAACTTGAGTTTCGTCTAATTCTTTACCGAAAATTCCCAGAAATTCATTTTCGAATATATAATTAATAAAAATATTAATAAAATCTTATAATTCAAAATTGTAAAATTCGCGGTGTTACAAAACCAAGGCCTCCTTAAATCTTCATGAAAGTCATATTGATATGGACGTAATCCACAAATGGATGAGTCGTTTTCTCTTCGAGGCTACATCACTAACCAAATGGATGCTCTTGATGCTGAAAATCAACAAATTTAGTTTGAACTTCATCGTCTCTCTTCTAAGATGAGTAGCATAAACATTGATGAAGACAACTCTGAGCATGAGTCTTAGACTATCTTTATTGTTAGGATTTTCTGGTTGTAATAACTTCCTAGCTTTTGACAATTTGCTGTTATTTTGTTGTTTTTGTTATGGTTTGAACAATGTTTTAACTTTCTATTATGCGATATCACTTTTATGCTTGTCATATACATATTGTATGCTATATATATATAGTGTGCTGAAATCTCTTGACTTTTCTACTTTTTGATGAAGTCAAAAGGGGGAGAAAAGTTGGAGAAAAGTATTTTCTATCAAATTTCTTTCAGGTATATAACTCCAAATGAAATGGGATATACAAAATAGGGGGAGCATACTAAAGTCATCTTAACATATCTCAAAGTATGTTGCTATCATAAAATTATTTTGTTAAAGAAGATATCAATTTGTCATCATCAAAAAGGGGGAGATTGTGAAGAAGATCTTTGCTCCTGACCTTGACACGATTTTGATGAAGACACCAACATCACCAAAAAGAAGAAAAGGAAGAATATTTATGAAGACAAAGAAGACAAAGCTTCAAGACAAATTAGTCTAAGTCTAAATAAGTACTTCTATCATATACTTTCGAATATACAATAGTAGTAATGCTCAAACTATTTTTTTAAGAAAATTGAAGCACTTCAAGTATAAACAAAACAATTTTAAAAAATAGTATGTAATATGTTAACGTATCTAAGTAACAAGTAACATAAGTGAGAAAACCAATTACCCAACAAAAACTGTTGAGGATAATCGATAACCCAAATAATGTTGTATGTAATATGTTAATGTTGCTTGTTAATTTTCTGGATAATTTATCCATTGTACTTAACTCTTAATTTTGTTGTAAAAGTAATCATAATATTAAGTCAACTAATTCACTAAATCTTAATTGCAATCTTAGTCTTACAAATAATAATGAAAGTATTAATTAGATACTTATATGTAGTGCATATCTAAACTAAACTAAAAGCTATTATTATATTCGTACAAATTAGAAGTAGGTCTTCTAAAAGCTTAGAAAATCCTTATTTCATGGTCAATGGGGTTTTAATATCATGTGAGGAGTTCATAGTAGTGTGTTTATATTGTTATCTTATATTCCATTAGATATACTATTTTTTTTATGGTACTACCAATAATATTCTCTTATCTTTTGGTTAATGAATTAATCGTTTTGGGGTGAATAGTTGTCCCTCTCAATAAGTGTCGATATCGAAATTGAATATTTGACATTTTGGTCATCCAATATTGAAATATCTTATTGGATAAATTCTTCCCAGGGATCTCAAAATTGCATGATCAAGATGGTTGTTGAAATTTGTGTCTTGCCTCCTCCTTTAATTTCCTGAAAAGTCGGACAAGTTATTCTACCTTTGTCTTGAGACCCAAACGTAGCGAATACACATACAGGAATTCGGCAGAAATAGTGGACACAGATCATAAATAGTAGTAGAGTATTATTATAATTAAATACTCTCTCCAAAAAAATTATGTTCAACATTATTTAGCTTAAGAAGTTAATAAATGATATAAAAGTTGAATCACATTCTTACTAAAATGATATCATTTAATCGATTGGTCTTGTAATGTAAGGTTTTATTATATTCCCAGGATGATCAAAAGGTCTAGAGTTCGATTCATGACAATGATATTTGTTAAGAGGGGCAGTCACACATTCCGAAAAAGATTAATTGCTTACCTTAAAGGATATGGTGGGTAGTACAAAAAATGATATCATTTAATACATATTAAAAACTAAATAAAAATGAAGTTCGGAAATATGTGAGGAAAAAGTTGAAGAAATAAATAAGGATATTATACGAGAAAGTAAATATAAATGTGTGTTGAATTTCTAAAATATAAGATATATGAAATAACTAAAAAAATTCAAACAAAATGAGGGAATATATGAAAAATATTAGCAAGAAAGAAAACTTTGTTTTGAAAATGTTGAATATAATATATCCAAAACTGATGGTCTTAGTTTTTTAATGCAACTTTTTTCTATTATCTTTTTAACAAATGTGTTAAGAATATTGGATAAGATATGCTTAATATTGTTGTACCTCATGGGGAAAATGGTGCTGTGGTCGGTTGCGGTTGGTATTGTTAATTGGTATTCAGCATAGTGGAAACCCTTGGTCTCTATTTGTGTCCCAATTCGTATACTAGATTAGTTAAAATGTAATTAAACAGAAAAATCATAAATGAATAATTATATTACTTGATGTATTTTGATTGGATAGAAATAGAGAGGATCAGAGTTTTTGGAATAGATGATCTGGTTTCGTATTCAGCAGGAAATGGGTTAAAGGCATTCCTCAAAATCTGATGCTATGCCCAAAAAGGATAGACAAAACCAAATAAGTCAGTCAAATTCACAAACTTTATAACATAGTGTAGTACACTTTACTCTAACCTCAACTACTTCATTACATTTTATATTATCTTCCAAGATAATGTAAATTGTGTGGTAATTCTCTTTATTTTCTACTGCAAAAGTGGTATGTGATTTTATTTGACATCTATTTTTATTTTACCTCTTTATCTTAAGATGTAAGTTTGCTCATCTGAATGGGGGATCTACTGTCCCCATTTATACCCAAATCCATGTCCACATCCAATAAAATATGACACTTTAAAGTTATAAAAACAAAAACTATTATTTTTACATTTTTCACTAAAATTTCATTAGCTAGGGAGATGGAGACACTATTATTTTGGGACAGGAGATCTTGATTCTATTTATCTAGGATTGACGAGACTTTGAATAATAGAAATTTGTTGTCTTACATTCGTCTCATAGGCTATCTTATATATCAATGGTAATGAAACATAAATAACATTAAAATTTTAATGAACATTATATATTTTAATTGGCATGAAAAAACTATGAATCCTATGAGTGAGTAGTTCTTTAAATATGTACAACTTATAAAATATTTCACTCATACGTCTTCACAATTAAATATACCCAACAAACTTTCCATATCACACACTTACTATGTCTTATCTGAATCATCCATTCTAATATCACTTATTAAATCATCCACTAGCTTATGAATTTTTACTGATTATAAACTATTTCACTTATTTTTTGATATCCAATGTAAAACACACTTAAATATATCCATCCGTTTACTAATCATGAAAAGAAAGGATTGTGTTGAGAGTAGAATACTTCAAAATTCTCCTAATATTTGTATAAACAAAACAATTTTAAAAAATAGTATGTAATATGTTAACGTATCTAAGTAACAAGTAACATAAGTGAGAAAACCAATTACCCAACAAAAACTGTTGAGGATAATCGATAACCCAAATAATGTTGTATGTAATATGTTAATGTTGCTTGTTAATTTTCTGGATAATTTATCCATTGTACTTAACTCTTAATTTTGTTGTAAAAGTAATCATAATATTAAGTCAACTAATTCACTAAATCTTAATTGCAATCTTAGTCTTACAAATAATAATGAAAGTATTAATTAGATACTTATATGTAGTGCATATCTAAACTAAACTAAAAGCTATTATTATATTCGTACAAATTAGAAGTAGGTCTTCTAAAAGCTTAGAAAATCCTTATTTCATGGTCAATGGGGTTTTAATATCATGTGAGGAGTTCATAGTAGTGTGTTTATATTGTTATCTTATATTCCATTAGATATACTATTTTTTTTATGGTACTACCAATAATATTCTCTTATCTTTTGGTTAATGAATTAATCGTTTTGGGGTGAATAGTTGTCCCTCTCAATAAGTGTCGATATCGAAATTGAATATTTGACATTTTGGTCATCCAATATTGAAATATCTTATTGGATAAATTCTTCCCAGGGATCTCAAAATTGCATGATCAAGATGGTTGTTGAAATTTGTGTCTTGCCTCCTCCTTTAATTTCCTGAAAAGTCGGACAAGTTATTCTACCTTTGTCTTGAGACCCAAACGTAGCGAATACACATACAGGAATTCGGCAGAAATAGTGGACACAGATCATAAATAGTAGTAGAGTATTATTATAATTAAATACTCTCTCCAAAAAAATTATGTTCAACATTATTTAGCTTAAGAAGTTAATAAATGATATAAAAGTTGAATCACATTCTTACTAAAATGATATCATTTAATCGATTGGTCTTGTAATGTAAGGTTTTATTATATTCCCAGGATGATCAAAAGGTCTAGAGTTCGATTCATGACAATGATATTTGTTAAGAGGGGCAGTCACACATTCCGAAAAAGATTAATTGCTTACCTTAAAGGATATGGTGGGTAGTACAAAAAATGATATCATTTAATACATATTAAAAACTAAATAAAAATGAAGTTCGGAAATATGTGAGGAAAAAGTTGAAGAAATAAATAAGGATATTATACGAGAAAGTAAATATAAATGTGTGTTGAATTTCTAAAATATAAGATATATGAAATAACTAAAAAAATTCAAACAAAATGAGGGAATATATGAAAAATATTAGCAAGAAAGAAAACTTTGTTTTGAAAATGTTGAATATAATATATCCAAAACTGATGGTCTTAGTTTTTTAATGCAACTTTTTTCTATTATCTTTTTAACAAATGTGTTAAGAATATTGGATAAGATATGCTTAATATTGTTGTACCTCATGGGGAAAATGGTGCTGTGGTCGGTTGCGGTTGGTATTGTTAATTGGTATTCAGCATAGTGGAAACCCTTGGTCTCTATTTGTGTCCCAATTCGTATACTAGATTAGTTAAAATGTAATTAAACAGAAAAATCATAAATGAATAATTATATTACTTGATGTATTTTGATTGGATAGAAATAGAGAGGATCAGAGTTTTTGGAATAGATGATCTGGTTTCGTATTCAGCAGGAAATGGGTTAAAGGCATTCCTCAAAATCTGATGCTATGCCCAAAAAGGATAGACAAAACCAAATAAGTCAGTCAAATTCACAAACTTTATAACATAGTGTAGTACACTTTACTCTAACCTCAACTACTTCATTACATTTTATATTATCTTCCAAGATAATGTAAATTGTGTGGTAATTCTCTTTATTTTCTACTGCAAAAGTGGTATGTGATTTTATTTGACATCTATTTTTATTTTACCTCTTTATCTTAAGATGTAAGTTTGCTCATCTGAATGGGGGATCTACTGTCCCCATTTATACCCAAATCCATGTCCACATCCAATAAAATATGACACTTTAAAGTTATAAAAACAAAAACTATTATTTTTACATTTTTCACTAAAATTTCATTAGCTAGGGAGATGGAGACACTATTATTTT
This sequence comes from Lupinus angustifolius, assembly GCF_001865875.1. Lineage (NCBI taxonomy): Eukaryota > Viridiplantae > Streptophyta > Magnoliopsida > Fabales > Fabaceae > Lupinus > Lupinus angustifolius. Next base: position 32,763,796 of record NC_032009.1, on the reverse strand, counting down.
GGGACAGGAGATCTTGATTCTATTTATCTAGGATTGACGAGACTTTGAATAATAGAAATTTGTTGTCTTACATTCGTCTCATAGGCTATCTTATATATCAATGGTAATGAAACATAAATAACATTAAAATTTTAATGAACATTATATATTTTAATTGGCATGAAAAAACTATGAATCCTATGAGTGAGTAGTTCTTTAAATATGTACAACTTATAAAATATTTCACTCATACGTCTTCACAATTAAATATACCCAACAAACTTTCCATATCACACACTTACTATGTCTTATCTGAATCATCCATTCTAATATCACTTATTAAATCATCCACTAGCTTATGAATTTTTACTGATTATAAACTATTTCACTTATTTTTTGATATCCAATGTAAAACACACTTAAATATATCCATCCGTTTACTAATCATGAAAAGAAAGGATTGTGTTGAGAGTAGAATACTTCAAAATTCTCCTAATATTTATCCTCATATAACTGGCTTGGCATTGGGTGTGTTCTGTGGATCTTTATTTTATTAAACACTCCTTTATTCTTAGAAGAAAGAGTGTTAGAAATAGATGGAAAGGCATTAGAGAAGTGATTAACATAACATGCAATATGATTTCATGTAGATTTTGCTGTGGTGTGTAATGATCCAATCTCTTGGATTAATGGTTCACCATTACTGAAGAAAAAAGTTCATTTTCTTCTTTTAGTTGCAAGGATAAAAATATAATCTAATTATAAATAGAAAAAACACAAATGTTATTACAATTTATTTTTTTATTATTTTTTAAGAGTATTTATCTCTTTATCATTGAAGAGGAGTCTGACTCTTTATATATATTATATATGTATATATGATTATATTAGAGGGAGCATTCTTCTTGCTGTAGTTGATATATTTTCTTAAAAAACTTTCTCCTTAAAAATCCTATTAATTAAAGAAACTAGTAAATGTATGAAATATATTTATTCTTTTTACTTTGATGCATTTTTTATTTAATATTCCGAATTTTTAAATTTGTAGGCTAATAATATTAGAAAGGTTTAGTATTATTTGTTAAAAATTACAAATATAAATATTAAATAAAAAAATATCAAATACATTATGAATTTACGCATGCATCCAAAAATATTCGTTTTGAATTTTGTGTAGAGTGGAATTTACGAATTTATGCCTCTTTATGAGGTCCATGAGGTGGATAATTTTTTTATGGAAAACTGTTTTTTGTGCTGCTAGCAGCTAATAAATAATATGAATAAATAGATTTCTTTATAATATCGATCTTAGTGTACATATTTTATTATATTTGACCAGGTATCTGTATCTAATTCTTGTCCAAATGAAGACTCTAGATCCCAACCTCATTGTATTTAATGGTTAATAATTCAAGACAATGTTGATAGTAACATAGAGATTGTTATTTATGTTGAACGTGAAAGACATAATGACCCATGTGTCATAGTCACCAAGCCTAGAATATGAAAAAGAATAAGTTATTTATGTGTACTTAAGATAAAGTATTATCTCATTATATTATATCGTATCATTTTTCTATTGTTTTGGATGTACTTTCTGAATGTAAGGTCGTTGTAATGTAAATTGTGGTCGTTGCAGTGTCAATTATTTTGTGAGCAAAAAAATATTTTTGATAATGATGTGGTCTGATGCAGCCCAATGTGTTACGTTGCAGCCTGATGAGCCGAAATTCGATCCGATGAGGTTATGTTGCGGCTCATTGTATCGCATCATTGTTATTTAGTATCAACCGCATTTGCTGTGCGATGTAGTTGCGACGGCAACCGCAATCACAATAGTGCAGTTGCATCATGTGATACGGTCCTCAATTTGAAAGAGTGTAGTATGGTATTTACTATGTAGCCCATTAACACTTCCACCATCCTCAGCTATAAAAGCATAGTTCATTCCATATTCAGATACCTCAAAACTTCTCTATTTCACACTTATCTGTTTGTGCTAGTAGAAAGTAAAAGATGGGTTTGGGAAGAGGCAGTGCAATGGTGCTACTATTATGTTTGTTTGTGATTCAATCTGAGATGGTTAATGCAGCCATATACAGGGTTGGAGGTGCAGGAGGTTGGACCTTTAACACTGATGGTTGGCCCAAAGGAAAGCGTTTTAGGGCTGGTGATAGACTTGGTCAGTCTATTACATTCACTCTTTCATTCCATGCATCTACTTATATCAGATTTTCAAGTTTTGAAATAGTATAGTTTTTTTTTCATTTTTATTTATTTATCGAATGCTCTTATGTTAGCACTTTAGAGCTAATGGTAGTTAAATACAGTTTAATGTGATGATTACTATTCTACTGGATAACACTTTCATATTACAATTTTCATTCTTCAACCATTACAAAATCTATAGTTCAATTCCTGTTATTACATATAAATGGTAGTGATACATTGTCCACAAGAATCGGCTTAATTAAAGTGTATGAGTTCTATCCCCAAATTAAAGTACTCTGGCTCTCTTCCTTCTCCTTAGAAAAAGTGTCTATAAGAATCTCTAACTCCCAGGAATGGAACCATTAAACTTTTGGCATTTCTGGGGATCTAGTGAAACCTTACACTACTAGATCAACATCTTGTTGGTTACGTAACTTTAATATATTAAGAAGATATATAATGTTTTGTATATGTGTGTAGTATTTAACTATGGCCCCGGGGCTCACAATGTGGCTGTGGTGAACAAGGCTGGATATGCTGGCTGCAACGCTCCAAGAGGTTCCAGAGTGTACCGTTCAGGAAGGGATCAAATAACCCTTTCTAGGGGAATGAATTATTTCATATGCAGTTATGTTGGTCACTGCCAGTTTGGGATGAGAATTGCTATCTATGCTCCTTGATTCATTTATACTATATATTGTTTAATTTGGTTAATTAAGTTTATGTTTTCTGCTTATATGTATTGTTGTTGCAAGTTGCATACCTTAATTTCCTTTGTACCTCTTCTTTTACACTTCATGATCATGGCTAGGCAAAGTTATGATAAGCTTTCAATAAATGGAGAAGTGGGTATGAAGAAAAAAGTGTGCAATGTTTGCTGCTATATGTTACTCATGGATCTTGTAACAATAAATGTTATGTTTATTTCTAGATATCTATTTATGATATCTACTTTAAATTCTTGTATCACATGTGAGTGTTACTCAACGTTCTCATTGTCAGTATATCAATTATTCATTTGAATTACTTTTTCAAGAATTAACGATAACATAAACGGTGAATAATGCAATACTAATGTATAAAACTGTTATATTGTCAGTGTATAATTTTTTTCATACAATTAAGTGTCTAATGTCAAAACATAAAAATATATATTTTATAAAATTTGAGAAGGGGCAGTTACCAAATTCATGAAAAAGGAAATGAGATTTTGGAAAATTAGGTCAAAGAAAGTAAGGAAGCTAACACACTAAGTAGCTACAACTATAAGCATGGCTGCATGGGAAAAGCCAAAACAACCCAAAGGAACCCATTTAATAGTCCATTGAATCATGCAAAGTGTTAAGTAAAAAATCAACAAAATCATTGCATTTAAAGTATGTAAGTAGCGAAGGAGAATGTGAGGATTAAGAAAACATGAGAGTATATGACCTTATAGAATCTTACTAAACCACTAGTGGGACAAGTAACAAGATCATACATATGGATACCATGAAAGGGAGAGGAGATGTCAGCACCATTAGGTTGGGACCCAATGCTAATGATGGGTCCATCATTAGGGGTGAGTCCAAAGCCTTACTTAGCTCGACACATAATAGATGGATACATGGGTGGTTCTAGGTAAAACTCGGGTTGGATAAACCCGAAATTTTACCCAAACTTGGAAAGATAGCTAACACCACGAGGATCCATGTTGCATCAAATCATAGGCCCTGGATATTTAGAATGCAGACATATGACTCAAGCTCGAGGCCTCCATGTTGCATCAAATCATAGGCCCTGGATATTTAGAATGCAGACATATGACTCGAGCTCGAGGCCCCCACGACTAACGATTTTTGGGACCATGGTCAAGTAAGGGTGATGCAATTTAAAACTATCTCCTACATGAACTCTGCTTGTGAGCATGTTGTTAAACTAGTAGGGTCATCATGTGCAAAACTATAAGCAGCAGGGCAAGCTTGTTTAAATATTTTGGAATAATTTGAAGGCAGACATGTAGCAGGGTTTTAAACCCTCTACACCAATACTCATCGGTATTGAATGCGTCACACGCGCTGAGACAAGCGATAACTTCGTCATTGTCCTTTGCAGCTAGCTCCAGTGGACAATTCTGCATCAAATCTCTATCACAGCCAGCAGTGCTGCAGTCATGGACGCCATTAATGGCTCTAACCTATAGAGGCAAGTTGAATCTATCAAGGCTAACATCATAGAAATCAGGTTCACCAAGGGTAAAGTCAGCAATTGTTGCAGGTGGGCTTCTATGGTCTCTGGAGTTTATTTTGGTGCCATAACTACCTGTTTGGCAATTTCCATTGCCATTCTTGTCGAAATCGCAGCCTGTTCTAGCCACTACATCCCTCAGGTTCAGTGTATAATGCTGATTGACCTGGTTTCAATGTATCACCACTGAAGTTCTTACTGTGTTATCCCAGGTCATATTGTTTCCTTGCAGTGATTCACTATGGTGAAATTCTTACTGCTTCAACATGGTTTAGGTGCTGCTAATCAACATCAAATTACTTAGCATTGTAAGGTCCCATTTAACAAAATCCTTCTAGTTCCTTTGCTTCAATGTTTGAGGACCAGAAGATGGAATGGTCCAAAATCTCTCTATGATAAAAACGAGACATGGTATAAAAAATGGTTTTGTTTTCCAATAACTTTACTGATGTGACAGACTCGCCCTCTTAAAAAGAAACAATGAAAACAATAAAATGATGTTCATTAAATCTTTTTGGAAATGTTATTTACCAAACCTTCTGCAATTTTATGACATTTTTTAATACACATCAATTTAATGTTTTTGTGTTAATCAATAGAAGCGATTCAAAATTTCCTTTTACATAGTTGAATAAGACTTGAAAGAATTTTGAGCTAAAAAATTCGTTAACAAGATAGTTAAACCCAAAAACATATCACGTTGTATATGATTATTTCATTTAGAGAAGATAACGAACTCTTGAAAGTGAAACAAATGAAATAAGTGCTAAGGAACTGTATTCTCAACTCAATTGAGTTTTTGCATACATAGAATACTTTCTTTAGCACAAGAAAAATTTGCTCTACTTCTACTTAAGATTTGAATACAGTAAAGATTTCGTCATCAATGCTCAAAGGATCTATATAAGGATCCCTGAAAATTGTCAAAAATGACTAAATCCTCCTCCAACTTAGCTGATGTGGCCAAACATTTTGGCCTCTAATCACCCCTTCCAGAGGGCAGCAAAGAACCTCTAAGGACACTTACCAGGAGCAAACTCTAGCAATTACCAAACCGCGGGATTTGAATAATGTTTACATCAGAAAAAATTAAGCTGATCATGCAACAACCTTCTTTCGAACAATCCGTTTTCTTCGAGCTTTAGGAGCTGAAGATTCAGCAGTAGAGTCTACTTTCCCTTGTTTGATGCCCAAGAGTCCAAGCCCAGAAACAAGTGCATTATTTGATATAAACCATTTTGAGGATGACTTCTCTACATTCTCAGAAGACCTGGTATAAACTTTAAAGTGATCATCTGACTGAGCCAGTGGATCTGCCTCAACCCCAAGCCAAGTGCGCCTGGAGGTCTCGCCTAATTGAACATTCATTACCCTGCATAGAATCCATGTTAAAAGCTGAGACAATAATACATCAGAAGTTCGCAATAAGTTCTTCTGAAACTATTTAAAACATTGGTAATAGCTGCTACAGTGAAGTGGTAAAAAGAATTCAACACTGGTGTTTGAAAAGGCCAGAAATAATGCTAATTCCTTTTGGTAAAAAAATCTTCTGCAAGCAGTTTTCCTTTATACAAAGATGAAAAAATTATATACGACACAGAAAATACTGACTGTCTTTAATGCTAAAGATGTAAGACATGTGTGCCTCTACAATGCCAAGTGGATAATTCAAACAGGAGAATAGAGGGGAAACCACAGACATAAATTAGTAGTAAAAAAGTTGAATCACTAAACTCTAGATACAGAGTACCGTTTCAGCATGAAGAACAATTCATTCGGTGGGGAAAGAAGCAAACCTGAATGCAGTGCTGAAGAACAATGCAACTCCGATTACATCAAAACGGCTAATCATTGCTCTATCAAATCCACATAACAATTGATATCTCAAGTTTGCATAAATTCCAAGAAAAGCACCATAACCAAATGCATTACTGCTCACACTTGGAACAGTCACAGATAACCTGTGATAAGTCAGGCAAGACACAATATGGTAAAATATGTATTAGCACAGAAAATACATTCAATCACAGCTGAAAGTCAACATTTTAACAATTAAATGAATTTTATGTTATTGAACACAGGTGGGTTTGAACCCCTAATACCTTCCCTCCTTTTTACTGGCCAAAGTGTTTGATAATGCACCTTGTACAGCACCAGCACTTAACCCAACCATGCACAACTCAGCAGCCTTGTATAAAAAGCATAGAGCTCTCTTTTGCAAGTCAAATTCCCTAAATGGATAGCTGTTTTCAAATATGTTGTTTGGAAGCTTCTGTAGTGTGTTTTGTAAGTCGAAACGAAATGTATTCCCATACGATCTACAAGGAGCAAGTGACCAAACAACAACTGCATTGCATGCTGCAACTGTGAGCACATTGATAAGTGCAAGATCCCACTCCTGTTTTATCCTATAGCAAGAGTAAAGTAACAATTATTCATCAATTGAGACCATACAAACCTTCATATCAATAGGAAACAACAACATACCTTCCCTTCCGACTTTCAAACTCCCACCATACCGAGAAACCTATAGAAGCAGCCCCCTCTAATAGAAACCTATAAATGAATGCAGGATCTGCAAGCAACCTATGCAATACAATATTAAAATGAAGATCACATTAATAACCAATTAATAATACACAACAACTAGAGAGTTCAAGAACTAAGAAATACAGATTAACTTCCATTTCATAATATTACCACAGAAGATATATTAAATTATTAGTCCTATCAGATATGGTCATGTGGAAGGACATTGATTCCCTATTCTTGTGTTTAAGGCACCTAACAACAGATCATACCCCCACACCATGATTATGATCATAAAATACAATCTCATATTCTAAGGGAGACTGAAAGGAAGAGCATAGGTTTATATATCTCGATGTTAATTAGAACCCCTAAACTGGAGTATAACTCAGATTGTGATGGAAACATACTTAGGTGGTGACCTTGGTCCATATTTTGGTTATTTATGGACAGGACACATAAAAAGTGCACTGGACTATAACTCTGTTTGGGAACATATACCTTCATACCGGATAATTCTTAAGAGTTCACTTTCACTCCATTAATCATAAATAAAAAACATTCAGTATCCTCCATAACTATTATCTATATTGTCATTCTTAAAAAGCTAAAGACATGTTTTCCTCCAACTCTTTTACCAATCAGATGTATCTTTCTTCATTACTTCCACCCTGCTCATCTTTGGCCAATATCGCATGCTCTTAGATTCTTCCTCCTACTTGAACTGACACAATTTTCCATTATTGCATTTTTATATCTTCCTACTACACAAATAGTCTGAGCCAATCCTGTTTACCTTATCTTCAATTCAAGCTACCCCTACCTAAAACATGAAACATTTGATTTTTGTGTATTTTCAATTGTCTCGATAACACTGTTTTTTTGGGAATGTAATGTACTTTCTGAAATGGCCCTATGTATTCAAGACCTCAAATCATAGCAAGGCAAAACCATTAATGAAACACAATTGGTTTTAATCAAAAAGGTAATAATATATAGGAAAAATAATAATACAGTTTAGTCACGATTGCAACAAACTGATTAAAAATTCTCAAGGGAACTATAACTATAAGACAAGTACATATTAGGATTTATGCTTAGATTTTATAAAATAATCGACTAATCAAATGAATCAAAGAAGAAAATGTTAAGAGTATAATCTTCTGGCCTATGCTCACCATATATCAACCAAGACCCAAGGGAAGAGTGTTTGTGAAGTGGTAAGCGTGGAAGCAAATAACTTGCCCTGAAACCAATCTTGCTACACGTGGGAAAATGGAAGAAAAAAAAGTTGATGGATAGGTAGGACTAAGTTAATTAGTAGAGGTTTCAACTTTTTTCCTCAAAAAGGCAGTTAATGGGCTGTCAACTGAAATTGTGAGGGAAATATTGAAAACTCGGTTTCTCCAAATGAAAGTTTGTGCATTTTAGCCAAATTTTATGCTCTTTTCTATCTGTTTGTAAAGAAGGGCCTTTGAGCCAAAAACGAAAAACTAATAATTAAGCAGCAAAAATATCCAGTAATATCAATATTGAATATATTAAATAAAAATCAACATCGACAAGGATAAAAATAAAAATACCTGCCAATGAAAGCCCTTGACATTCCTTGCGGAAAGGTTCGGGAAATAAACCTACTGGTGGTTGGCCTGGCATTGGTTGCTAGGAATTTGACCATTTGAGCTGAGCTCACCAACCCCTAAAAGTGAGATTTCAGTCAGTAAAGTCATATGTGCTTTGCAACGTGAAGGTAGCTTGGAAAATACTATACCATTTCATATGCTTGCCGAAACCCAGCAGGCAAATCCATCATTGTCTTCTGCCATTCATTTAGCACAGCATCCACAAACTTACGGTCAAAAAGCTTCAAGAAGGACAGAATAAATGTCATTCCTTTAGTAAATGTCAAATGACAGCAATTAAAAATGGCATGTATTTAGACAGCAAATAAGAAAAAAGGAAACCCCTCTGAAATTAGCATAAATAAGATTTCTAACCTCTTCAAGAATTATCCTTCTTCTAAACAAGCCACCCTCATCTCCCTCATCACCATCATCAAAGTCATCAAAGTAATCATCATCATCACCATTGTCATCTCCTCCATCGCCACCACCATGACTGATGTTCTTTCCAAGACCCCCACTGCCTCCACCAATGTCTAGCTGCAATATTTAAAACATTGATCACTTTCTGCACATACAAGAGAATTTGCAAAGGACCCAGAAGAAGCTTAAAGAATTCAACTAACTTCCTAAGAAAGCACAAACTGAATTTGTGAAATCACAGCCACCACCCAACTCATCTTTTGCAACCACAAGCTAAAAATTAAATCCAGTAGTTCAAACCACACGGTACGCTACACTAAAAGTAAATATTGTCATTTTATGAATTATTTATGAATCCACAACAATAAAATGGCTGTTTAACACAAGTACTCCTGCATAGCACCCAATAACTAGTCCAGCATCGCTCACACTATAAATTAGTAGCTTGAGGGGAAGACATGGCAGTACAAGGGTAAACAATGTCTTTTTCTCCAAGTAATAGACAAACAAGAAGAAATTGATATAGGTAATTGGTGAATAAAAAAACAAGGTTAAACTATAGTTTTACTCACATTTACAGACCAGTCCCTATATTTTTTCTTTTCAAATCAATCCTTAAACTTGTAAAAGAAGTTTCCAAAATAGTCCCCATCATTAACTTCTATTATAACGTCATTATAATACAATCAATTTGCTAACAGAGTGTTTCATCATACAAATATCCCTTGAATGCTCTTTTTTTCTATAAAACATCAAATAAGGTGTTCCTTCATTCTAGTAGGTGCTTATCACTTCTGAGTAAGTGGTTAAATGGTTTTAACTGCCCTTTTTCTGTAAAATGTCTAGTAAGAACTAAAACGATGACCTTAAACTAAAATATAACACGAGGAGTACTTTAAAACCTTTGTAAGTGGCAGGACAGATTTAAAAAGAGAAGAACTGTGTGGGTTGAATTGAAAATGGGTATAAACTAGTTTTTCAAGATATTAAGCCCATGCTTCTGATGAACTTTGAATTTCAGCAAACCTAACGGTGCAACATCAAATCTTCTGACATGTACTTTGTTGGAAGTATTATTGGTCCTATTGATATACCACAACCTTCTCACGATATCAAAATTCGCACAAAAGAGAGCAGAAATACTAAAGGAAATAATATTTTCAACATTCCCAATGCATAATCATGTATATGAACATACACATCTAAAAGCTATAGATGGTTGGAAGGAAAGGAAAAACGGTCTGGGGAAGGAAGCAATGAACAATAGAGCTAAATTCATATCTTCCAACACTCAAAGCACTTGACTGGTAATTCATGAAGCTTAGTAGTTACATCAGAAAGCAAATGCCATAGAGATTAGAGAGTAAATTTCCCCTCACTTACACTATGTTTGGTTTAGAAGAGAAAAGTTAAGGAAAAAAAAGTTAAGAGGAGAAAATTAATAGAAAGTATGATGATTTTTTAATTGTTTGGTACGGTAGAAAATGGAAAGAAAATGGAGAGAAAAGAATTTAATTATTAATAATAATGAGATGTACATTTGTTGGTTTGTTTTTTTAGTGTAATAACTATGTACTATCAGTGTAAATATTTATACACAATCAGTACATCCTCCACATTCATTTGTATTACTTATTTTGAAGAGTCAATGATGATAAAACATGAATAATTAATGATATAGTGACAATGTATAAAACTGATATATTGTAAGTGCATACATTTTTTTATCTTATTTTTTCATATAGTAAATTTTCGACATTTATAATGTAGTTAACAAGAAATATGATTTTTTTTAAATGTAAAGTGTATTATCTATGTAGTGTCAGTATAAACATTTATATATAGTCAGCACATCATTCACCATTAATAGAAGATGCATTTACACTTTACACTGTATAAAACTCATGCACTCTCACTGCATACATTTTTTCTCTTTTCCACTTGTTTTCCTCCCAATATTGGAGAGAAAATATAAAAGCATGGGTCCTACTATTTTTTTCTTTCCTTCCCTTTATTCAATACAAACCATACAATGGAAAACATATTTTTCTTTCCCTTTTCTTTCCTCTCCTTTTCATTCCTTCACTTTTACACCCAACCAAACATAGCCTTATGGTTTCTTACTAGCAATCCCAGATAAGACTAGGATAGCAATTGGTGGAAAAATCCTCTGATTCTCTCCTGACTCACTCTCCATTGTGACAGAGCCAACCGTGGCAGCAGAACAGCCATTGATGGTGGAGAGACATCTCTGATGAAGCAGGACAGCTCAGACAATGGCAACAGCTCTGGTCTACACATGCTTATTAATATATTGGTCGTTTCTCATTTTTGGAAATCCTTATTCTTAAAAACTTAAAATGTTTTCCTCTTTCAGTTTAATTTTTATTTTGAAAATTGTAATTGAAGAAATTAACTTAAAAGGGGAAAACATAACTCTTCGTAAAAAAATCAGGTGGATAAATTAGACTGCCACATGCCATAATGAATGTGGGTAAATCACATGGTGATTAACAGTTTCAGTTAGTTAAGAATGGAAGTTGCTATTTTCTTGTTTCTGAAAGATTAAACACCTCTCATCCAAATTAAAAAAGTAAATGGTGGCCACTTTAAAACAGGTCAAACTTTAAAGAGTGTGTTTCTCTTTAAAGTCAACACTTCTGGTTAACTAGAAGACACTAGGACTATAGCTGTTTTATGTGTTTAAGTCCAAATAAACTAAGACAAAAGTCACATTATTTGTCTCTTTGCTTCAATTCAACAGATGAAGCACTGCATCAACTATATTCTATCAAATTCTCTTAAATTACTCCAAGCTCAAACCAGTGAGACAACACAATAGGATAACATAGCTCTGTTCAGTTGATCAAACTTCTCATCAGCAGCAATCCAACAAAACAGTAAACATTAGGAAAACTCAAGCACGCTATCTCTTGTAAAACAACAATAACCAGGTCTCTATCTCATTAGATGGGGTCGGCTACATGGATCAAACTGTTGGGGTTGAAGTGGTCATAGATCAGTTTCTTTTATCATTTAACAATTCCTATTATCTAGGACACGTAGGTAGTGTTGGTAGTTATCTTTAGTTAGGTACTTATCATGTAAACATGGGTAGTTTTTGTTTTCAGTTTCTTTCTTTGTTGGCTTTTCAATTCTGCACTGATGTAAGGCTTATTTAAGCCATCTGCTCTATTAAATAATATGTACTGGTTTATAACACAAACAACAACACTATAATATTCCATCATAAATCTACACTATCTCCTTACATAAACTTCTACCAGTCTCCTCCTCACATGTCCAACTACAATATCTCTTGTAATGATATAAAATGTAATTCACTTTTCCATCAACCAGCAATTTGTCGAAAATAAGTAATTAACATTATTTTTTTCAATTCTCATTCAACTGTTCATCATCACTCAATTCAATAACTCAACATTCCGAAACCTAATTTTTTATTAAAAAAATCAAAAACAAAAAAAAAAGAGATAGAGAAGAAAACAACCTCAGGACTAGACTTAGTTTGCTTTTGCGTCGTATCAAGCTTCGATTTCTCCAAAGTCACCGAACCCAACGCACCGTATTGTCCCTTCATCACAGTACCCGAACCCGCCAAAGACGAAGACAGAGCGCTACCAGTGGCAGGACTCGACGGCGCCACAAAGCAACGTTCCAACGAAGACACAGAGCCATTCCCACTCTCCACCTCAGCGGCTTCGGAGAACGCTTTCACCGTCAAAACTCGGAGACGGAGCTTCGCGGCGGGGTTCACCGGCAGGAGGATGAGACCATGTGTCGGAAGCGGCAGCGATGATGGTTTAAGAGAGAGTCGAGACGTGAGTGGTGAATGGAACATGATTGAATGCGCCATGTGTTGAATTTGATAGAAAATTGAAGAGGAGATGAATTTTGTTGTTATTGGAAGAAGAAGAAGAGGTTCATGGATTTTCTCTCTCTAGAGAGGGGTTTTAAGAGAGAGAAAATATGGTGCTTGTTGGAGATAATATACTAGATTGGGTTTTGAAATGGTGAGTGGACTCGGGTCGACTCGGTTTGGTGGTTAAGTTGTTTTACACACTTTGGGTAGGTATACAATTTTCACCCATACTTCTTTCCAAACAATTTTTTTGCCTATAATGAAACAACCTTTTAAGGATAAAAATTGGAATCTTTAGTAATAGTATAAAAATACTATTGCTCATACTTTATACAAATGCTTAAGTTTTTTTTGTTGACTATAATATCTTCCATGAAACAATTATATCATGTTGTCTTGGTGAGGATTATCTATATCGTGGATTATTCATATATAAAACTCGACTATGAAACTTTTGATTGATAGATATGTCAATGTTGATTAACACACTAATTTTGAACCATAAGAATAATGTTTGTTAAGAAGAAAAGTCACATCTCCAAAATTGATTAGTAACTAACGCCTCTTAATTTTGGAGGAGAATGAAAAGAAAGTTTTAAAGTTATCTCATACATATATTTCATGACTCTCAAACATTCTTTTTATCTTCTCTTCCTCTAAAAAACACTACATACAAACCAAACATCAATAGGGATACATTTGGTTAACATAAGAAAACATGCTACCTTTTTGTAAAAAAAAAACAAGTGGGTCTAATTTGGTCAGGAAATTTTTTGTTCGACCCAATTTGATTTCTGAAGAAAATTTATCAAATAATCCATCAATATTTCCTCAATGGGACAATCATCTAAGATTATGAATTATAACAATCTTTTGTAACTGGAGTTGGTATCTAAGCTATCATCAATTATCATCATTGTCTCACTAATAAAATTAAACTAACACCAATATAATATAAATAAGCTTCTTCTTCTGGAAGAATCTCTTCAAATGCCACAATTGCAAGGCCGAAACAGCAATGCAGATTCCCAAGGACATAATGCTAAACCATGTCACTCTTGAATTTGTTTTTCACTCACGGATCTCATCTCTGCTTCCCTGAGTACATAAGCCCAAAACAAGAAAATTGTGCATAAGAAAACTAAAGAAGTGATTTTCAAAATAACTTTTTAAGGGGAAGGTGTTGAGATTATCAAATTTACCTGCCCTTCAGATTGATCAAATCCTCATGTATAGCATCTACTACTCCTTCTAGCTTATTCAGCTCAAGCTCCACTCCCTATGCATCAATTACATGTAGAGGAATTAGCAAAAAGAATAAGAGGAATATAACTCAGTTCACTTGAAATTACTACAACATTTCCTGCTTAAAAAAGGGTGGGTCAGTGCACAAGGTTCTCATTTAATGGGGTCCGGTGAAGGTAGATGTACGCAGTACCCCTGTAAGCAGATAGGTTTTTTCTAGGATTTGAACCCGTGACCTCATTGTCACTAAGCAACAACCTGCGCCAAGCTTACCGAGATTTCCTACTTATAGTGTAACATTGCTTGAAGGAATCTACACAGCTAGGAAGTTTTTAAAAAGCATTTTGAAACAGTGCCTAAAATATGCCTTGGCCTTGAGTAAATGTCAACCCTTGAGAGGTGGAACTCAGAAGTTCTACATGATATTCATATGTACATACAAAATTATAAGTCACTTGGATTTTTACCTCAATCTTCTCTTTTTTCGCAACTGAGTCCCAATCCTTGGCTGCAATTCCGATTTTTAGAAAGAGAACAAAATATAAGAAAGTAAATAAGTAAAGTAGAATTGAAGAATGGGACTGGAAAGAAAAACTAAAAGGGCTGTAGAAAAATGGCACCTTGATGGCAATGGTTGGAGAATAAGAGTGGTGCTTGGGTATGACAATGTATTCAACTAGAACGATGACATTGTTGTGGATTTCTTAAGAGACACACTTAGTGACAGAAGAAGGTAACGTGAGCCAGATAGCTAAGGTAGAAGGTACTATATTGGTTGAGAAGAAGAAGTATATGAAGAGGATTTGCAACAATGTCGCTGTCTTCTCCATGTAATGTACCCTGTCTCTCTCTCTTCCTTTCGGATTTAAGAAACTCTTTTGCACTGCATCAAGCACAATAAAATTTATCCTCCACAAAATTTATCTTCTATTTCTCTGTTGTGTGAGATGATTTGGGACATACTAAAAGGTTATCACATTATATTATGGCTAGAATTAATACTCTTAGATTTGTTATTCATCCTACAAATTTGCTTACAGAAATTCAACTATTTAACTTTTGTTATTCTTAATATTTGGCGGGGCTTTATATTATTACCTCTTCTTAGTGATTTTGGATTTGAGATATCAGAGATCATATCTCTTATTTTTTATGTTACATTGATATTTCAATTTAATTAAAAAATATTATTTAATTAATTTTTTTATAAAACACAAAATAATTTTTTTAATATTATTGGGTAAATGAGGTAGAAATTTTCAATGATATCGTTTTTTCATTTCTATCTGTCTAAGACTTTTTTCAATGTTTTCGACGGTAAATTCACTTTTTTGGTGCACTTTAACTAAAATAATACAGTCTTAGTGCACATTTAAAATTATTTATCAAACTAATATACTTTTTAAAAATTCGACAACTGAATTGTCAAGTTTCTTGGTTTTTTTTCTCTTGTAAACATAATT
>NC_032009.1:32740996-32748115 GCF_001865875.1 Lupinus angustifolius | reverse complement strand
TATATATATATGAGAAGAAATCTATTTATACTAATATTGAATTACACTAGTTACATTAATGTCATTCATTCATTTTTTAAATTTAATGGACACACGAGTGAATGAAAGTAGTGATGAGAGAAGTAAAGATGAATATTAGAGAGGGATCCAAATTACCTAAAACCAATTAATGCAAAATTATTTGTTAAACTCACATCAAATAAATGGACAACCCGTTCATTTTCTTTCTGTTCAAATTGTTATGCAAAAAGTATACCAATAAAAAATTAAACAGAGAAGTAGATGAGTTATTATGATGTTGATGTTTGCTCATTGCTACTATTTAACTAAAAATAATGTATGTCTCCCTTAATTTGTCTAGGTTCGACTTTATCTTTTCCTTTAATCAATGTTTTTTTAAGATAAATTATATTCCACTATAAATTTGTTTATTATAAATCATTTTTATTGGACCATACTATAATTAGGGAGTTTCCAATTATCGGTGAGTTCCATTGTTAATTATTTGAGTATGGTAAGAATGAAAAGCTACAAGTAAAACACCAAAACATTAGAGTTTTTTCTACTTATAAACTCTTTCTAAATTACTTTTTACTACCTTGTTAATTGTATTTTAAGATTGTATGCCTAAAAATTAAGAAACAAAATTAATATATTTATTTATAAATAAATTTTAATGATTATAATAATTATAATCACTCATTTTCACATATTATATATTATATATATATATTTATTAAATAGTTGAGATAGAGTTCAGAAATAATTATTTTAATGTTCTCTAGATTTTTTTAAAAGACAGATTAATATGAACAAATTTTTGTCCTTAGAAGTTAGAATACACTTAATTAGAAATAGATATAATATCTTTCTATAATTATTATTAGTCTCTACATTATGACCATGAGTTTAAAATCTGTGTACTAATAGTGTAAATTTTTTTACACTATCAGCATATCATCCATTATTGATTTGTATTATTTTTGTTTGAGAGTTCATAGATGATTTAATGACAGTGTAAAAAATACTTACACTGTCCATGTATACATATTAAATCCTATGACCATTATCCAATCTTATTAACTATGTCGGAGTGAAATTGAGAAATGGTAATTAATATTGTATTGATTTTTTTTGTATTATCAATAATATTCTTTCGCCATTTATTAAAGAAGTAATATTTTTTGGGATTTATGGATGTCATTCCCAACAAATACCATATATACGAATCTAACCGTTAGATCTTTTGGTCTTCCTGCATATTTAATGAAACATTACATTTTTATATCATTATACTAACATCTTATTGGTAATGTTGCTTCCATAATGAAAAAAAGACAAATCAATACATAACAAAAAAATTTCTCCAAAAATTGGAATAAAAAATTGAGGAAGAACTGTTTAAAAATTATAAAAAAAGTCAAATTCCCATTCCACTTAAAACTCTATAAATATCCCTCTCTTCTTCCTTGATGTCTCAGCGTTGGCATTTCTAATCTTCTTCAGTTTCTGTGTTCCCTCCTTTCTGTATTAGTTACCAAAAAAGGAAGAACTGTTGTGGAAAATCTTAGTTATATTTCTTTATCTCCTTCATCACAGGTATGTGGGGATTTTAATTTTCTTTTAATATTATTAAGGCTTCCTTACATCTTCATCCTTACTTGATCAGCTTAGATCGAAGCAAAAAAGTGATTTTTCCCCTTCTAATTTTGGATTCGTTCAATATAGTTTTTAATCTTAAAATGTTATACCTGCAAAATAAAATAAGATACACAAGTTCCTATTATACCCAACTTACACAATTTTAAAAGTTTAATTTACATATATAGCATTGTTCGATCTTTTTTTATATTATATATTATATCATATTTCATTCATATATATTAATAAATGAATTATGCATCATGTGATGATCTTAAACCTACAACCGAAATGGAAACTAAATGTTTCATGGTTTAAAAATGCCGAATCCTACCTCAATCATTATTTATCAGGACTATTCGCAGTCAATTCCTTGGCTTGGACAGGATATTTAGTTCATGTCGCTATTCAGTGTATAAAAAAACTTTTATACTTGATATGATCCTAAATATATTATCCACATCATTTTCTATATTTGTGGCTTTTAATATGTGATAGCTTAAATATATTTTTATTTATGTAAGTAAAAGTTTTTTATTTTAGTCTATATATGTAGTGAGTTGGTAATGTGTCTCATGCTTGTATTTTTATTTATTTTATCCCCTAATGCGTTACTATTTCATATTTGATTCTGTAGTATGTTAACATTATGGATTGGAACCCCTAATGTGTAGAAATGTATCTAGCAATTAGTATTGTCTTGTCCATTTTCTGGACTTTGGAATCTTTTCTGGTATCCTCTGGCTAGATTCATCCTAACATACACTACCTCAATCAAGTACAATAACAAAAATAAACTACCTCAGTCATACAATACCATAAAGAAAGTGATTAAGATAAATAATTTTAATTAATTTTTGTTTTCCAATATTTGATAGAGAAAATAAAACAGGAAAATTAATGACACCCAACTTATAGTTATTATTTTATATCATATTTATATCTTTATCTTTGTTCTATCAGTTGACCAACTCCATGTTAGCAAGTTAATCATAATTAGACATTTAAGATTAGTGGCGGATTTAGGACGCCACACAAGGAAGACAAGTTGTATTGAAGGGTGCAGAATATATTAAAAAGGAGGGATATGATAAATTTGTTTAATTTATGTGTTACTTGCTCTTTGCTCAAATAGCTTCTTGATCAAGCTGGTTGATTTAGTTATTTCTACTTGAGAGAAAGTTCTCAAGTTTTTCAATTTTAATTTTGTAAACTATCCCTTAGAAAAAATTAAATCGACTAATAATTAGTATATATTATGATTATTAAAGTAAATTACGTTACTAACCCTGATTTTAGTGAAATTACATAAATGATAAATCACATATCTTTTTTTACCTACACAAATCACTTATAATTTATATATATGCATACATACACTCAATGTTTGACTATCCCCGCAAATAAGATGAGTGTAATCTTTTAAAAAAATAGTAATGAATGTAATTAAGTTAAACTATAATGCGTT
Source organism: Lupinus angustifolius (assembly GCF_001865875.1). Classification (NCBI taxonomy): domain Eukaryota; kingdom Viridiplantae; phylum Streptophyta; class Magnoliopsida; order Fabales; family Fabaceae; genus Lupinus; species Lupinus angustifolius. Next base: position 32,745,006 of record NC_032009.1, on the reverse strand, counting down.
GTCAATATAGTTTACTTTTGATTAATTAATTATACATTACATAGGAAAATGAACATTTTCAAACTTACATATAAAATTTGATTATGATATCACTATTCTCTTTTGTGTTTTTAAGCAACATTTCCTTAGAATTTTTGGTGTATCTTGTAGTGAATCAAATTGAGTTTGTTTTTTTTGTAATTTACTATGTTTTTGTTTCCTTTACTCATCATCCACATAATGGTGACAAGATCAGTTTTGACATATATTACATAGTTAAATATAATAATGATTATTTCTTATATCTTAATGGAGAAAATGAAATCTCACTTTCATGGGACCAAGTAACAAGTTCTCTATCAATTTATTACCCCTTAAACATTTTCAAAATATACCATCCTACAAAATAATAAATAATCGAATAAGAAGATAAGCTCGAATGTTCTATTGTTTATTGGTAATGCCATTTTAATATGAAAATATATCATTCTGATATTATTTGCAATATTGTCAGTTTTTTATATAAAATACATTTTTTTTATCTCGAGTTGTCTACCATATGTTTAATCAGCTCCATTAACTCAATAAAATAATGATAACTAAATTACGATCCATATATCATTTGTTTCATTAAATTATTTCTTGGTTGTAGTTTATATTGTTAGCACCAACTATTTTAAGTATTAAGGATAAAAATAAAGTATGTTAAAATTGATCGAGTTTGAGTTTGTGGGTACATATAAACTATCACTTATTTTGTAAACAATTATATCTCCTAATGATAATGGTCATAGAGAAAAATGTTACAACTTTGTTTAATCTCACTAAAGATTTACACAAAATATGATATACCATGAAGTTAAGTCCAAATAGTATAAGAGTCAATATATCTTTATTATTTTTGGTTTGTTACGAACATCAATATTTCTAAGGATATATTGTTTAAATATACAAAAGAGAAAAATTATATATACAAATTTACATATGATCAATTTATCTTATCCAATGTATAATTAATTAATTAAGAGTAAATTATATTGACACTCCTTGAAGTTTAACTTAGTTACACACATCATTTTTTATTTAAAAGATTACATCCATCTCTTTGTAGTTAGTATATTTTATGTATATAAAGTATGAGTGATTTATGTAGATACAAAAAAAGATGGTGATGTATAATTTCACTAATGTTTTGTTTGGTTGAAGAGTGAAAAATGAGAGAAGAGATGTGAGAAACATATGGAGAAGAAAGAAAGATATGAGAAATATAATATATTTTTGTATTGTTTGATGTAAAAGAAAGAGAAAATAATGAGAAGAGAAAGATGCAAATATGAATGACAAAAATATTCATAATAAAAAGAAAATGGAGCTTAAAAATACAAAAGTGGAACAATGATCCTCTTCCCAAACAAATTTTCTCTTCATGTCGTTAGTCAATCAAACTTTACATAATAATATAAAAATATTTATTTTAGTTTTTGTAATTTTTTGTAATTAAATATTAGTGGGTCTCATCACTTTCATGCCACTTTTCTTCTCTTCTCTCACTTTCTCTATTACACCACAGATTTTTCTCTTCAACATCCCTTTTCCCTTTATCTTTGTTTTATTTCTACACAACCAAAGACATACTAAAACTACTTTGTTAGTGTAATTTATATTTTATATTTTTTTGTAACTTCACATATCGAGTATGTAACCTTTTGTGGTGTGTTGGGGCACTTTAATTAGCATGCATGCATCCCTCCCATTTTTTTATACCAATGAGCATTAATCTATTTGAAATGCTTTCATATACAAAGGTGAAAACAAAACAATGGGATTGGACTTAACACCAAAGACATCACAAACACTATTTGAGGGAGAAGGTGGAGGTTACTACACATGGACAAGTTCTGAAGTGCCACTGCTGGCTAAGTTCAATGTGGGTGCTGGTAGGCTTGTGCTTCATCCTCAGGGTTTTGCTCTTCCTCATTATGGAGATGCAGCTAAACTAGGTTATGTTGTTGAAGGTTAGACACCTATATATCTTTAATATTTAGTTTGATAAACTTAGTTGACGAAACAAATATACTTAACTTGAATTGAAAATTGAGCTCGTTAAATAAACGAACCTAACTTGAGCCAAATGCACTTCAACTTATTAAGTTTACAAGTTGACACGATATATATATATATATATATATATATAAATATAAATATATATATATATATATATAAATATAAATATATATATATATATAACCTACTTTTTACGTTTATTATTATTAGATGGTGGATGCATTATTTTTTTTATACTTATTATTATTATATATATAAAAATGTTATATTTATATAGATAATCTTTTGTAATATTTTTTAACCGAACCGAATTCGAGTTAAAAAAGTAACTCGTATCTAACTCGAGTTAAAAAAGTAACTCATATCCAACTTGAGTTGAGTTTCAAGTTGAACAAATCCTTATCGAGCTGAATCAAGCTGAACTTTTGTTTGACTCGATTCGGCTCATTTCCGATCCTACAAAAATTATACTAATTTTATATTAATTTCAACTATATATGGCACATGTAGGGACTGGTGGCATAGCTGGGCTGGTACTTCCCAGCACAAGAAAAGAAGTGATTGTGAAGCTTGAAAAGGGAGATGTTATACCAGTACCTATTGGATCTGTCTCATGGTGGTTCAATGAAGGAGACTCAGACCTTGTCATTATTTTTCTTGGTGAAACTTCAAAGGCTCTTATTCCTGGACAGTTTAGTTATTTCTTTCTAACTGGAATTCAAGGACTTGTTGGAAACTTCTCTCCTGAACTCACAAGCAAAATCTATAATCTAAACAAAGATGAGATAAACAAGCTTACTAAAAGCCAAACTGGTGTTTTGATCATTAAGCTAGAAAAAAACCAAACCATACCCAAGCCACATAACAAAGGGTTTGTCTTTAACATAGATTCTTCACACCCTGATACTGTTGTCAAAAATGGTGGGTTAGTCAAAACCTTAGCTGAGAAAGGGTTCCCTTTTATAGGGGAAGTTGGGTTGAGTTTGATCAGAGTTAAACTTGAACCTGGTGCTATTAGGGCACCATCATATTTAGCTAGCCCTGTGGTTCAGTTGATTTACATTGCTAGAGGAAGTGGAAAGATTGAAATTGTGGGTTTGAATGGAGAACTTGTGTTGGATACTCAAATTGAGGCTGGTCAATTGATTGTGGTACCACAGTTCTATGTTGCTGCTCAAATTGCTGGGGTAGCTGGTTTGGAGAGTTACACTATTGTAACTACAACAAAGTAAGTTTGTATAACTTTGAACAAAATAATGTTAATTAGATGCATGTGACACTACAAATATACAATAACAAAGTAACTTTTTTTTGTATCTTTGTAGTGTCACATGCATGACGTGTAATTAATCAGCACTTTAAATTACGATCGTAATTATGATTACATTGTGTTTATTGCAATTCTAAAAATATGTAGTTGTAATTACAATAAGATGTTGTTGCGGAGAATCTGGATATGATGCGATAAAAATGGTCATGAAAATAATTGTGTTTCTATACATGCAGGCCTTTGTTTGAAGAGTTGGGTGGCAAGGAATCAATTTGGGGTGGTATATCACCTACAGTGCTCCAAGCAGCTCTTAATGTGGATTCAGAATTTCAAAAGCTTTTTGTATCCAACACCAAGGAGACTACAAATATTATTCCTCCTACTGTTTAGTTTGAATTTTATTTAATGGAAAATGTGTTTTGTACTACTAGCTTGGGACATCTCATATAAATATCGGGTGTTATCTGAGTTTGGGTAAATATTGGGATATATATCTGATATTCCAATGTAAGATAAATATATTGCATGCACGTGTGAACGAGTGTTGCCTAGGTAACAGGTATCAATACAATTGGAGTATTTTAAATAAATAAAAAGTTGTTGGTTGTAATGTTTTTTTGTGATTGGTTGACTAATCGATAAACTTGGTCATGCCATGCATGTCGTTTAGACTTTATAATATATATATATATATATA
>NC_032009.1:32734590-32740896 GCF_001865875.1 Lupinus angustifolius | reverse complement strand
TGTTTTCCCTCCAAATGGAGTTTTATAATTTTTGTACTTTTCTTTTTAATTTTTATTCCTCCTAAACATGTAATAAGATTTGAGTTTTTGGACTTAAAGAAGAGTTGAGAAAAATGAGTAAGAAAATCAACGTCAATTGGTTATACTTTCTTACGGGAGATCTATTGAAATGGTAAGATTTTATTTTTTATTAATTGTATTATTTATTTCTAATATTATCTTATATTTTTTTCTATACAATTTTACAAAAAAAAATTGTGATCAGAGTGCACATTCAACTACTTTAGTCTCTTCTAAGTATCACTACATATACTGCTAGTATCACTGCAACATGTCTCATGAGAAAGTATGAACCAATTAACATGTAGATTGACACTAACTTTTTTAATCATCTTTATCAACTCTCCTTTAAGTCAAAAAATTCTTATCTTATTATATGCTTGGGGGGAATAAAATTAAAAAGAAAACTACAAAAGTTATAAAACTCCATTTAGAGTTAAAGTTAAAGCTCGCAAAGAAAATAAAAATAAAAATAAAAATGGAAAACTCCATTTGTAGTGCTGTTTTTAACATGAAATTATTAAAAAAATAACAAAAATTGAAAACTCCTTTGGCAGGGACGAGTTTGTGTTTGCAGCAGGAAAAAAATAAGAAACTCAGCAATCCAGTTGTCGAGTTTTAAAAATTTGGTAAATAATTTTAAAGGTACTAAGACTGTAATATTTCAATTAAAGTGCACCAACAAAGTAAATTTATCATTTTCAACCCCATCAATTAAATATCAAACTTATGTCTTGAAATCATACAACAAAATATCTCGAAGTTCCATGATGGTTGAATTTATTTGACCAAAGTTAACAAACACTTCTCAAGAGGACAGGAAAAGATTGAACTTTTCTGCTAAAAACTAGTGTAATTCTTTTGTATGTCGTATATTTTTCATTCTTATAAATTTTCTCTCAATACCAATATTTTAGGTTTGGAATAATATATTAAATCTAATTAGATTTAACAAACCCAATAATACTATATTTAAAACAATGAAAATGAGTTTAATGGATGTAAATAGACCAAACAAAAGTTTTAACAATGTCGACATCTATTATTCACACATATAATTTTTATATTATTAGAGTAATGTTATATCTTAGTACTACATCTCTCTTACTAATCTTTCTATCCACAAGAAAAATGTGACACACGTTACTTAGAAATTAATCACTAATAAATGGTAATGAATAGGGTAAGCATAACTTAAAGGCAACATTAACCTTCTTAGTGCACCTCTTGTTTTCTCCATAAAAAAAGAGTTTAATGGATGTAGGCAAATACAGTATAAAGGCATCATATATTATTTTTATTTAAGAGATGATAAAAAAATTAGTCAATGGATAATTGATAATGGTTGAGAGTATACAAATAGGAATTTGAATTATAAATTAAGTGTAATATCTATGTACCGATATTATAAATATTCATATATAATTAGTGTATCATTCACCATTCATTCATGTGTGTTTCTAAATCAGGTATATCTCCTTAAATACTTAGCTGTTGTGAGCCCATAGTTCTTTCCCAAGGTATAAGCTACAATCAGAGTTGACACAAAAAGTGTCACAGTTGAAGGCAATGTAGTCTGATCCAAGTTCACATGTATATAATGTCTAGTCTTTGAAACTTTCATTTCTAAGGTTTCTTCTTTTGTATCCTTGAAACAGAGAAAATTTCTGAATTTTAATGCTAATAATTTATGTGAATCCAGACTAAGTTTCATTGCCTTCAAGTAATTCCATCTCTTCAGTGTCCTTCCTTTTCATGTATCTTTCTATGGATGGTTGCATCTAGATTATCTTATGTTGGTGAATCACCAATATAGAGACGAGTGATTTTTCTACATTAATGGAGAGACAAATATTTTTTTAAAAATAAAGAAAAAGTAAAATGTAATGACATTTGTGTCCTCTCTATTTATGATAAGATTATAATTTTATCCTTATAACTAAAAGAAAAAAAGAACTTATCTCTTGAGTAATAGAGATAATCTTGTTCCATAAGAGAGACTTATTCCATTAATGGAGAGACAAGTACTTTTAAAAAACAAAGAAATAGTAAAGTTTAATGACATTTAAAAAAAGCAAGTTCTTATTTATAGATTGTAAAATGAGCAAAGGCCCGCTTGGATAGCCCACAAAATTTTGCACGCATACATAGAAATTTTGTCGATTTGCTTGTAATGCTCGCAGGTCACTCATATGTCTGTTAGCCTGTTTTAAAATGGGATGGACATATAATTTTTTGTCTGCTAAAATAATGTAAACATACCTACACCCACTTAAATTTTATGGATACAGGTTTTGCCATCTTATTCATGTGGATCCATATAGTAGTATAAAATCAGAAAGTTTCCTTTTGACGTTGTAGACTATTTTTTTAATGAATTGTGTTTTTTCCTTACATCAAATATGACGGCAAATTTACTTTGTTGGTGCACCTTGACCGAAAAATTACGGTCTTAGTGCACCTTTTGAAAATATTACATTTCTAGTGTAGTTTTAGGGTAAATCGGCAACCCCATTGCCGATTTTGAATAATTTAATTTTTTTTAATCTCCTCCCCCCTAAATCGGCAATGGAGGGGGAGTTTTTTTGCATTTTTTTTTAATCTCCTCCCCCTAAATCGGCAATGGGGGAGGAGTTTTTGGAAATTAACTTTTTTTAAATCTCCTCTCCCCTAACTCGGCATTGGGGAAGGAGTTTTTGAAAATATAATTTTTTTTTAATTTCTTCCCCCCTAAATCGGCAATGGGGGGAGTTTTTGCAACCAATTTTTTTTAATCTCCTCCCCTAAATTGACAATGAGGGGGGAGTTTTTGAAACTCTATATATGCCCCTCCCCTGTAGTGGTATGTACATTGTATTTTCACCAAAATTTCTCTCCATTCTGTGAAAGAGTAAAGTTTGTTCATCAGTTTATTTGAGTAAGTTTTTATTGTAGAGGTTAGTATATTATTCAGTTACTCCATTTTATTTCATTTTTATAAGTTTATATGTTTTAATGTAGATGGCCATTGTGGGAGATATTGTTAGCGATTTTAGTGATGAAGAGGAGATTGAAATATGCAGTGATGAGGAAGAGGTTCAGTTTGATAGTAGTTCATCTCGTAGTATGACATATACTACTCCGTCATCATTTTTCTTGAACACAAATTCTCAAGCTGGTCGTGATATTGGACACATAACCGGTTTAACGGATATTGTTGATAATGATTTGTTTATTGGCTTGCAATTTGAATCTAAAGAAGCCACAATAAATGCAATTAGAGAATTTCATATAAAAAATTCGTTTGACTATATTGTTGTAGAGTCTAGACCGAACAGATACGTTGCCAAATGTAAACATTTTGGTGCAGGATGTGAATGGCGAATTCGCACTTCTTATAAACGCGATTATTGGGAGATTAGGAAAATTAATGGAACACATAGTTGTGTATCTATATTAGTTTCTCAAGATCATAGTAAATTAAATTCGTCATTCATTGCAGACCTTATTGTTAATTTGGTATCTGCAGATCCGAGTATACCAGTTAAGGCACTGGTGAAGGAGGTTGTTAGTCGTTTTGGTTATACAGTCACAGTCACGTATAGAAAGGCGTGGACTGCAAAACAAATGGCAATGGCCAAAATTTATGGTGATTGGGAAGGGTCTTATAATGAGTTACCACGTTGGATGAATGCTCTACAATATTGGACACATAATCAGTTTAACGAATGTTGTTGATAATGATTTGTTAATCGACTTGCAATTTGAATCTAAAGAAGCCACAATAAATGCAATTAGAGAATTTCATATAAAAAATTCGTTTGACTATATTGTTGTAGAGTCTAGACCGAACAGATACGTTGCCAAATGTAAACATTTTGGTGCAGGATGTGAATGGCGAATTCGCACTTCTTATAAACGCGATTATTGGGAGATTAGGAAAATTAATGGAACACATAGTTGTGTATCTATATTGGTTTCTCAAGATCATAGTAAATTAAATTCGTCATTCATTGCAGACCTTATTGTTAATTTGGTATCTGCAGATCCGAGTATACCAATTAAGGCACTGGTGAAGGAGGTTGTTAGTCGTTTTGGTTATACAGTCACGTATAGAACGACGTGGACTGCAAAACAAATGGCAATAGCCAAAATTTATGGTGATTGGAAATGGTCATATAGTGATTGGGAAGGATCTTATAATGAGTTACCACGTTGGATGAATGCTCTACAATATTTTTGTCCGGGCACAATTGTAAAATATCAAGCACATCACGAAGTTGTAGATGGCATGGAAGATCCAAGTCGAATCATTCTCGATAGAATATTTTGGGCTTTCAAACCATGTATTGAAGGGTTTGGTTATTGTAAACCAATCCTACAAGTGGATGGTACATTTTTGACCGGGAAATATACTGGAACATTGCTAATAGAAAGTTCACAAGATGGAAACAGGCGTGTATTTCCAGTTGCACTTGCCATTGTTGAAGGAGAGACGAAAGAAGTTTGGGAGTGGTTTTTTTACAATCTTAAGACGTATGTTACCCCTCAAGAAAACCTGTGTATCATATCAGATAGGGGACAGGTTTATTAGCTGCACTCCAAAGTGAGTTGACAGAATGGTCTAGTGTACAATCAGTTTATTGTATTCGTCATGTGGCTAGTAATTTTAATAAGGAATTTCGTGATTCTGATCTCAAAGACAAAGTTGTAGAAATGGGTATGTTCTATTTATATTTTTTAAATTTTTTTTATATTATGGATATTAATATGTTTGTATTTATTTTGTAGGTTATGAGTTGATGTGACCACGGTTCGAGCGAATGTTGAATTTGTTGCGTCAAAAAAATTCAAAGGCTGGTGCATGGTTGGACCATATTCCAAAAGAGAAATGGAGTCAGGCATACGATGAAGGGAGACGATATGGGCACATGACTACTAATCTTGCTGAATGCATTAATGATGTTTCGTGTTTTGAAAGGATCAAGAGCTCTTCCTATCACTGCACTTGTTAGAGCAACATATTATAGGCTTAACGAATGGTTCAATGAACATCGAAATGAAGCCTCTAACATGGTTATGGCAGGACATGTATATTGCGAAGAATTGACAAAGGTTATCAAAGAAAATCAACGTAAATCTACATGTCAACTAGTTCGTAATTTTTCACGAGAGACTGGAGTCTCTGAAGTTGAAGTTGTATCTAAATCTGGTGGTCGGCAAGTGAGGCTGTATACAGTAAAACTTGCTGAGAATTGGTGTCACTGTGGAGAATTTCAATCATTACGATTGTCATGCTCTCATGTTATCGCAACGTGCGCTTATTTGAATTTAGACTGCAGCCAATTTATGTCAACAATTTACCGCCTATATAATCTTCAGAAGGTTTATGGATATGAGTTTCAACCACTTGGTAATGAAGAATATTGGCCTCTTTATTCAGGTCCGATATTCATTCCCAATCCTGTTATGCGTAGGAAAAGAAGTGGAAGACCAAAGACTTCACGCATTCACAATGAGATGGATGAGGTTGAAAGTGAACAACTTAAAAAATGTGGATGGTGTAGAACAGTAGGTCATAACAGGAAGACATGTCCATTGCGATCTAGAGAATTAGGGGAGAGTTCTAGGCAACATTCGTAAGACTAGTTTAATTGTTACTCAATACCTTTGTAATGTATTTACATTGATATAAAATTCTTTTATGAAATATGTGTAGTGAATATACTTTAAATTTATACTATAAATATACTAAATAAATATATTATAACTGTATACTATAAAAATACTATAACTATATATTATAAATATAACTATATACTATAACTATAAATATAATTATATGCTACAAATATAACTTCATGCCACATGTCACTTTCTCCTTCCCTCATGCCACATGTCACTTTCTCCTTACATCTTTTCCTTCATGTCACATGTCATCTCTTCCTCACATATTTTTCTTCCTACTTTTTTATATATTGTATATTTTATATGCTAATAATAATTTAATATTAATTAGTGATTGGTTCATGTCGCTACCCCACTAAAATTGAGTGTTTACAACATCTATATTTTGTTATGTTAAAAAGTAATAGTCATCGAACATTAGAAGAAATTGAAGTACATGTCACTTTCTCCTTACATTTTTTCTTTCATGTCATATGTCACCTCCTCCTCACATATTTTTTCTTCATACTTTTTATATATTATATATTTTATATGTTAATAATAATTTAATATTAATTAGTGATTGGTTCATGTCGCTAC
>NC_032009.1:32712265-32734490 GCF_001865875.1 Lupinus angustifolius | reverse complement strand
TCATTGAACATTAGATGAAATTGAAATCATTTTTCACATTCAAATTATTTCTTTACATTTTTTTTCTTCATGTCACATGTCACCCCCTCCTCACATTTTTTCCTTCCTACTTTTGATATATTTTATATGTTGATAATAATTTAATACTAATTGTAGAAAATTCAAATTAAAAATTATCAATTTATTTTTCTTATGTGCTTGAACATGCAAATACATAAGTAATATGTATATTCTTAATAATATGAATGTATGAGTAATATGTGCGTTTTAACTATGCGAATACATGGGTAACATGTGTTTTCTTAGTAATGCGAATGTACGGGTAACATGTGTGTTTTTAGCCATGTGAATGCACAGGTGACATGTGTTTAATTACTATCATTATATTATTTAATTAAAAGATAACAATGATATATATATTCATGAAAAATATATGTGTTTTAATTAGTAATATAACAAATCAATTATTAGACTTTTTTTTGTTATTTTGATTAAATTTATCAGAAAAAATATCTGTCATATCCTAACTTAGTGTGTTTTTAATTTATGAGTTATTTTCATACAATGATTATTAGCTAAAACATAATCAATTAAATAAGATTTAATTATACAATATTTGAATGCTAAAAATATATTCAAATATTTATACACAATGAACATTAATCTAAAATAAAACATAAGCATTTAAGAGATATGCTAAAAAATCCTTATGACTTTATATGATACTTATAAACGTAATCACAAAAAATATGATGCAAAAATAACTCCTTATATTTATAATTTTATATAGAAAATATAGAGGTGAGATATTATCCAATACAATTTGAATTTTATTTATTGAGTTATTTAAGAATCAAATATTTTCTATAATCACACTTTCAACAAATAAATGCTTATACAAACGCATTTATAATTGTTAATATTCAACATATACACTCAAAAATCAATGTTAATATTGCACCTATATGAATGAGAAATATAATGTTTCAATACATGATTTATTGATATTATTAAATATATGTATATTATATTTGCATTATGCATAAACAAAGAAGCGACCCGTGCAAGTGCACGGGTACACTACTAGTATACTAAATAAATATACTATAACTATATAATATAAATATACTATAACTATATACTATAACTATATACTATAAATATAACTATATACTATAACTATAAATATACATATAACTATATAATATAAATATACTAAAACTATATACTATAAATATACTAAAACTATATACTATAAATATAACTATATAATGTAATAGAAACTATAACGTGTGCATTGTAAAGTGTGGTGAAGAGACTTTAAATATGCAGAGAGTAAAAGTGACTATCCAATGTGCAGAAGACTTTAAAGTAGAAATAAGTGTGGTAGTGTGCAGAAGATTTTAGTGTGCAGGAGTTGAATGACTATACATAGTGCAGAGTTAGCAGAAGATTTTAGTGTGCAGAAGTTGAATAACTATACATAGTGCAGAGTTGAATGACTATACATCTTTGCAGTGTTGAATGACTATACATCTTTGCATAGTTGAATGACTATAATGTTGGTTCAGAGATTCTTTTGTTGAATGAATGTACATAATGTTGGTTCAGAGATTCTAATGGCATTAAAATTGGAGTTGTAAAAATAAAATTGGTTGTTGAATGCATTAATAGTGGAGCAGGAAAATTAAAATGGTTGTTGGATTCACTAAACTATGTGCCAATTCAAATTAAGTTCGTAGAATAATATGTCCAATTCAAATTATTTTAGGGCAAATTGTACAAAAATCGACAACCATGTTGCCGAGTTCCATATTTATTCCCACATAAATCGGCATTGAGGTTGCCGAGTTAGGTATAATGATATTTATTCTCATATAAATCGGCAATGTGGTAGCCGAGTTAGGTAGGTATATTAATATTTGCACATAAATCGGCATTGAGGTTGCCGAGTTAGGTACATTATTTATGGACATCGTTCCAGAATTCATTAAGTGCATTCAAGTGTATTGGTTGTTGACTGAATTAAAGATATTTGTACTGAAATCATTAAATTTTATTGTTACAAATATTAATTGCATTAAAGATAATTGTTGACTAAATTCACGACATGGTGCATTCAAGTGTATTGGTTGTTGACTGAATTAAAGATATTTATACTGAATTCATTAAATTTTATTGTTACAAATATTAATTGCATTAAAGATAATTGTTGACTAAATTCACGGCATGCATAATATTTACACAAAACTCGGCATCCAATGTGCCGAGTTCAACAAAGAATTTATTGGAAATCGGCTTCACCATTGCCGAGTCTTGACTTTGACAAATTAATTGCACTGAATTCGGCAGTGTAATTGGCGAGTTAGCAATGAATTCCCCACCAAACTCGTCATCCTTGTTGCCGATTTAGGGTTAGGGCAATTATTTTTTTGCACGGCAATTCCTCACAAATAACTCCACACATTCAACTCCTATAAATATTTCCTCATACCTCCTCACTTCCATACCTTACCTTCTTTCACTTATTCACACCTTCTTCACATTTTCTTCTCAACTTAACACTTTTAAATGGAGTATCTTAATCCAAGGCCAATTGACACATCACTACTTACTATGCAAAATGATCATATATCAAATGATGTATGGAATGACATTGAATGTAGTTTTCGACCCAGATATTGTTTCTGGCAATCACTACCTTCCGAGCCGGTGTTACAAGTTATCTGCACCACTGCTTTTGGTAACTTGTTGACAATTGGACCAGCAGAAATCAACAATCATCTACTACTAGCATTGATCGAGAGATGGAGGCCGGAAACACATACTTTCCACTTTACATGTGGAGAGGCCACCGTGACTCTTGAAGATGTGGCTTACCAACTTGACATTCCGGCAGAAGTAGAAGTTGTTACCGAAGTGACAAGTATGGATTGGGAAGACCTTTGCATGCAGTTGTTGGGTGTTGTTCCAGCTGGTAACGAATTAATGGGGCAAAGGGTAAAACTCACTTGGTTGGAGAGAACATTTCGTGATCTCCCTGAAAATGTTGATGACGTTATTATTGAACAACACAGAAGAGCATTTATTCTGAGAATGATAGGGAAGTTTCTTATCCCAGATACATTAGGGAACCAAGTTCACCTTATGTACTTATGTATCTGCCCTTTCTTGATGACTTAATAGAGACATTCCAATACAGTTGGGGCTCAGCTGTATTGGCTTGTCTTTATCGAGGATTATGTCGTGCAACAATAATTAGTGATCAAAAAGAGATTGGTGGATGTCTACTACTCCTACAATCATGAGCATATGATCGCATTGCAAATCTTGCACCAAGACTGCGCGACCCAACAATACCTTATTTTCCATTGGTGAAAAGGTATATATTAATTTTATCATTACATGTAAATTTTTATTACACAACACTGATTGAAGTTTTTTTATTAACTAACAAACATTACAACTAGGTAGTCACAACATTTAATCACCACCAACATCCCTGGACATACTGTAAATATCATATGTGCAATGTTTGACCCTATGCGCGTTGATCAGGTATATTTACATTTGTTATTTTAGTATATATACATTTCAATTTTTATTATATTAACTTTTTAAGTAGCATTTTTTCCAGTTTCGGTGGATGCCATATTCTGAACTGCCTTACCTGCCAAACATCTCCGGGAAATGCCAGTCACGTGTCCCAATAATCTGTTTCGCAATTGTGGAATGGCACCCTACTGATCGGGTTATGAGGCAATTTGGTTTTGGTCAACCAATTCCACAAGATCCAATGAACTGTGAAAAACTTCATAAAGTTGACTTACGTGGCAAAACTGATTGTAATTGGTCACATAAGCATCGCCGCTGGATTGAAATATGGACAACAACAACAACAACAAAGTAAATTTTCTCAAATATGACTGCTTGATGCCCCTATGATTTTATTTTTGTATGATATTGTGTAGGATGTACTTGTGTGTGTCTCTCTATAAATATATAAAAGAATGTCCAGAGCAAAAAATAGAAAATATTGTAACTTTTAGATTCAATCAGTTTGATATCAGTGAGAATTTTTTATAGATTTAATATGTATATGACAGTGTAAGTATGTTTTATTTTGTTAGTAAATTATCCACAATTCATATGTTAATTATTATTGACTCTTAAATAAAAATAATACAAATCAATGGTAGATGATATGCTGACAATGTAAAAAACTTTATATTATCGGTGCATATATTTTAAACTTTTTTTTTTTGGAAAAGTAAGAACCTGTTTTGTTTTAATGCATTAAAAACCTTCGTTTAGTGTTTACCCTTGTAATTTTTTATAGCAAAATAAATATATTGAAAAAACAAGGAGTGTTCATCCAAATCAGGGATGCATGAACAAAGATTACCATATGAATTAAAAAATCACAAATAGATGGAACTGACTTAAAGCAAAATCACTTCCAAGATATAATTTGAATTACACATGTCCTGAAAAATATTATCATCAACCAAATGATTCAACTATTTCAAATTAGAATATTCTCTAAAACTGACACATATTCCTATGTGTAATAGAATGACTTATATATATATATATGGTAAAATACATTGAACATTAAGGTGTAAGAGTTTCACAATAATTTATTCCATTTTTCGTTCTTAAAATTGGTCTATTGATTATTTTATATTTATATTTGTTTATATATTCTAACAACTTAAACAATTCAAACTAAAATTATTTTTAATGGTGTCACTTTATTTCCGTTCTTAATTGTACTTCACAAACTTACTCCACATTTATATTTCACATTAAAATATATCACTTTTACTTTATTTTGTTTAATATTAATCTCTTCTTTGTTTTGTAACAAAATTTTTTCATTTTTTAATGTTGTCTCAACTTGAAAAACGTTACCTATTTTGTTCATTATTGTGAAATAAAAACAAGAACTCTTATTCTCTTGTAGTGAAATTGGAAGAAAAATGTTCTGGCTATGAACTATGTTTTTCTCACAGCTTTGGGTGCTCTAACATTAATCCACTCACACAATTTGATTCAAAATTATATAACAGTCCTTAAATTGAAAATAAAATATCTCATTCTACTAAGATATAATTTATCTACTTAAATCCATATAGTGTTTGACATGGATTTTGTTTTTTGTTTTATAATATATTTTAAAATGATAATTTCTTAAATGAAGAGAAATAAAATACATGTTAAACAATTTAAAGAGATATTTAAAGAGATAACTTATAGTATAAGAAAATATTTTTATGAAATGAAGATAATGTGTTAATGGATTATAAAGTATAAGGAATATATTGTTTTATAAAAAAAAAAGTTGATACTCAAATCTTATACAACAAATGAACTCAATCAAAAGGGTAATATGAATCTTTATTATATTGATAGATGACACAAGTGTTTGATTTACTAGCCGTACTTAAGTACTCTTCATGTGGAACAATCATGGGGATGAAAATATCTTAAACTATAACTCGTCCAATAATAATAAAGTAAAACATTAATATTAGTTGATGTTTAGATTTTCTATTTGATATGACATGTTTTTAGCTTTTGAGATAACATATTCTTGTTAAAGTAATAAACAAAAAGAAGGTAGAAAAAAATATACATATTCAAGTATTCTGTGGGAAAACTTTTTTATCCAAGAAATTGATGAAACGTTGAGCATATATCTTGGGGTCTGTTACTGATATAGTGAAGGGGTCAAATTTCATGGATTTGTAGGCATGCTCAATTTTCTTTTTCATATTGTATTCTTGCAATATATCAATCATGCCCATGTAGAGAACCACATCATAAACCTCAAAAAGTTCTAATGCCTCCTCTTTATCCTCCTGAACTTTGCTAATAGCTTGAGCTGGCATGTTTACTCCTAATTGTACTCTCAACCTGAGTAATCAAATGAATTACTAATTAATTGAAATGAAAACAATCCAATAGTATAGTGTGCAAGAGAAACTAGTTTTTATAGAAGATACCTTGCAGTACCGGGAAGCAAAAGATCAACTTCCTTGTTACCTATGGAGTATGCCCTCAATGTATTCCCTCTGATGTGAGGTCCAGGTGCAGTGTTCACAAAGCTGGGTTCATGGGCAACTAATAGCAACCCTTTCGGAATAAGCAACTGCTCCCCTTGCTTGTCATCTAGTGTAAGCAAAGCAAGTGATAACGTAAACAATACGAAAAATGTCGAGGCACAATTCAAGCTTGCATATACCAGGAGATAAGAAAAAAAGTAACACAGAAGATAAGAAGAAATCCATAGAAAGTTTGCTCTAAACTTTGCTCATGGAGAAGCAGTTATTCCATATTTTCCTATTGGCAATTTCCTAAGTTAACTGCGAGATTAAGCCACAAACCGACACATACTTAACAGCAGGGTCTGGCTTGTTAGCATGCAGAGTTCCATGTGTACGGACTTCACATACAGTATAGAGGCTCGAATCTGTTTGACATCGCCTTGTGGTGACTGGTGAGTGGTGAGGGCCGTGCCAATTTATGATAGTGCGGGGTTTAGTCTCACAAACAAAGGATGTGAAGATACTTGTGGGAGATAAGAAAAAAAACATAATACTTAACAAGATGCACAAGTAATGATGCAAAAGTGAAAGGCTCAAAGCACAACTAGGATGAGGATATCCAGAAGTATAATGTGCAGGTCAATCATCAATGACAGTTCACTGTACTGATAGGATCGTAGGATATAGGATTGAACTGCGTCGACACGAAGGTAAATCAAGAAATGCACTAGTTGTAGGTTCATGTCTAAACAGGGAATTCGACCACAAAGATACAACTATTGGTTTATGGACTAATGGCTAAATTCCCACCTATATCAAAGAGAGACGAGTTACTGAAATAAAATTTGGTACCTCCTATTTTGTAAACCATTTCGATGAATGCTATGTCTTCTTGAATTTTTAGGTGCAAAACCAAAATGAAAATCACGAGTTTATGGTTTATGTCAAATTAGCTTAACTTCCTTGCTAGAACCATTTCATCTTTGTGACTAAGATATGTCACTTCACAATATAACAATGACTTGTTACTGCAAAACATTCCTAGTGATCTCAATATCATTTTTAACTTCTATAGATTTTATATCATAGATGTGAAAGAAGTAAATATGTTTCATTTGACATATGTATATGAAAATGTAATCATTAATTTTTGCAACAAAATATCACATTACAAAGAACTGGCATCAGAGCAGGTGTTTACCATCTTCCGAAGGCAAGCTATCCTGACGCTGCATTGATCCGGGAAGTTCAGCTAAGGCCTTTAGATTCTCCGGAGCTCTAAAATGTAATCCCAACAGAAGGCTGTAATCAATTATATGCTGTGACTCCAAGAACTTACTGTCTAGAGAAATTTGACTGCACCAGAAAAACAAATTCTGGTCATATCCAGAATATCTTACTAACCCTTCAGTGAAGAGAAGTTGAATGGAATTGCTATGATAAATTTTTCAGTGCATATATACCCAGGCTATTAGTCAAATCTCAGTACTATCACATGCCAAGAGCCAAATACTAGCATGAAAATAATCAAGCATAACCAAGAAATGTTCTTCTAATTGATAGTTATATAATTAGCTGAATTCTACTTAGCCATTCTTCAATAAAGTTGTAATTATTCAATCTTCTTGAAGTTTCTTATAAATACTCCTTAATTATACAGTTTTATACATTGCATAAAATAGGAACTTACTTGAGGAGTGATTCTCTCAATTTTATATCCATTTGGAACTCATATTTTAGATCAAGATCTTTCATTGTTGCATGGCTATTAAGTTTATCTTTGTCTGTGAATCTTCCTTGAGACGATCCCTTTAGATCGTAACTACGGTGGATATGCAGTTCTGTGCAAAACATATTCCCCATGACCACAAAGCGCACCTAATGTACAAGGAAAAATATCTATAGTTAACCGATTACCATGTAATAAGGAAGAAGCTAGAGATAGATATTAAGTGTTACCTTATTCCCACCTCTTAGTGTTATTCTGTGGATCCCAAAGAATTTTGTAATAAGAGTATTCTCATACTGTCCTACATGACTGTAGTATTTAGGAAGCATATTCAGAAGAACCTACAAGATCAGAAACATATGTACATAATCATCATGTTTGGAGTTATCATTTAACTTGGTAACTTGCGCAACGGTAATGAGAGTGAGTTTAGCATAACAGTAAGGTTGTTGCTTAGTGACTATGAGTTCACAAGATTAAATCTTGAAAATAGTCTCTCTCCTTGCATGGATAAAGCTAGATACATCTATTCTTCGTGGATCCCACTAAGTGGAAGTCTCGTACACTAGACCGTCTGTTTTTAATTGGTTAACCTACGAGAGAGTGAAACATTATAAGGGTGGCCTTAATTACAAAGTACACAAAGTACTGCTGGTATCTATGGACTAAGAGATTGAAACATAAGCAATCATTTATTTCTCTCAAAAAGTGCTTCTTTTAACATAAAAGTATCATCTTTCCGGAAAAAGAACATCTAAATGTAGCCTTAACTATAGTCCTTTTGGCATTGATTTCAAGTTTTGTCCTCAAAATTTATCATCAGATCAGTGGCACTAGCAAGTACTATTTGTATATATGGTGTTGGGGTAGCAAGCATCAGTGGAATTGTGCATTATCATTCTTTAAAGTTTAAACTATACATCATCTACTCCTAAAAAGTCAAAATCATATAGCAGTTGATGAATTCAACACAATAATTAGTGTAAAAATGTCTCTTGGCCCACTAAGCAAATAAATAAATAAACAAAAAAGTGGTCATTACCAACCTTAAGTTCAGATTTTTTCAGTGTCTTTATCACAAATCTATCATCTTGAGAAAGATAGAAGATGCTACCACTTTTTCCAGGTGAAGATATATCTCTCAGACCACAATCACCACAAATTGACATCATGTAATCTGCAGCATCTAAATTGAACATCTCTCTCAAATCCCTGGAGATAAATGTTTGAGTGATTATGCAATGAAAAAAGGATAAAAAAAGATACTGAAAAGCTAAATGTGGTTGACTCCAATATCAATAAATTGGAGAAGTGTTAGTTTGGAAATCTGTGGTTGTTAGATTCTGCCAATGAATATATCAGGAAAGAGCACGTGTTTCTAACCGTAACCCGAGTACTCGACTGAGCACTTTATTATGCCACTAAAAAAAGGCGGCCCAGTGTACGAGCTCTCACTTAGTATAATCGTAAATTCATAATATTAACAATTAATGCATATTATTCTGATAATGACTATGGACATATTCCTTTCCTTCATTTATATACCAAGGAAAAGGATTGGACTAAACTTCAACAACATTGATTCACTAGTTTGGAACTTCTTCATAGGGCTTTCACTTTGTTGCCACTTGAATAAATTATGATTCACCAATGGTTGTATAAACTAAACCCAACCATAAAAAAGAGAAGAGATTATGCTTTCATATCTTACAACTTCAAAACAAATCGATGATATTGCAGCCATATGGAAAGGATTCCAATGCATGGTGCTCATGATATAACTCTTCCATTATGAAGCATGTTTGCATATAGTTAATAATTACCTGAAGACCATAGGGCAATAATCTTTCCAGTAGAAGTCTATAGAATAATGTGGAGGAGTCCTCTGCGTACCCTCTTTCGGGAAGTACATCCTTATCCTAGCTCGTTCTCCAAAATCAGATGACCGAACTTCGCGTGCAGGCACTGGTGTAATTTTTCCAACAGTGTACCTGGGATTTCATCCATATTTGTTCAAATCAGAACTTCATATGAAACATAAATATCAAATTGAATAAATCACGGTAACTACAATCTAAAACACACACACTAGTAAGCTATTTGGTCAAAAACAGCAGAGGAACTGTTGAAAGAAAGGTGATATAGAAATTGGCATGATAAATAACTACATCAGATTTTCCGAAGACATTTTAGAAGGGTGACATTATACCAAATAATTTACCTGATGCCAAGCTGCAAATTAAGCTTCAGATAATAGCTTTGGCAGCCTCCAAAAATGTCCATAAATGAACTCTGCATCACTGGCTTCACACTAGGCTTATTTTGCCGTTTGTTTTTATGCGATGATTCTGAAGACTTCCTAGTTCTCTCCATAATTAGAACCCCTTGCATATATTCCCTTTCGTAAACTGAAGTTCTTGTACTAGATGACTCGGATCGCCCTTCATCAAAGGACTGTGATACCGTGGAGGAGGAATCATGACAAATGGAATCTCCTGCAGGCTCTAGAAGGCTCCGGTGTGCATCCATTGATGAAGTCCTTTGAGATATTTGACGCGAACTTTTCGATCTAATACTGCCTGAAATCTTAACAGAGAGGCTACGCTTAACTCTCAATTTTGGCGACATATGTTTCTCTGTATTCAATGATAGACCACTATCATTGCTGTTAATGCTACACCTTTTCAGAGATGGATGTTTACAACCAGCAGGATAGAATGTTCCTTTTCCATCCTTAAGGCCCTTACTCCATGTTCCAATATAAAGCCCTCCATCTGCGAATCTATGAACTCCGGATCCATGCCTAAGACCATTTACCCAAAAACCGTCGAAAATATCGCTATTAGCCCACTTCATAACACCTCTACCCTCTAATTTCCCACTTCTCCAATTCCCAATATAACTATTTCCATTACTCCAACGATAACTTCCGCATCCTTCATGAATCCCTTCTCTCCATAAACCTTCATAACTATCTGAATTGGAATACTCCTTCTTTCCAATACCATGATGAACATTCATCCTCCAGCCGCCTCTATAAATGCAGCCCGTAGATCTTGTAAAGGTTCCATTACCATGAAGGTAACCCCCGGAGAATTCACCTTCGTACTTCGCTCCTGTTGGCCATATAATCACTCCTTTTCCTGTCCTTTTCCCATCTTCCCAATCACCATCATATACTGTTCCATCGGACCATATGTACTTTCCTTTGCCGTGGGGTAGTATGGCCTTGATCTCACCAATGTACACATCCCCATTTGAAAATGACTTCTCTTCAAACCTAAAATTTACGAGAAACAGTCAAATCATAGTACATATATACAGAATGAGTAAGGATCCTCTCCCATAACATAATAGAACAGACACAAAACAACGTAAAATACATAACACAAGACGGCGAATGGGGCAGAAAAGGAGTTTCTTTGAATATTACCTTGCATTGTCCTCCATGACTTGCAGACTTTCACTGATTTAATTTATTAGGATAACTCCAAGAAGTACCATTCCTCAGAAAGGTTAAACTTCTCCCTCACTATATGATAAAGAAATTCATATGTATCTTAACCAGCTTTAAGACACTCTTGTGTCCAACACTGAACTCTGAAACATTACAACAATCATATGAGCCTCAAAATGCAACAGAAGTATTCAGACTCACAATAGATACTTGAGCAGATTTTTATACTGAAGAATGCTATTGAGAATCTTCCAACAAAATACAAAAATGAAAAAATTCCTATAGTACAGATTAAAATTGCAATGCCATGATCAAATTGAATCTGGGGAACTAAAGAACTTGTTAAGAAAAAACCATTTCTTAAAAAGAAAGAAGCAAATGATACATAATTTGGTTTTACTCTCATAGTTTGCTACAATTATAACACAAACTGCTTGAGATCAACAACATATAATAATGTAATCTAAAACTTTCTTCTTCCTAAATCAGATGATAGGTAAATGCAAGCACTGCTGATTCATTAGTGAAAACCTCTAACATGTACACCTTAAAATATATGCTCATGCTTGCTACAACTCTGAGCCTGTGACAACCCATGAAATTTTCTGTATACCTTGTCAAAGGAGTGAAATTAACACCATAACTGTGAAAAACAACATTATTCTACCCACCCATTTAATAATGTTTAAAAATATTTTGTAGGGATCTGGTAGCCCAAACAACATGGATATTTGCATCCATTGGCTAAGTGAAGAAAAATAAGTGGGTTGACACAACATTATAAACTAAAATATTAAGGACTTAAAGTTTTAGGTACATGGATTCATCCACTTCTACGTATTTGTACTGTCGTTGTTCATCATCTGTAACAAAATACTATAACTAGTGACTTTTGACAAAAGGGACATGAGTACCTACCTCACTCATGGATCCACCAACATTTGTCTTCTCTTAGTTTTCATTCATGAACTATCAGTTCGGACACCACTTGTTGAAATCGTGGAGCCTAAACACTGGGAAGATCCGCATGCAATGGGTTAAGCCACAATAAGTAAGTTTGACACCACATGTTGACCTAAAATCTTGAGAAGTCGACCCCACCTATTTATATGGTCTCATTCCTAATCAATGGGAGACTTATTTCACTCACATGGATTCCTTACAATTTGCATCACCTATTTTAATCAATAAAAGAAACAAACAAACAAACTATAAATGCATGTAGGGTATAAAGCATCTGTGTAATTAAGGTCTTCAATTCTGATAGGTTCAATATAACCATATTCAGTTTGATTCTTTAGTAATCTCATCGGCATGTTTATTATCAGCATATAATAAGTAATAAAACCAATACTCTTCCAGAAAAACTGGGTTAGTTCAATCAAAGCACATCAAATAAAAAAAACTCTTGTTGATGTGATAAACCCTGAATTCATGAAATTTCAAACACCACAAACACACAAAAATAAAAGAAACCCTGAACTCACCTGAATGAATGAAAAAATGGATTGAAGAAAGGCCAATGAATACTAAAACTGAAACAAAGAAAAAGTCCCTGAGAAGAAAATGAAATAAACTCAAAAATGGTTTCAAACATTAACACAAAAAATCTCCTTCTCTCTAAGTGTCTTTATCCAACTCTCTAGCAGACAAGTACCCCACCACTTATAACTTTATTTAACCACTCCTGCATCTTATTGTACAGATACTGTGCTCTAATAGAGACATATTAACCCATTTCATATGAAAATTATTGTTGCATGATTAATATTTTACCTAGGATGTCTATTCTCAATTATTAATTCAGACCATGCAATACATAACCATTTGGTACGTGGTTGTTATTAAAACAAAATAGAGCATTTTGTTTTAAATTTTATGTCTTTATTCTATTTATAACATATAAGATAGGACATGAAATATTCTGTCCATTATTACTACGTGTATTTATTTGAATTGTTAACTTAAAAAGAACTTGGGTTTCTCCGGTTATAGTTATGTTTCACCTTTAAAGTGTTCAATTATAAGTTGATACGAAAGTGTTGGTCTAGTGATGTAAGATTTTAACGGATTTCAAATAGATTAAAAGGTTAAAAGTTAGATGCTTGTGAATGACACTTATTGAGACAGACACGTACACCGAAAGATATTAGTTTCTTACTCATAAATTGAAGGGATATCCTCGATTGAAAAGAGATCACTTATCTCCTATAGTGTGTCATTATCTGTCCCTAGTCAATCACATATTGATGCATAAATAAAACAAAAATTTTAAAAACAAAAATTAACATTCTGATTAATTTAAAACAAAAAATGAGCCATTTCAAATGATATCCATGGATCCTCGGATGTACTAAAAAACTACTATGTACTAACTCAGTAAGTGGTAATTATAGTTTGATTGGTACTTTGGTTGCATGTGCATGCACAGGAGACTGTTGAATTTTGGAATCTTGCCAAATCTGACGCATTCTTTTTGTTTGTTCATAATAAACCATATAGTATTTATTTTATAGTCAACCTTACCTTAAAATAATAGTATCTTTGTCCATCCAGCACATAGGTGTAATTAGTCTATCTTTGCTGTAGATGGTTAGTGATGTGTTGATTTTTTTTTTAAATTTATAATCTTATCAATCGTAAGCATTAATAAATAAAGCTAACATGATGTAACTACAATTAAGAAATAATTTTTATTTCCCCATCTTGCCCTAACAGTTATATTTAATTTAATTTATGAATGTTAAAAAGAGTTCATCTAAAGAACATATTTTTTATCTCACAATATGAGCTATTTTATGTGAGATGAATTGTGATTGGTTGAAAAAATATATTAAAATTAAAAATATAATTATTAATTATTTTTTCTAATTGATCATAACTCATGATAAATGAAGTGAGTGAGATATATTGTATAATAGAAGATATACTCACAATAATTTCTAACATAAAATTGGAGTTTCTAGAAGTTTCTAGGAAGTGACCTCTTTGGGGGAAACAAACAAACCACTTTTCACATAAGATCTCATTCTTAACTCTAAATGTAAGTTATGCCTAGGTTTTACATATTACAGATACACGTGTTACATATACATATATTTAGGAGAGTAGTTTTTTGTTTCTCACATGTATCCTCGTACTGGAGATAATCATATCTGAGTTGGGAGATAATCATATAAAAATAAATACTTAATATTGAAAAATAAAAATGCAGTTAAGAGACACTTGGTCGACACCCTACTAATCATAATATAAAACATAATTAGATGAAGATGTCGATACGAAATAGTGAAAGAAAGGAATAAAGGGTAGCCAACCGAAGCTGATTCTTCCTTGCATCAACGCCAGTATAGTCCCAATCTTATGCCGTTTCCTTTTCGTGTTTAAATTTCATATTTGAATAGTTGAAATTCTCTCTTTTATTCTTTTAGACTTTAGTAATGGTTCATTAGAAGAATTCAAATTCTATAAAATTTTAATAAATTAAATTATCTTTATTTCTTATTTTCACTTTCACATATATCTCGAAAAAATTAACCAAAGGTATCATGTATTGATTGTCATAATAACATTTTTTATTCATTATCAACAATGATATTCTCACACATATTGTTATTTTTTTCATCAACTATTATTAATCATAACATTTTACTCTGAACATAATAATGAACAAATAATCAATACTTATAAACTATGTATAAAATTAGAGAGAATCTTGCATCATCCATAATTCCATATTATTTATATTTAATTATTATTGATTTTTCAAAGTTAATAATCTAACTGAATGCGAGTAATACAATAATTATATAAACTTTTATACTCATAATACATATATATTACACTTATAAAAAGTTTGAGATAATATTCTTTATTTCTTTTATTGTTTTATCATATGGCACGTGTTTATAGTGTGTTTCATAATTAGACTCAACTTATTAATCTAGTCATCCCGGTTAGCGTCAAAGTCAAGTTCTAGAGGTTTTTGGGTGCCAATTTTTATTTTAAGTATGTAAATCTATTGTCTATTACTTATATATATAAGGAAAAAAATGTTCCTCAAAGTATTACATTTTCTTTCACTTTTTTCCTCCAAAACAAGTCCATATTTTTATTATAAACTTTCACACATGCTCATTTATTTTAATTCATGTGACCTTTTTTCCCAATGTACTCACCACACTTTAATATTTGCTACTCCTCAGTTCATTGGAGAGTCCACCCAAAAACTTTCATTGTTTGCAATGTACCTCATCTTTCATGTTCGTAATTCTGTTAATTTTTTGGTGATACAAGTGACATAGACTTAAGCCACTTTTCCAATCCAAGCATCTTAAACATTTCATTTTCTAGAATTTCTAATTTAAAAAAATATAATTAAAATTATTTATAATTTTTCAACTTATTTTCTATCGGATTTTATTTTATAAAAAACTTGAATGGTACATTTTTCATCAAAATCTATTTAGTTTTTTTAAATAATAATATATTTGTAATACATCTTTTGTAAAATCGTATTTATTAGTTTATTTTTTCAATATGTTTATTTATTTATTATTTGTATTTGTATTAAATGTATTTATTTTTTAATGAAACAAATGTATCGTTTTTCATTCTATTTATTTATTTTTATTTCCTCAAAACTATTTTTCATTATGTTTGTTGTGCTACTATTACATGAGTTTTGATTCAATAGGATATTTCATAATATTATTGTCATTTATTTTTCTTGTGTATTGAACATGTTTGAATCATAGGAATGCACATTGTTTATGAATGTATGAAGTAACATGTATGCTCTTAACCATGATAATGCACGAAAAATATATGTATTCTAATCATGCATTGTCTCGTATGAATGCATATGTAACTTAATTACTAGTTGACTTATATAAATATGTGATTTTTTTTATGGAGAAATTTTTTTGCACATGTATAATGTTTTTAGAGAACTTCATGTGTTAATGTGGAAATTATGTTAAAAACATAAATCTCTACTATTTACCCCAAAAAAAATCAACTTTACAAATTTGTGGACAGTTTTTTCTGAAGAAAATGGAGTAGAAAATTGGGCATGGAGAATGAAGTGCATGTAGAAATAATCTTGTGAAAGAGTTAGAATGGAAGTGGGGTTACTACTAAAGCCTGTATAAAATGCAACAAATCACATAGTATTTTTAAATAAATTAAGAGAATATTAAGTAAAATTAGGTTGTAGTTCATACTTTATAATTGTGAAAGGAACAGAAAGTTTGTAGTTGCGGGTTAGTTTATTAAACTAGAATTGATTGATAAAATTAGTTTTTAACTAGCTAAACTTTGAAAAAAATACTAAAATATAATAATATAGTTTTTTAGTTAGAAGTCCCAAAATGTAACTTTTAAATTTTTTAAATGGTAAAATTGATAGATAAATTATTGAAATCTAAACATTATTTTTAGTTTTGTAAAAACTGGTTTTCAAATGTTACAAATTTTAATGGTGTGCTTGGAAGTTGAATTTTGGAGTGAAAGAAAGAAAAACAAAGATTTATGAGTATATTTCACAAGTGTATTCTATAGTTCTTAAATCTTTCATTTCTCTTATTTTTCTTCCAAAATTCAACTCACAAATGGACTCTTATAGTTTATAGTTTATTGGTAGATTTAAAAATATACATGTTGGGGTTGTCTAAGTATAGAAATGTTGGAATCTAAGATTATTGAAAAAATAAGTGGTTAATCGTGTGTGAATAGCAGCATTTCATGACAACCTATAGTATCTGTACTGATTCGTTGTACACGCTTATCTTTGTCAAAAAACTACAATAAAACAGCATATGGCATTCTGCATCTTATTCTGCCACAACGTGCTACTTTAATAGGATGATCTTATCTTAATAATAATGTGCTATTTTAGGATTATTAGTATGAATAATGTGTTAAATCCGTTTGGTTTCAGATGACAACTCAAAGTCATGATTCTTTTTGATTTGCACAACCAACAAATTATTCTAATAATCTACAATATAAAAATTACTTTTATAATTTCGTTATATAGATATTAATTATTAACTTGATCCATTAATAGTTCAATAATAAAGCTTCTATATGCATTATTGTAACTTTTAGTCTCGCCTATATATAAAAGTAAAGTAATTAAAAGAGAAACCAAAAATTATACACAGCTAATTAGGCCCAAGGCATGGCCTAAAACCCAACTTCCTTGTCCATATCCAGAAAGTTTAACCTCATACAAATAGTTTTGGTGGATGCTTTTAGTCTTTTCAATTAGCTCCAATCCTATAATATCTATACTTCTATATTTATATCTATCTATATCTATACTATATATCTATACTTCTATACTATATATAAATCCAAAACTTAAAATAACTTCCCTCATGGTGTAATTTTCATTTCCTATTTTGTCCTTAATATTATTTAATTTTTACAAAAAACTATATAATCCTAAGCAACCACCACCAATACATTAATTAACCACATATCTCACCTTAAATTAAACATTATCATAAAATAAAAAAAATAATATAAAGTACAACGAACACAACAAATACATTCTAATTCTAAAAAATGAAATATATAAAAATTGAATATGTAGCATCACACAATATTCACCGACAGATACGAAATGTCTGTAAACACTAGTTATATATAAAGCTAAAACTTGAAATAACTTTTCTCATGGTATAATTTTCACTTCCTGTTTTGTCCTTAACATTATTTAATATTTACAAAAAGTCATATAATTATAAGCAACCACCACCAACACATTAATTAACCTCATATCTCACCTTAAATTAAATATTATCATGAACATAAAAAAATATAATATGAAGTAAACGAACACAACAAATACATTCTAATTCTAAAAAATGAAATATATAAAAATTGAATATGTAGTATTATACAATATTCATCGGCAGACACGAAGTGTCTGTACACACTAATTTGTAATAATTTCTATGCATTGGTGTAAAAATTATAGATATTCGATATTTCATCTATATATCATCGTCCATTTGTATTTTTTTGAAGAGACAGTGATTAGTAAATATGAATGATGAATAATATAATTAATGATAATATATAAAACTCATACCGCAGCTGCATATATTTTTCTCTATTTAAATTTAAATTTCATAAAATTGTATTGAATATTTCCGCTGCAGATTATAGTTTATCATGTAGCTTATGACTTTTAATTGGAATAATAGGTTGGTGGAGCCATTTAATAAACAAAAAAAACTAAATGTAGGTTATAACTTTTAAAAACTGTCCATTGCAGAAATAATAAAAAAAGTAATAATTCATAACTCAATTTAGCCATCTAATTTTTTATCAAATTTCTCCAATTACCTAAGACTTTAGTGATTCATAATGCATATTTATTATTGATGAATGTTGAGATAATACTAAAATTGGTTTTGGGTCAATTCAATACATAGGATGAGAGAAATATATACTTTATGAGAAGTTGAGATAAACACTGGTGGAGAGAATTGTATTTTCTGATTGTTTAACATTGAATTGTTTGTTTACAAAATCTCAATATGATAAGACACCTGAATTGTTGTGTGTTTTTACTTGTGGGCAACATTTTTTCATCCTTGAATCTATCATTCATTTCATTGCTTTAAATTCTTGAAAGATATTTGAGAAATGATAACTTGATTAATCTTAAATCATGTTCATTTTGGTGTGAACTTAAATCTTCTTGTAATTTATTTCCAAACATTTTTATGAAACTCAAGCTTGGACTTTTGTTTAAGGATAAACAATGTTATAAGTTGGTTACATATAATAAGTGTTCATCCAACCTATTATACATTGACTTTTGATTCACTTTTTTAAGTCATATGCTTAAACTTACATAATTTTAATGTATAAAATGTCATAGTATGCAATTAGCAAAGTCTTACTTATGAGTGTACCAGTTGCAGGCCATTTAGCTGGAAAAAAAGGTATGAACACATGAAATATAGGCAAAGTGGTACATTCCACAATCAAAATCTCGCTCATCGAGCAAACACTTATGTGACGAGCATGCACTCACACAACAAAAAATAAGGGCTCGTTGAGGGAGCATACCCTAGCTCAATGAGAATGAAACATGAAGCTTTGGATTTTGGAACATTAATATTTGCTCTACTTTGTTAACCATTCAAGGAATTGATGGTTAAGGAAATGAGTTGTTAATCTTCTCATTATGATATTGATGATGTTAGATAAAAATGATGTTGGGGAAATCAAAGTATATATACTTTTTGTGAGTTAAAACATTTAAATATTTAAAAGTTGAGGACCAAAATCTAATGGCCGTATTTTTCTGTCACATTTATCCATTATTTTAGTTTCTAGTTGTTTATTTATAAAATCAAAACAACTTGTTAAATTCTTAGCTTAACAACATAATTATCATAAATAATCTAACATTGTTTAAGTTCATATAGATATGATAACTCTTTATACTTATTTTTAACAACCGATTCAATATTTCATCGACTGATTTTCTGCTTACCAATCTCTTATTATGTGAAGTTTATTTAAAAAGGGAACATTTACAATACTTTTTTTGTCAAAGATTGCCTAGTGTCTCGAGCATGATTCAAGGGTATGTATGTTGATCTTTGTTGTAAGAAAAGTACTTCACTGGTAATTAAAAATAAAAAACTTTGCCTTGTTTGCGGAAAATATATTATTTATGAGGTTTGATCTCTATGTATTTTATTTCAACTGTGAAAAAATGTTTCGTTTGTAATGACAAAACCTAATTCTTCAATTTTCTCCACATATTAAAAGGGATTAGTTACCTTATAATACAAGGCAAACTGGGAGCTTTTGGTAATGGAGATTTTAGTTATAAGTTAACTTTTTCTTCAAAAATATATGTCCTATTGTTTTAACATATTTCTAACTAGTTTTAGCTTATTTTTCATATGTATTTATGGAACTTCGAAATCCCATCTAGAGAACAATGATCTTCTCTATTACTAGAGATATAAGTACTTATTTTTCCTTTATTTTTAATGATTAAGTATAATTTAATTATAATTGAAAAGATAAATATGTATTTAAAGTTGTATTTCCATATATTTTTCAAAACTTTTGTCTCTCCATTAATAGAGAGAATGAGGGCTCAAGAAGCTGCCACCAATGAATCATGAGTCAAACTATTTATATGACACCGAACTAGGCTTCAGTACTCTCATTCCTACCATCATATGTATGATATAATTTCAAATTTTTGATGTTCAAATAGGTGAACTCTATTTTTATAGAATCTCATATAGTGGTTATTGACACAGGCAAAAAGGTTGGGATAAAAAATTTATTTAAGTCGAAATTTGACATGTATAAAGTTGTGTTAATAGAAAGAGAATAAAATATCTACTCACACCAAAAAATAATTTATTTCTTTAAAATCACTCATTATTTGATATGTTTATTATTTTTCTTTTATAATATATTTTAAAATAAAAACTGTTAGAGAGAAGAAAAATAAGATACATGTTAAATACTAAATGATTTTAAAGAGATAAATTATATTCTGATAAGAGAAAATACATTATTTTCTAATAGAAATATGAAATATTGCATTCATCTATTAACTCAACCCTTATATTAATATGATCTAATAACTCTACACTTATATTATTAAGATGAGTTTAATTTACGGAAAGATTTTGGTTTGAAATATTTCATTTTAAATCTAAACATATTTAATTAACTCTCTTGGACATGATCGAACATAATAAAAAAAAATTACTAGATATTAATTTTTATACTTTTATTAGTTTTTTTTGGTTTCTCATACATATCCTCGCACTAGAGACAATCCTGTCCGAGCCGGAAACATTCACAGGTGTGTGTGACTAACTCTTACAACAAGTATTTTTCATCCATGTAACACCGCGAATTTTACGATTTTGAATTATAAGATTTTACTAATATTTTTATTAATTATATATTCGAAAATGAATTTCTGGGAATTTTCGGTAAAGAATTAGACGAAACTCTAGTTGAGTTTTAGTCTTGAAATTTTATTTCCTATTTCGTGGTAAATTTTGGTAATTTTTGAAGACAGTCAATTTTGGACCACTGTCGGGGCCGAATCCGCCCGATACGGCTCAAAAGTATCTTTTTGAGTTCCGTAAGATCGGAATCGAATTCCGATCGCGCCGTTGGATTCGTAATTTAATTTTGAGTCAATATAGACCCTGAATACACCCATACCTACTTTCTAAATATTTTTCACTCGGAATGCCGAAATCCGAAATTCTAATCGGATATTAGGATCAGGCGATTTATAATACCCGATCGAGTATTGGACGATAATACTCGGACATGGTTATCTCACGTGTCCACGAGGTGATCATTTCGNCGAGTATTGGCCGATAATACTCGGACATGTTTATCGTACGTGTCCACAAGGTGATCATTTTGCATTGGGATGTGAGAGTTGACTTCCATAAAGCAAATCTCCCACCACTTTCACCATATCTCCTAAGCATCATTAGTCATCCTAGGAGATTTTGTCATTATTACCTAGAGAAAATCTGATTTCCCTCTCTCCTTAAACCCTCACACTCCACACTTCACTTACTCACTTTTGCATTTTCAAAGAGAAGGTAAATCTCTCTTCATCTTTTATCTCATTTTCTCCTTTCTTCTTCCATCTTCAATCCTTGATCTCTCAACATTCAACCAATGGATTTTGATGAGATTTAAGTATGTTGTTCATGAGTATGTTGAGAACATATTCAACCGTTGGAATTTTCTAAAACGCTTTCTAACTCATTTTCACCTCAAAACCGAAAATGGTGGTGTTCTTGAACTTATGAAAATATTTTGTTGAAACCATGATCAACTTGTGTTCATGGAGTTATTATAATGTATTACTACATATATTTTGTTGTATTAGCCAAAGGGGATGATGATGAAATCAAAGGAACCTTTAAGAAGTGTTTTGGAAAAATGAGAATGTAT
>NC_032009.1:32711544-32712165 GCF_001865875.1 Lupinus angustifolius | reverse complement strand
AATCTCCTAAACCATCTCAAAGGTTTTGGAGTTAACTTGGGATTTAAGAAACCCAAGATTTCGTATGTTTGAATATTTTGAATATATATGATTGTTGATGAAACGTGTTGAATATTGTATATGAATATTGTTGGGAACTTTTCTAGGTGCAGGTGTTTGAAAAACCATGTTTAAATGTGTTTCGGATGTCGAAAATGGCAAAAATTAGCATTCTGTCCAAATCCTTGTTGCCTGGGCGAGCAGGGCGTCGCCGGGGCGAGCAAAAACCCGATTGGGCGGAAAAAAAAATTTAAATCGCCCCGAGCGAACAAGGCGTCGCCTGGGCGAGCAAAAGAAAAAAAAAACCAGAATTTTAATGAGTTTCTGGAACCCTCTCGCTTGGGCGAGAGAGGTCTCACTTGGGCAATAATACTTCCGCCTAGGCGAGGAAAGCTTCAGTTTATTTGAGATTTAAATATGAATAGTCGCTTGGGCGAGAGGGCCTCGCTTGAGCGAGAGTTGCCCAGTTTTAAAATGGTATTGTTGATTGAATTTTCGCTTGAGCAAAGGGTCCTCGCTTGGGCGAGAGACAGTAATTGTGTTTGACTATTTGGATTGATTGGTTGAATATGTAATAACCCT
>NC_032009.1:32710899-32711444 GCF_001865875.1 Lupinus angustifolius | reverse complement strand
CCAGGGTATTCAGTGATGGTCGTAGTTGTGGGATGTATTTCCTTTGTATTACGTGTTAACGTAAGATCGGGACCCACAAGAAGCATTCCTGATGGAGATGACTTAAGGTGGGCCGAGCATGGTAAATAATGATTAAAAGATTTAATCATCTAACTGCGGTTAGTGTTCATATGCATATGGTTAATAATGGAGTAGTGGAGAGGAAATTGACGGTATGACTTAGAGCACCGTGAAGTAAGCAGGGACGTCACTGATTGGATGGTGATTCACCAACAATGTCTTAAGGGAGAGTCTGGGTGAGACAAATCCCTTGTATTCCTGGGGAGGTACCCTGTTGGATCGGACAGTTCTCACAGGCCAAACTAAGCAATCTCTGACAACCCCTAGATTGCATTCGTGATCAATGAGATGGATGCCCAGAAAGCGTTTGTACGACCTAGGTCCGGGTAGGACTGTTCCTGAGGGAACCGATCAATCTATTTTTAATTTCTTGTGAGGATATGTTATTTCGGGTGCGTACAAAGTGGCTTGGTATGAGACTTGTA
>NC_032009.1:32700884-32710799 GCF_001865875.1 Lupinus angustifolius | reverse complement strand
TATAGTCATGATATCTTGTCGATGAATTATATATTGATAAATGGTGAATTATGATATGGATGAGAATAAGTGTTGTTTACATTACATAGGTTGATTAGATAATTGTTTATGAGAACAATTGAGGAGTGTAGTTATATTACTCATGAAAATTGGATAATTGTTTACGAGAACAATTGATGAGTTATAATGTAATATGTTATATATATATGAACTGATTTTCATATCTGAGTGTAATATTTTGAGTAAGTCCACGCCGTCAATGAATTTATGTTCATTAGATGTCTTACTCTCTCTATTTCTCTTATTTTCTATTGCTTGCTTTTCGGACGTGTGCTCGTCAGGTAGACAGCTTTGCTCGGATTTGGAACTACCCGTCCATGACGTTCCAAGAGGGGGCATGCAGAATTGAGGAGAGGCAGTACCCTAGCTTTGGAGTTAGCCACTAGGAGTTGCTTATCATTTTGTGACTTTTGAAACAATAATGGGCTTCAGCTTGTTCATGTCTTTGTTTAGTGTCGGTTGGCGATGATTAGTATTTCCGCCCTTTCTTTTTGGATTTTGTATATGTTAGTGGCGATGTAGTTTCCGCCTTTGTTGACTTAGTTTGTATGAACTAAAGATGACTTAACTGATTATATGCATTGTGTTATTCCGGAAATTGTGAATCAAGTTAAGTTATCGTTCGATAACGATAAGTTGATTTTCCGTATTCGAGTTACTTAAAGTGATGTCCCGGAAAAGGAATGCTTTTTAAAAAGGAAACAATTTTATACAATCTCTTTATTCAAAAAAAAATTTACTCATTTTTTCGCAATGTTTTTTAGAAGTATTTTTCGGGGCGTTACAATCCACAAGACTCGAACCTAAGATCTTGCTTAAGCAGAATCAAACATGTACCACTTGAATCAACACCTGTTGGTATAGTTTATGTACATCTAATATTTACTTATATTATTAACACTAGTGTGTACTGACACTTCGTGTCTGCCGGTCAATATTGTATGATACTACGTATCTAATTTTTATATATTTCATTTTTTTATAATTAGAATATATTTGTTGTACTTTATATTATAATTTTTGTGTGTTTATAATAATATTTAGTTTAAGGTGGAAGATGTGGTTAATTAATGTGTTGATAGTGGTTAAATATGATTATATAATTTTTTGTAATAAATAAATAATGTGAATGACAAAATAGAAGATGAAAATTACACTATGGTGAAAGTTATACTATATTTTGACTTTATATATAATATAGATATGTATTTACTTGATTTCCCGTAATTTTGTTTAGAACAATTAGTCAATAACTGCCTCAAAGCTCCTTATAGTTTAATTTGTTTAAACAATTCTATGGATACTTTTGAGTCTTGAAAGGAACAGAACAATATCAAACTTTTCGTTAAAAAAATTAGTGTCATACATCATAATACAACATATCTTCCTTGAATGAATGATATTGATAAAATAAAATTATACATTTTCTATTTAAAATCACGTCGATATAAGAAACAATCTGGTTCTAGCTGGAATTATTCACAAGATAATTGGATAAACTGAACTAGCAATTTTTATGTTTTTCTGTACAACTAAGGTATTTTTCACCTATGTTTAAGAAATTAATAACTTTCGGAATACATAATTACACCTTCTAATAAGTATCACTTTAAAAAATTGAATACATAACATTTTAGTATTTATGAGAATTATCATAAGCTTACATTACTATACCAAAAAATAATTAACTATTTTAGTATGAATTTTTTATTTATAAGATTCAAACCTAAATCATTAATTACTTAATAAAATTCCATATATAGTAGTGGAATAAAATCCTTTTGAGCACATTTAATACGGAAAATTGAGTCTTTTGATTATTTTATAAATCACATGGTGAAATCACCTAAATCTGGTGAACTTCTTTATTCCATCAAATTTATAATGTTAAATTATTTAATATAATCATTTTATTATCAAACCAATGAAATCACAATGATTATTTTTTCAAATATATTTCTTATTCCCCAAATATCCTCTCACCCCTTTTCATATGGAAGAGATTT
The DNA here is from genome assembly GCF_001865875.1 of Lupinus angustifolius. NCBI lineage: Eukaryota > Viridiplantae > Streptophyta > Magnoliopsida > Fabales > Fabaceae > Lupinus > Lupinus angustifolius. The sequence goes on along the minus strand of NC_032009.1, from coordinate 32,708,733 downwards.
AATCACGATAAAACGGATACTTAAGTTCCCAATCACATATATTTTAGGATTTAATATGATTATACTATGGTTTAATTGTTTTTTATATTGTCAATATATTATCTATAATTTATATATTAATTATTATTGTTTCTAAAATAAAATTAATAAAAATTAATAATAAATAATATCTTATGAGAGTAAAAAACTTTAAATTGACAATCCATAGATATTAAATTTTATATTTTAACTGAAATATTCAATATTTCTTTTTATTTCCTATAATATCTTCCTGCTGCATCTAGACAACTAAATTAGAATAGCTTCCAAATAAAAAAATGTATTCATTAACCGTGCATCAATTTTATATATTGTCATCATATTATTTACTATTTATGTTTTATCTTAATTCTTTAAAAAAGATAATACATTTAAATATTAAATAATATATGGATGTATATAAATTTTTAGATTAACTGTACATAAATATTACAATCATAAACAAATATTTCATACATATATAAATATAGATTAAGCTCAGACCTTCGTATTACTATATAACTCACCCATAAATATCAAATAATTCATACAATGACTGAAGTAATATTAAAATTAGCGGAAGGTTAATTATAGTAAGATCACGAATTGAAAACTAAAAATATAACATTTTTACCGTAAAGTAGTATTTTTATCATTATTTTATTAAATCTGAATTGAAACATTATTTTTTTGAAAGGATTCTCATTAAAAGTTAAAACCTTGATCTCATGGGCCATGGCAAATCAGATTAGCCACCCAGCTAATCTGATTTGGTCTCCTCAGCGAATCTGATCATGTCCCCTCCTCAAATTAGTAATCAGAAAACAAATGTTATTATAAGATCTTATTATTTATTAAAGTCAAATTATTGTCCGACATTTTCAATTTATAAGATAATATATATAATTAGTTAGTGTAAAAGATTATACAAAGTATATTATTTCTATTAATTTAAATTGCTTATCTTTAGGAGTCAACAATAATTTAAATGTGTGTGAGAGATTTAATATAATGATATATCATTATATTAAAATGTTTTACATAGCTGATCATAGAGATAGCAACGACAATGAATAGACACATTTAATGTTTTTTCTTTCCCAAACCCATATTATTTACGGATCCCTTGTTGTAGCAGATATTCGCTGATACACAACAAGTTTTTAATTTGTATTGTATATTTATATATTCTATAACAATAAATATACAAAATTGTTATTACATGAATAATGAGATTTTATATATAATAAACTTATTATTATACTAAAATGAATGCAATTTATTAAAAATGATAATAAAATAGATAATATAATTTAAAAATAAAAATAAAAAGTATAAAAGATATAAAAATTAATTAAAAATAAATTTAATCACCCATAATCTATTATCATTATGGGTACTAATTGTTAATATTTTTAGGAGACCAACATGGTAGGGTTTTTTCATCATGTCTAGTAGATCAATACATTTATTTTTCTTTATAAAAAACCACTATGTATCACTGTATGAGTCTGAAAATGTCAATGAATAGCACATGATACTATGATACTATATAATCCAATCATGCACGTCTTTTAATGCAAAAATAAGGAAGAGGTGGCCTATATTGTCAGCTATTTTCGACAATAATTAATAGCCACCCTCTTATCTCGATCAAGTAATGAACAGCACATCATTCTTTTTATAATCGAACAAGCAAGTACGGGACCCAGGTGGTAGTTAGTGGCCACGTGCCCCACTATGTTTCTTTGAATTTTGTATTAATATATTCTCCATCTTACAAATATTAATTTTTTTTTGACTAAATTACACTCGCTATCACTTTAATAAAATTTACAAATTATCTTTCAATTTATATGTATAAATTATCTTTAATTTATATACACATATTATGTAGGAAATATAAATATGATCTTTTAAATAAAAAAGTGGTGATTAATGTAATTAAATAATATATTCTGCAGACAAGTCTAAACAATGTAAAATATAATGTTTTCCATTAATTTTGATTAGTTACAAAATAATATATGAACAATTTAAATAATATTTCGTTCAAATTATTGTTGCATCGTGTAACAAATGTAAAAATAATGAAGAAAAACTGACTCTTAAATTATTTGGATTTGTCTTATAACATAACAAATTTTATTTAAGTTAATTATAATAGTCACAATTTTTTGTTTAAAAGATTACATTCATCTTCCTAGCATGGTAATCAGTATAATATATATAGATTAGAAATCATTTACGTGGTTACAAAAATGGAATATATTTTTTATGTAATTTCACTAAAACTCACATTATCACTCTAATTTTATTATAACATGCGCACCATAAAGAAACAATTAATTTTGTTAAATTCTGAAAAATAATATCTACTTTCATATTTTATTGTTTAATTTTTTTATATTTTTTTATTTTTGCTGTGACATTATTAAAATTGATCGTTTGATACTTTCTTAGGTATATTTTTAAACAAAACTTTATTCTTCAATCCAACAACTATTTTTTAAACAAAAAGAGTATATAATTATAATCTGTATATAAGTTACATTATTTTATACTTAAAAGTTGAAGTTAACTAGTATTTTATTTATTCAGTTCATTTCTTAAAGTCTAGAGCCTAAAGAGAAATAATAATCGTTTTATCGAGTGAATATAATGTTTTTTTGTATAACAAGAGTACCTCTCATTTATGTGGAATAGATTAATCCATTTTATCTTCTCTTCCTTTTTGTTGAAGTATTTTCAGTTCTCTTCTCCTTTTTTTCTTTCGGTGGTATGACAATTGACATGAGTAGTCATATTATGGGATATTCGAGAATTGACACTGATAGTCACACTTTAGAAAATTCGAGAATTTGCACAAGTAGCAATATTGCTGGTATTTTGATAATTGACACTTATAGTAATATTATGTGTATTTCAACATCAATTGTTAAATTGCAATGAGAATATGAAAAAGAAAAGTGTTTTTTTTTCTCCTGAGAGCGACGTAATTGATAGTTTGTTTGCATAATTTAAGTAATGTCACGAAACATCTTAAAGAGAACGATTTGATTATGACTTAGTCAAGAATAACTATACAGTATCATAAATAATTGTCGCAAACAATTTTTTTTAAATTGTGTATTTAATGTATTATATCATTTTTAGTTACGTGGTTAGGGGTGTAAGCGGTTCCGGATTAAACCGCGAAACCGATGGAACCGAACCGAACCAAACCGCAAAATGTGGTTCGGTTCGGTTTCGCGGTTCGGTTCGGTTATTTTTTTAAGGAACTGTTTATGTTCGGTTCGGTTTATGGTTTTAGAAATTTAGGAACCATTGGAACCGAACCGAACCGCATATTAAAGAAATGTATACATGGGATTAGGGAATAATGTGTTATAATTGTTTAAATTCTTCAAGCAATTTTCTAGCTTAAATTATCAATTTTTGTATGAATTATAGTGTTATATATGTTACTAAGTTATTATTAAGTTTGTATTATATATGTTATTAGTTACTAAATTGTTTCTTAGTGTCTTATGATTTAGAGCATATTTACAATTTTTGTGATATTGAGTTTGAAACTAACATATATCATATATTGTTATACATGTATTGTTACATATGGTTATAAATGTAACTATTATATATTTTACTAATTCATATTATCATATATATATATATATATATATACCTAATCATGAATTTTATTGTTATATATGATTCATAATTTTTATAATAGTAGTATTAATGTTTATCCTTTTATGGATAAACAATATCTCTTGTAATACATTTTGAATTTTCAATTCATGGAAGATTTTTTATAAAAAAATAAATAAAAAAATCGCGAAACCGAACCGAACCATTCAAGAGCGGTTCGGTTCAGTTCTAATAGTTAAATTTGCGGTTAATTGAGGGAAACCGAACCATATGTTTTTGATCGGTTCGGTCACTAAAATGCACAAAAAACCAAACCGAACCGAATTTTTACACCCCTAACGTGATAACATAGTATATAGTTTAAGAAATGATATATTCTTGTAATCTTAATAAAAATGTATACCCCCTATAAATCAATTATTAATGAGAACTTATTATCTTAGCCTTCATGTACAGGAAGGAAAACTTATAGACTTATTTATTAAAAAACTTAGTATTTTTCATATAGGATATAGTTTTATAATGAAAGAAAAAGTTCACTTTTAATAATATTTTTTAAAATGAGTTTAAATATAAAATGATTCTTATGTAAGAGTTGATTGTCTCTTATTATCTAAATTGGATTAAGATTTTGGTACATTTAACTAATCAAAATATATACAAATATATTGTTACTAATCTACTTTACCCTCATATCCATTTTATACAAGTTTATTTTTTTACTTTTTATTATTTAGAGAAAAATCAGCATATGTTCGAGATGGAAATCAGATTAAGATTTTGTTGGAGCCTCATTGGGACTTCACAGTTTCTCTTGGCTGATTATAATTGTATTGTTCCATCAATGACCAAAACTAAAATGACATTGCAAGGAGAATGTATAAATTCATTTTCAAAAACTTCTTTCTTCCTAATATTAACCAAAGAAGCATGATGACTAATGCTTTTCTGTATCTTAGTTCTTTTGTCTTTTATTCCAATGAGGAAACGTCCAAAAATGTTTATATACAGGTGACAATATAAAGATTTATATATAATCGGTGTATTTTCTATCATTCATTTATATTAAGTAGTAAAAACGAAGAATAGAAAATATAGTAAGAGTAAAGAACTTTTATACTATTAGTTCATATAGTTTTTCTCAGAAAATGACAGAGATTTATTTTCTGGAGATAAGTGGCGTGCACACAAATATGCAACTATGCATGTTGATTTCGATAAGGGGTTGAGAATAAAAGAACACATATTTAATTTCACATGGCACCTATTAGAATGATGGATTATTATTTTAGAAATTTGTAAAAGATGTTTGAGATAATATTTTGTCAACCCACCTAAGGCTCGGTGTAATTTCATGAAGCTAGTGGAAGCCTTAAAATAGATGGAAATTTTCTTATTTGAAATATTGAAATATGTATGTGTTGTTAGTATAAAAAATTATACATAATTCATCAAATAAATTTATTTGTATTACTCATATTTAGAAGTTAGTATATAATTCATCATTTATTTGTATTACTCATATTTAAAAATTAGTAATAATCAAATATAAATGATGAATTGCATGTGGCACTTTAATAAATGTTATGATATTGAAAATGTATCTACATGTGCAATTAGTATAAATGTTCTATAAACTATTTTTTATTCATAATTATTCCTTAAATTTTAATTTCCAATAAAATTGATTCCTACATAAAAATAATATTAAATTACTCATAAATAACAAGTACTTATCCACAATTTTGTAGATAAGCCTTTGAAGTTCCTATATGAGTATTTGGTGTCACAGCTTTCAACAATAACTTGTATAATTTAAGTCTTTATTCCTTCGATGTTCATTGTATACATTCCTGCAAAGCCATCCTAACATAAGACCATAAAAGCAATGCTTTTAAGTCCCTGCAATAATATGGCCTAAAATAGATACTAAAAGTTTTCAGTACCTAGCTAACTACTGGTATGTTAATATTCATTTTAAGGTGATTCATCTCATAAAAACAACATTGCTTATTCTCTTGGTTAGTCAGCCAATTGATTTTCTCTTGCTGGTTTCCTTAGTATATCAATATTGACTAACATGGATTGTTGCATTGTAACTATCTTGAGGCTTATTTATGAGTAATTTAACAATTTATTTATATAGGGATTAATTTTATAAACTAATAAAGTTTAAGGGGTAATTAAGAAAAAAAAATAATTCACGATATTTATTTACAAAAGCATAAATTTAAGGGGGTTTTTATGCATTTTTCCATAAATAAATAAGCAAGTTATTTGAGGTATGAATTAAACAAGTGAGAAAATAAGAGAGGAAGTGAGGGAGACAATTATATACTATGTGCTCGTGTGTAAGAGTGGGACTAGGAGAGAAAAGTATTGAAGGTGCTGGGCACAGTTTGTGATATATTTCCCATTAATAAAATTTAGTTTTTTTTATAATAATACCACCCTGACACCCACGTTCAAATGAAAGGATTTACTAAACATTGTAGTGATTTAGTGGTATAAGGTCATATTAAATATTTAAGAACTAAAAATCAAATATTAGATTCCTCACAATAACACTTGTTGGAGCCAGTAGCGAATCTTGATATATAATTTAGAGGGGACAATAATATTTAATTACGATTTATAATAAAAATTAGTTGATTAACAATAAAACATAAATAAGAATATATAGTTATTTCAAAGTTTTGATGTAACATTAATTTTAAATAACATTAATTAACAACTAAATATGTTTAAAATATATACATTGATTTAAAGTACGCTTTTCATATTATTTTAAAGGCTTAACTTCATTAGTGATTCAATCAAATATAAAAATTTCAGTTATTTCATTTTTCAACACATAAAACATCATAAGAGTAACAAATTCATCTTGATTAATGACCGAATCAATGTATGATATACCATAAATTCATAATTTATCAAAAATGTCTGTAACTACACTCCAATACAGAATAATATATGATACCTAAATATTAAATTATCAATTAAGGAAATAAGATATATAGCCTAAAGAAAATATTGATAGAAATAACTTATAAATATTATATGAATTCATGAGTGATGATGAGAATCATATAACAAATTTTTTGGTAACAAAACACATGTAAAAAAAACACTCTCAATGATAAGTTGTTGCAAACCCTGCAATATTACATGATTCTATGTTACAAGGTAAATAGAATAACAAAATTGTTTCTCAATAATATGTACGTTCATAAACTAATTTTTTTACTAAATTATTCAAACTTAATATATTAAAAAAGTTTTCAAGAAAATATGTTAATTTTTTTTGAAAGAATTCAGGGGGAAGGGGCAGTTGCCCCCACCTACTCCTCTGAAGAACTGCTTTTGGTTGGAGGGACACTCACACATTCAAAGTGGATTTACTATTCCTTATTTCTTACTTATGGGGTCATGGAATACTCTTAGTTGTACCAAAAAATGGAAGTCATATTTTGACTGTATTGATGATTTTTTATATTAAAAATATCCATCACTTAATGAATAATGAACTAATTTCTCATCTCTAAATGCATAGTTGTCACTCCCATAGGATGAAGAACTAAGTCCTTTTGCAATATACTAATACAATATATGTGCCACGCATGGATGCCCAATTCCAAAATTAATTTCCATTATTTTTAAACAAAGTGTAATTTACTTCATAATTTCATATGAAAATAAACTTCAAATGGATTATTACGTATACATCTTAATCAGATTTATGACATATGTGATTGATTTTTTTCTGAAGTAAAAAGAAAACAAGTTGTCAAGTACATATATAGGAATACTGATAATATGATAAACGCAGTTTATACTTAATTTGTAGAACAAATATTGCTAAATTCACTGTTCAGTTTTTACTTGAGTATTTTTTTAGAATGGAGTGAATAAATATTAAATAAATATTTCTCTTATTATCGAATAAATACAAATTACACTTAAAAATATTAGATAAATATTTATTACATCAAGAAGCAAAAAAAGTATATACTATTATTCTAATTTCATTTGACATAGGAATGTTATTTTTCTTAATAAGTGAAACATCACCCGACAAATGATTACACTACTTCGTATACTTGAATAAAATTAAGAATGTTAAATAACGTGAAATATTTTTTTAATATTCATACTTACATACAATGCTAAATATATAAAT
>NC_032009.1:32592956-32700784 GCF_001865875.1 Lupinus angustifolius | reverse complement strand
TATATATATATACTGATAAAACGATCATATCTCTTGGGGTTCCACCAACTCTAAATGGGCCTAGGGCTCTTGGGCATCGTCATATGTTTTGCAATGGTGATTTCACTATTAAGATGTAAAGGAAAGTATATTAAAGATATTGAAAGGAACTTTTTATGTGTGTTTTTTGGGTAAACTTGAAGGGAATTGTGTGGCAACATATGTTTATAATATGATCATAATATAACAATCATAATTTTGTTAATAGCCACAAGTCCAATTTAAATCCACGAGTCCAAACTCTTTATATCAATCATATGCAATCCAAGGAGTACAGTCAATTCAGAAAGACCTACACTCAAATGGTTTAGGATATATTGAAGATTCAGATCGATCTATCAAGGTCTAACAAAGTCTAGTGTCTAGTCTACATGGTAATTTATAAGGGAAATACTTCTAGAAGACATCTGAAAGTTGTTATAGACTTAGACACATGTGCATCAGACTCATTAATTGAAAGGACACGAGCATCGTCTCAGTCATGATCCTTTTTCAAGTATCACCTATACATGAAGTAGGGGTGAGCAGGACCCGACCCTACCCGCTCGCCTGACATGGCCCAATTATGATCGGGTCCGAATAGGGTCGGGTCTGATCGGGTCTAGGGTTGGGTTCTAGTTGAAAAATAGACCCAATCAATATTTATGGACGACGGGAATGGATCAAGCATGACCCAACCTGTCCCGTCCCGTTGTCACTCGCTCATCATGTTTGTATGTATTTTTATTCAAATGCGTATAGAGCAATGATATCATTTTGGTCGAAAGTATCATTTATTCTTTAATTTTTCTATAATATATACATGATTAATAATATATATATATATATACATATATAATTTTATATATCAAACTACATATTCATAATAATAAATAATATTGAGAAATCTTTATCTAAAATGAGTATTCATTATATTTAATCGGGTCTAGGGTCGGGTCAGGTTTGAAGGCTGACCCGATCACTATTTAGGTTCGGATTAGCGTCGGGTCTAGGGTTAGGTTCGGGTTCAAAAAAGTGGTCCGACCAATATTTAGGGCCGGGTAAGGACAAGCCTTAACCCATTGCAACCCGACCCATGCTCACCCCTAATATGAAGTATCATGCTCTCTCTAACTTCTCTTTATTTCATCCTCTCTCTAGCATATATTTGCTCTTTATAAATACTGATTGGAGTATCATTATCCTTTTCAAGTATCACCTAATAGAGTTAAAGGCTAGTTTTCAACCCAATTCAGCCTAACTTAGAAGTTCCAAGGCTAATCACAACCCAGTTCAACCCGGATCTTAATTGTCATGCCATTCCACAATTAAAATTTAAAGACCAAATAAATTTGTGAAAATTAAGAAATAGTTAAAGCACTTGTTACCCAATAATATCATACTTTAATTAAATGACCACTTCGTCTACATAATTAAATTATAGGTTGATTTATCAATTGCTTCGGATCATAATGCCGTATAAGATTTAAATAAAATAATTGAATATATTATCTCTGGGGTTGAAATAGAAAAAAACCAATTAAATTGGTTTGGTTTGATTCGTTGGGTCTAATATAATAAAATATGTTTAAATTTGACTTCTATTTAGAAGGATATATTGTATTAGTGTTCTTAAACTGGATTATCTACTTAACAAATTTTTTGGATAAACATACATATGACGAAACTGCACATTTGGAATTTTTGAAAACTTTACATATGGCTCCTTTTGCTTATCCTACAACTTCAACTTTTGTTTTGTGTTTCACTTGATAAAACTTGACAACTTGTTGTAATGTTAGGTATGAGTAACTTCCCCAAAATCTTTTCATAAATATTATAATTAAAATGACTAATCCCTAATGGTAATCGAAAATAGTACAACACTTTTCTAAATACTTTTTCATTATAATAGACTTGACCACACAACACACATTAAGGTGTTGCTTGGTCAAGTAAACTGTTATTACAAAATACAAGATGAAATTTAATCATCACCCAAGCTGAAGCTGTAAAGTATAGAAGTAAGTACAGAATAAGTTGAGCGTCAGCATTACAAAAGTATCCTACACATGTATCCCTCACTCAAAAAGCAAAAAGGGAGAAATAGTTTCTAACGGCTGGCTCCAAGACTAACGGGGGCACTAGAGCCCTTGCTCGGACCCTCCTCAGGTTCGGAGTCCGATGAGAGGTATACCACCTCAACACAATCCTCTATGCAGACTAACTCAACACAATCGTCATTGTCAGCCTCCATCTCCTCCACAGTATCGAAGTTAGAACACGAAGTCCTAATTCCCGCTCTAGCAAACGCATGCTGCTATGGCAGGGAACCCAGATTGCCCCTCATTGTCCCCATAGAGCTGCCCTCATCATCCCAAATTTTTTGCCTCCTCGACGGTCCTACAACATTGCTGGTCCTGACGACCTCTTTATCAACCTCCGATGATCGCCCCCTCTTCTCCAAAGTCGGGGGAAAGCTATCATCACGAGATCCCTTTGGGAATCTGGGTCCAAGAGTAGCTGGTCGATATGGATTCGTGGATGGGGTAGATGGAACAGTGGGTACGAGCCTCCTGCCTTGTAGAGTGATGGAAGCTTCCCTGACGGCGTGGTATATTGGGAAGTGCATAGTGGTGTCGTCACACACAAACTCTAGCTCTAAGTCATAGGGGTCTGTATAGGTGTATCGTTCACCGTCAATTCTCCATGCCCCTTCCTAGGACATCGAAAATCGGTAATTCTGAATTAGTGCAGATCTGTCCATCTGAATAATGATGTGTACAAGTAAACAAGAAAGAAAGAGAGAGAGAGTAAAACATCTAATGAATACTCTTCATCGACGTCGTAGAATAACACATAATATCACACCAAGACAGAAAAACAAATAATAGATATAACATGCTATCACACACATAAGTGAAAATGATGAATAATGTTTGTAACTCAGGATATGTGAATAAATATCCATGAGTAAAATATACAAATGTTATGCTTGGTCCATCCATTCTTATGCCAATATCCTTCCAATAAACTATTCGAAAATAACAGATAGTACAGGTCCCATAACAAGCTGATTTAAACGCACCAAACTCATTCCTCACAAGGATATATGATCGATCTGTTTTAACAAACTGTCCATTATAGGTCAGTGTCATATCAAACACTTTCTGGGTATCCCTCTCATTGATCCTAAATGCAAAAAGGGTTTATCAGAGGTTGTCTAGTTGGCACTGTGAGAACTGTCCAATCCAAAAAAATATATCATCCAGGAATACAGGGGACTCGTCCCACATAGACTCTCCCCCAAGGCTTTATTAACGCATCACCGCTATCAGCGTCCCTCTCAACATCTCTAGGCTCGTTCGTCTCCCATAATTTTCCTGTCCACTACTTTATTGTTCACAATGAGTATGTACACTAACTGAGGTTAACAAATTAAATCTTTTAATCATCATTTTGTTACGTGATCACCCATCCTAAGAGATCTCCCAACAGAATGTTTCATGTGAGACCCAATCTTAAACCATAACACAATAGAGGAATAACCTCCTCAACACTCCAAACCATCATTGAATTACCCTGGACGTGAAAGTGAAGTGCACCATTGGAGATTGATCTATGTTTTGATGAAGAAAAACATGAAGACAAGCTTGAAGATCATTCAACAAGCAACATGTCAAGGACTCAAGTGGTGACTTATTAGACTTAGGTTATAATTCTTTAATATCGTTTTAGAAGTCTAAGATGCTTGCCATAAATATCGAGTCTAGGTTAGGTAAACCTAGGTGTGAGTCTTACAAGACTTAATAAAGTAATTAATCCACTAAAATGAGACCCCATCTAGAAATATATGATAACTAGGTTCATGCATTTGAATACATTGATTTTGTGCATTAAATGTATTATATTTGGAAATCATGTACTGCATGAGCATATATCATATAGGTAGATCACTATGCATTAACAAGCTGATTTTACAATGTTTAATGGATTATGAATTCTATTAATCCATTAACTTAATCGATCATGAATAGTGTTAATTGATTAACATAAACACAGTTTCAACAGAAAATTCAAAAACTGAAAACAATTATTTTCAACAGCTCGTTAATCGATTAAATGGGTACTTAATCGATTAACTAGGACTTTCGACAACTTTCTATTTAAATTGAAATCTCAACATATGTGGCATAAGAATCCATACATTTTTACATTATTTTCTCTGCATATTTTCGAGTTACTCACTGTCATATCTAGGAGAAAATATCGCATGTTGCATTAGGAGAAAGATTAGATCATGTTAAGGCTTTAAGTTTCATATTCCTTTTGCATGTTCTTCGAAATCTTTCTTGCATCATTCTTGTATTTCTTGGAAATAAAATATATAGTTTTTAATGATTGCATAATTTCAGAAACCTCATGCATGTACATTCATATTAGACTAGGAAGTCTTGTGAGTTCTTGCTTAGGTTTTAGTCTTTGATCTTTATTGTAAAATCCGAGTATTAAGTACTCATTCATAACTCAAAGCATTGTAATTCAAGGATTGAGAAAATCCTAGCTGCGGTTAGGGTGGTTAGGTAAGGTGTTCTTCACAAAGATTTGGAGGTCTTGGGATAAAGAGCGATACCTTGCCTGTTGCCGAATCGCGGTAAGAAAGGTTTTCTTGGGAGGCGATTTTAGGAAAGGTCAAACCAAGGGTGACGAAGTTCTTTGGGTTCCAAGAAAGGAGCGTTCGAGTCTTGTAATTGGAAGCATGTATGTAACTATACATTGTGTTCTATAGTAAAGAATAAAATCTCTCAAGATCAGAAGGGGATGCCTGAATGTAGTTTTGTAGTGGACCGCAAAACGAACTAGGATAAAATCCTTGCGCAATCTTTTCTATCCCTTTCTCTTTTACATTTCAAGTTGTAATATTGCATGATATAACATGATAATTTGTATACTAGCTCTGTGCTATAACTAGTTTAATTTTGTGTAAAAATATATGTTATATTATCGCCTGATTTCTCATAACCTGCTGTGCAAGAGAGTTGTTAAACAAGATTTTCTGCATTCTATTTTTACCTTGTTTAATCGTTTATGAACAATGCTTAATCGATTAACTAGACATTTTTCAGCAAGTGTGCAAAAACCCAAAAAGTGGAACTTGAGCTCCGCTACACCTATTCAACCCCCCTTCTAGGTGTGTTTTTCCACTGATACCTAACATGACGGACCAATGGCCAAACCACTTACGGTCAGACGATCTTGCTGCATGGGAAAACATAAACCTTTTGGACCTTGCCTTTAACCACATAATAGTCGACGATCTCGCCAAGAGGGCCCTAAGTAATCCCGTTACCACTAGCAGCCCATACTACTAGTAGATAATGTTTACTTATGCTCTAATAACACTCTAATAACAGATATTTGTTTCATCTTTGGGACATTAGTCCTTTTTCAAGTATTTTATCTCATATTACTCGTATTCCTGAACTTTCTATTATTCACGCAATTTTAAACCATTATTTTTCTTCAGATCTCAGTCTCAAGACTTCTTACAATCTAGAATCAGTCTATGCTCATGTATTTTCATCCTTACATCCTAAGGCATTGTTTCATCACCCAACCACTCACCACTACTGGGTGGAATCCTAGATTTCAAGATCTCTTCCATATTGGTAGCACATGTTTTTATCTCTTGAGATCAAAGAGACAATTCATACACATAAGCAATTAGAACAATCATTCAAGTAATGTTCATCCTTGGATAAACACAACATTACTCCACACATAGACATAAATTAAATTATATCACTTAAGAAATCATACGTACTTAATCCAAATAGACAGACAATTGATTAAGTACATGATTTCTTAATACCCAAGACAACTCCAAAGTTTTGAGGAAGTTTAGGAGGTCATGATGTCATATCCTGACACCACTATATCACGATGAATTCTCTCTCACATGAGAGTGTCAGATGAATCTTTTCCTTGGCGGCAGGTGAGCAAAGAGTATCCCGTCCAGTTTTGGAAACTTCGACAATATAGTAAACAAAACATAAATCAGAATACTTGAGAATTAAAATTCTTGCATAATAAAACTTATGTAAAAACATAACTTTTAATCTAATATGGACTTAATTACTTTCATTCACCCGATTCAAGATTAAATATTCTTGAATAATCCTTTATCATTGAAAGTCTTATTTTAAAACAACAGTTTAAAATAAAACTTTAACAAAACTTTACTTTTGAAAAGACATTCTTACTAAGATCAGCATCTTAAAGTAAATTTTTTAATTTAAAATTACCATTTTAAAGTGAGCGAAGTTAATAAAAACAATCAATAATTTAGTTAAGACTTTTTAAATCACACTTACCACTTTAAAGTAAACTAACTTAACCAAAGTCAACACTTTAAATTAAGACTTTTTAAGTCAAACTTATCACTTTAAAGTAAGCTAACTTAATGCAGGTCAACAATTTAAATTAAGATTTTTTAAGTTAAACTTACCATTTTAAAGTAAGCTAACTCAAGTAAATTCAACACTTTAACAATAAAAACTCATCCTAATCCTTGCTAAGTGTCACGGTTTTGTTAAGGTTCCCAAGGATGTCATTCAACAACATTTCATTCTAATCAATCACAAGGGTTTTTAGTGTTGATACCACAATCATTAATACTACTTTAACACATTTACACACTTAAACTCATAAACATTTTGGATTTCAAAAATATAAAAATCAACTCTTCCAACACTAACCAAGGTCACAATTTTTATGGTTCAAGGAGTGGATAAAATAATTTCTCCATGAATATCCAAACTCATTATGAACACTAAGGCTTAAACTTAACACATCTAGAACACAAAACTCACTACTTTAAAGTTTTAAGTTAAACTCAACAAAAACAACAAAATTCATGGTTCCACCACACTTTTTGAGCCATGGTTTGTCTCATACTAAAGGGGTTCATTTTTTTCTTCAACATTTTAAACACTAACATGCATGAAAGGAAAGCTAAAGTAAGAACAATGAGAATCAAAAGCATACTTTGTGCAAAAAGTTCATAAAACTCTAGTTTAATATATTTAAAGACATGGAGAGTTGGGAGGCTTATTTTGATATTTCAACCGTTGAAAGTGTTTATTACATACATAAGAACATCATACTAAAATATGATAAATATCTAATGGTATATGTGTGAGATATTGAGAAGAGAAGAAGAGAAAATACCTTGAAATTTCCTTAAAGATGTATATGGCTAAAGAGAGAAAATGAGGAGAGAAAAATGAGCTCCCACAAGGCCAATGAGTTCTAATTTTGGGGTCTGAATTGGGGTGGTCAAGGTGGATGGGTCAAAGCATGATGGTGTAAGGAGGTTAGGTGAGTGAATAGTGGAATGGGCAAGGATTTGATTTGGCTTAACTGACAAGCGATTGACCCAGGATGCAACTAAGATTTCGACTTGACCGGTGCAATGAGATTTTGCGATTAAATTCGTTCCTGAGTATTATCGAGTAACCTCATCCGGGGATGCACAATCTCCCGATTTAAGATTTACGCCTGAAACGCCTAAACTTGGATTTGGAAGTGAAAAATATCTAGAGATGATTTAAGGATAAAATTGGTGTTTATTTTGACTTGAATTAATATTTTGAAGTCAACAACGGAATCAGAATTTGATTCCGAGTTACTAAACTCAAGATCACGTTTTTTGGCCGAATCTCAGCAAAATAGGCCCGAAATCGTCTCGGAGACTTTCAGTCTCCAAAATATTGAAAAATTAGGGCAAGCAAGGAAATCACAATACAAGACTAAAACTCAACCGATGTTTAGCCTAAAACATCGCCGATTAATTTCTAGAATTAATATGCTAACAATTAATTAATGAATTAAATGCGAACATAAAAACACGATGTTACAATCCTCCCCAACTTATAAGATTTTCGTCCTCGAAAATTAAACATGCCTGTTAAGAAAACAAATGTGGGAAAGACTCTTTCATTCCACTTTCGACCTCCCAAGCAGTATCTTCTCCATTTTCTTGACTCCAAATAACCTTAACTAAGGCGATCTCATTTCCTCGTAAAGTTTTCACCCTCTGATATGCAATTCTGAAAGGCAAAGTCTCAAAAGTGAGATTATCCTTTAGCTAAATTGAATTGGGTTAAATGATATGCGATGAGTCACTAATGTATTTTTTGAGTTAGGACACATGTAAGACATGATGTAGGTTTGACAGAAAAGGGGGCAAGGCTATTTGGTAGTGATGAACAATATATTACACACTATTGTTAACCTTAATTTAGCACGATTGATGATTCTTGGTACTTAATTGACTTTGTTTCAGTTTCAAAACGGGTAGCAGGTAGTTACTACCTTTGTCCGCCCGTACCCGTTGTCATCCCTACCCAGAAGTGCAAAAGGTTAAGTGTGGGGTATTTGATGAACAATATATTATACACTATTCATAACCTTAATTTAGCATGATTGATGATTCTTGGTGCCTAACTGACTTTGTTTCACATGATTTAGTGTTTAGACTTTATTGGACTAATATTCCTAAAATGAGTTAATTTGGGATTATTTGGCCTGATTAAATCTATTATCATTTTCAGATCATATTTGGCACCAATGGCATTTTGAGCATTATGGAAGTGGAGGATATATGTTAAAGTGAAGATTGTATTTTTATTTTAGGAGTTTTTTATTGTAATTTAGCTTTGGGCCCATTGTTTAGTCCCAATTTGGTTTTATGTGTGTTGGAGGGGTTAAATTCGGATTCCCCACTCCAAACACACACACTTTACTTTTTCTAATTTTTGAAACACACACTTTTCCGTTTCCCCCTCTTTTTGCTCTGTTAGGGTTTCACTTCTTCTTCATTTTTAATTTTCGGTTTGTTCTTCCATTTCCATGGAAGGCTATATTTCTGGACTAAGCTCCTTTGATAATATATCACAACTCTTGAGGTTTTGTTATTAATGCATTTTCGGTTTCTTTATTGTTGATTTCTTCTATCTTATTTCTGAATATGGTTTGCTTAATTCCATTGCTTAGAAACTGGTTGGTTGAGATTATATTCGCTTAGTTGATTTACTCTCTCTAGTGCATGAATGCTTAGTTCATGTGAATTTTTTAATCGTTTCATGCTTATTCTGATTTCGCCTAGTTAAAGGTTTAGGTTCTGAAACTTTGAATTGATTATCACTTAGTTAATTGATTCTCAACAAATTCATAAGTTAATGGTTGGAATCTGAAAATAATCTTTTGAAACTGAGGATTGAGTTGTGAACAAATGAACCAAAGGGATTTAGCCATTTTATCATATTGCTTAATTATTGTTTCTGAATTTGCTTATTGTTCATACTAATCCAACAAGAAAACCCCCTTTGAGTGTATGAGTATAAGGTGTTTGAATCTTTGCTTCATAGATAATCCTTGAGAAATGACCTAGGAGTCACTTTCTAGTACTACATTCTTAATTGTTATATTATTTGCATCGGGTACGACCTCGATCAAATTTGGCACCGTTGTCGGGGAATTATCGGTTCTTGTGAAAATTTATTAGTATAGTTTAGTGTGTCTTAGAATAACCATTTTGTTTGGGTTTCAAAATCTGCATCTAACATTCACTGTTTGCTGTCTTGTTTAGTCATTTGCTTGTTGGTTGATTCAGGTGTATGTTGGTTAATATAGTTGTGGTTGGAATTTTTGCATGAAACTTTGTTTCCACACTTCTTTTATCATATATTGAATGTTGAATGCACCATAGTCAGTCACATTGCTGCTGGTTGTGAGATAGAAATAAGTAGTGACTAGTTTTATTGTTGATTTTCTAGTTTGGGCATAACTTTGGAACTATTAATCAGAATTGGACATATTTTATATGCATTTGGGGTAGAAAAATTCAACGATTCTTTCTCTACATACTACGTCTGTAGAACCCATTTTGTAAATCCAAAAAAGTCTGTTTATTATTTCTTTTTTATTTTACAAGTTTAATTTTCCAATTGTTTTGATTTTGTTGTATTTAATTAAATTAGTTAGGCATTGATTTTTGTCCTGGAACCTTTTGTGGATGTTTCTTATGGTATTAGGATTTTATTGATGCAAAGTTTTGGTTGATCACTGATATTTAACATGTATTTCACTTACTGCCCTACATGGTTCTTATTGTTGCATTTAGTGCATGACTAGGGGGAATCCTGACTCTTTGCATCCAATAAATTCTGAAATTGATAGAACATTTCATAGTTTGGTTAGACAATTTAGGAATTTAAATTTAGATAGTGAGTCTTTTCAGCTTAGTTTTAATCTACCTAATAGTGATATTGATTCTGTTGTTTTTGTGCATTCTGTTGCTTACTCTGATTCTGAGCATTCTAGAAATATGCCTGAATCACCTCGAATCTCACGTGAGAGGACATTAAGGGAGCTGGCTGCACCTGATTTCACATATGAAAGCTTGTGTATCCACTATCCCAACGAGGATGTGCCATATGTGCTCAAAACTGGACTAATACATTTGTTTCCAAAGTTTCATGGTCTTGCAGGTGAATGTCCTCATAAGCATTATAAGGAGTTCCACATTGTATGTTCCACCATGAAGCCTCGTGATGTCTAAGAGGATCACATATGTTTGAAGGCATTCCCACATTCACTTGAGGGGCCTTCAAAAGATTGGTTGTATTACTTGGCCCCTAGTTCCATTACTAGCTGGGATGACCTGAAGAGAATCTTCCTTGAAAGATTATTTCCTGCGTCAAGAACCACTACAATCAGAAAATATATTTCTGGAATTTTTGAAGGAAAAGTAGGACTTTTCAGTGGAGCTCGAGTGGGTAAAATAGTACTCATTATGGAATTGATTAATAACATTGCCAAAGCTCATGGGGGTGTATCTGTTTTTGGTGAAGTAGGTGAACAGAACGTACTCGTGAGGGAAATGATCTTTACATGGAAATGAAAGAATCTGGAGTAATTAATGAACAAAATATTGCAGAATCAAAAGTGGCTCTAGTCTACAGTCAAATGAATGAACTGCCCGGAGCTCGTATGAGTGTTGGGTTAACTGCCCTAATTATGGCAGAATATTTCCGGAATGTCAATGAACAAGACATACTCCTATTTATTGACAATATCTTATGTTTCGTTCAAGCAGGATCCGAAGTATCTGCTTTATTGGGTAGAATGCCTTATGTTGTAGGTTATCAACCCACCCTTAGTACCAAAATGGGTTCTTTACTAGAAAGAATTACTTCTACCAAAGAAGGGTCCATAACTTCTATTCAAGCAGTTTATGTACCTGTGGATGATTTAACCGATCCTGCTCCTGCCACGACATTTGCACATCTAGATGCCACTACCGTACTATCAAGAGGATTAGCTGCCAAAGGTATCTATCCAGCAGTAGATCCTTTAGATTCAACGTCAACTATGCTCCAACCTAGGATCGTTGGCGAAGAACATTATGAAACTGCACAAAGAGTTAAACAAACCTTACAGCGTTACAAAGAACTTCAGGACATTATAGCTATCCTTGGGTTGGACGAATTATCCGAAGAGGATCGCTTAACCGTAGCAAGAGCACGAAAAATTGAGCGTTTCTTATCACAGCCCTTTTTCGTAGCAGAAGTATTTATCGGTTCACCGAGGAAATATGTTGGTCTAGCAGAAACAATTAGATGGTTTAAACTTATTCTTTATGTAGAGTTAGATAGTCTTCCCGAACATGCCTTTTATTTAGTAGGTAATATCGATGAAGCTACTGCGAAGGCTACGAACTTAGAAAAGGAGAGCAAATTGAAGAAATGACTTTAAATCATTGTGTACTGACCCCAAATCGAATTGTTTGGGATTCAGAAGTGAAGGAAATTATTTTATGTACTAATAGTGGACAAATTGGAGTATTACCAAATCATGCACCTAGTGCCACAGCTGTAGATATATGTATTTTGAGAATACACCTTAAAAAAATGGTTAACGATTTGACAACTACATGCAGAAGGTTTATATGAATATTGGGAGAGATTTAAGAGGTTATGTGCAAGATGCCCTCATCGTCAAATCTCTGAACAACTTCTCCTCCAATATTTCTATGAGGGTCTGAACAACATGGAGAGAAATATCATTGATATGACTCCTTTAGAGGCTAGAGGTTTGATTGAGAAGATATATTCCAACTCTCAACCCTTTAGATGGTCTGATCCTTCACAACCTCATATAGGGCCACCATTACAGAATAATAATGTTGCACAAAGTAGACCATATGTGCCTCCTCCAATCCAACAGCAGAGGCAACAACAAGTGGTTAGTAATCCTGCCCCTGCACCTAGTGAACCTTCATTAGAAGAATTGATGAAGCAGATCACATTGCAGAATATGCAATTCCATCAAGGGACCAAAGCTTCAATTCAGAGACAATAGTCCTCCATTCAGAATTTGACTACCTAGATGGGACAAATGACTACTTCATTAAACACATTGCACTCTCAGAATTCTGATAAGTTGTCTTCCCAGATTGTGGTCAACCCAAAGAATGTGATTGTCATCACTCTAAGGTCAGGCAAACAAATTGAAGTTGATCTAGCTGCATAAAAAAAATGAAGCAACCAATTTTACAAGAGACTGAGAGCACTAGTGAAAACATTCTTGCTAGTAAACCTTCCACAAGTGCTACACAACCACCTTCCATCCCTCTTCCATTTCCTCTAAGAGT
Source organism: Lupinus angustifolius (assembly GCF_001865875.1). Lineage (NCBI taxonomy): Eukaryota > Viridiplantae > Streptophyta > Magnoliopsida > Fabales > Fabaceae > Lupinus > Lupinus angustifolius. Next base: position 32,688,048 of record NC_032009.1, on the reverse strand, counting down.
CATTCCAAGTAAGAAGATGGAAGAGGTAGACAAGGAGATCTTGGACACCTTTAGAAATGTAGAGGTGAACATCCCTTTACTTGATGCAATCAAGCAAATTCCATGATATGCAAAATTTCTAAAGGAGTTGGGCATAAATGTTTCCGCATTAATAAGTAAACATGTTTCTCACATTCCTGAAAAGTGTAAGGACCCTGGTACATTTGTTGTAGCTTGCATAATAAGTAATAGAAAATTTGAGAATGTCATGCTAGATCTATGAGCTTCAATTAATGTTATGCATATGTCTGTTTTCATGTCTCTTTCGCTTGGACCTATGCAACCCATTGGGATAGTGATTCAATTAGCCAATAGGAATACTACCTATCCTGCTGGTTTAATAGAGGATGTCTTGGTTCGGGTTGATGAACTTATTATTTCGGATGATTTTTATATTCTCGATATAGAAGATAGATCCTCCCGTAACACATTTCCTATAATTTCGGGTAGGCCATTTTTTAGAACAGCCCGGACCAAGATATATGTCCATACTGGAACATTATCTATGGAATTTGGTGATATTGTGGCCCGGTTTAATATTTGTGATGCTATGAAGCATCTATTTGAGGACCATTCTATGTTTCATATTGATTTACTTGATGAGTTAACTAATGAGCATATCTCTGATTTTCTTAATGATTTTTATTCTATGTCATTTATAGACTCATACACTTGTCATACATACAGTGATTCTGAAATGTGTAAATTCTTGTATTGATGAGTTTCTGCATATTTCTATTGATCCAAATGTTGTGGAATCAGATTGCACTAAAACAATTGTTGCACACATCATACAACAGTCTGATTTACTTATTCATGTGCAGGCTGCAAAATCTATATCTGTTACTTTGGTTCCATCTGTTTTGCAGGCACATGTACTAGAGCTTAAACCTTTGCCTGAAAACCTCAAGTTTGCTTACTTAGAGGATGATGAGAAGCTTCCTGTTATTGTTCCCACCTCCCTTGATATTGATCAAGATGAGAAGTTGTTGCAAGTGCTGAAGAAGCATAAGAAGACAATTGATTGAACCTTAGATGATATTCTTGGTATTAGCCCATCCATGTGCATGCACATGATACTCTTGGAAGATGGAGCTAAACTAGTGAGGCAACCAAAAAGGAGACTCAATCCAGTCATCCTTGAGGTTGTCAAGAAAGAGGTCACAAAACTTCTACAAGGTGGGATCATATGTCCCATTTCTGATAGTCATTGGGTGAGCCCAGTTCAGGTGGTTCCAAAGAAGACAAGAATTATAGTGGTTAGAAATGAGAGAGATGAGCTGATTCTTATGAGAGTGAAGAATAGTTGGAGAGTCTGCTTTGATTATAGGAGGCTCAACCAAGCAACAAGGAAGGATCACTTTCCTTTGCCATTTATTGATCTGATGCTTGAGCGTTTAGCAGGTAAATCTCATTATTGTTTTCTTGATGGTTGTTCTAGGTACTTCCAGACCCATATTACTCCTGAGGATCAGGAGAAGACCACATTCACCTACCCCTTTGGCACTTTTGCCTCTAGGAGGATGCCTTTTGGCCTATGCAACACCCCTAGTACATTTCAACGGTGTATGGTGAGCATTTTCAGTGACTTTTTAGAGAATTGCATAGAGGTGTTTATGGATGATTTAACAGTCTATGGATCTTCATTTGATGCATGTTTAGATATTCTGGATATAGTTCTGCATAAATGTGTTGAAATTAACCTTGTTCTAAATTACGAAAAAATGTCATTTTATGGTAGATTATGGCATAGTTTTGGGGCAAATGATCTCAAATAAGGGAATTGGGGTAGATCCTGCCAAGATAGATGTTATTTCACAATTTCCATACCCTTCTTGTGTGCGAGAGGTTCGTTCTTTTCTTGGTCATGCAAGTTTCTATCGCAGGTTCATTAAAGATTTCATTAAGAAGGCTCTACCACTATCCAACCTATTGCAAAAGGAGGTGGTCTTTGATTTTGATGAGAGAGGTATGAAGGCATTTGATTGCCTCAAGACAGCCTTGACCGCCACTCCTATTATCTAGGCACCTGATTGGACAGTTCCTTTTGAGCTGATGTGTGATGCTTCTAATTATGCATTGGGGGTTGTCCTTGCTCAAAAGTGGACAAACTACCTAGGGTAATTTATTATGCTTCCAGGACTTTAGATGTTGCACAAGCAAATTACATGACAAATGAAAAAGAGATTTTAGCTATTGTATTTGCTCTGGATAAGTTTAGATCTTATTTGCTTGGTTCTAGAATTGTTGTTTTCACTTACCATGCATCTTCAAAGTTCCTATTGAAGAAAGTTGATTCCAAACCAAGGTTGATTAGATGGATGCTCTTGCTCCAAGAGTTTGATTTGGAGATCCGTGATTGGAGTGGACCACAAAATTTGGTGGCTAACCACTTGAGCAGGATTAAGGGAGTTGTTGACATGATGCCTATTAGAGATGATTATCCTAATGAACAACTTTTGAATATTTTTGTTTCTTTTCTCACCCCTTGGTTTGCTAATATTGTTAATTATTTGGTTGCATATGTTTCTCATCCATTTGCATGAAGAGCTCAAAATGATAAACTTAAGAGTGATACTAAATATTATGTTTGGGATGATCCCTATTTGTGGAGATTATGTATTGACCAGGTTACTAGAAGATGCATTTCAGATCATGAGATTAAGTCATTCCTTTAGTTTTGTCATTCTTCTGCAGTGGGTGGCCATCTTGGTACCCAAAGGACAACACAAAAGTTGCTTGACTATGGATTTTATTAACCCACCATCTTTAAAGATGCGTGGAAGATTTGTAGCACTTGTAACCAGTGTCAGAGAGCATGTCGTACTCTTTCTTGGAGTCAAGAGATGCCTCAACAACCTATGTTGTTTTGTGAGGTGTTTGATGTATAGGGTATTGATTTCATGGGTCCTTTTCCCATTTATGTTGGGTTTTACTATATTTTGCTTGCTATTGATTATGTTTCTAAATAGGTGGAAGCTAAGGCCACCAGGACTAATTATGCTCGAGTTGTTATGGATTTTGTTAGGTCTCACTTTTTTTGTAGGTTTGTCATACCTAGAGCCATTGTTAGTGACCAAGGCACCCACTTCTGCAATAGATCCAGGCAAGCTATGCTAAATAAATATGGGGTTGTTCATAGAGTTTTCACACCTTATCACCCCCAATGTAATAAGCAAGCTGAGATTTCAAACAGAGAGATAAAAAGGATTTTAGAGAAGATGGTGCAGCCAAACAGAAAGGATTGGAGCAACAGACTTGAGGATGCTCTTTGGGCACATAGGACTGCTTACAAGCACCCATAGAGGATGTCTCCTTATCGGGTTGTCTTTGGTAAAGCATGTCATCTTCCTTTGATAGAGCATCGTGCATATTGGGCTGTGAAAACTTGTAACTTGGCTCTTGATCAAGCTGGTGAAGAAAGAAAGCTCCAATTGAATGAACTCGATGAGATCCGCTTAGAAGCCTATGAGAACTCTAAGTTCTACAAAGAGAAGACCAAAAGATTCCATGATAAGTTAATTTCTATGAATGAATTTTTGGTTGGTCAAAAAGTATTGTTGTACAACTCTAGGCTTGGACTCATGAGTGGTAAGCTTCGTTCTAGGTGGATTGGTCCTTTTGTTGTTACTAATATGTTTTCTTATGGTGCTGTAGAAATCAAAAGTGAATCCATGAGTAAGAGCTTCGAGGTTAATGGGCATCGCCTCAAGCCTCTCCTCACAAATCCTTCATTAGTGGATGAACTTGTGGAGGAGGACTCATTGGTTGAACCCACTTTCCTCCCTCCATGAATAAGGAATTTTTCCTTTCTCTTCTTTACTTTTATTGCACTTGTCCAATTTCTTGATATATATGTATATCTGGACTTTATGATTGTGCTACATTGAGGCAATGTGTAGTTTAAGCGTGGGGGAGACTATTGTAGGTTGTAGGTTTTGTGGATGCATGCTTTTCTTTGACTTTTAGGTTTTGCTTAGGTTTAGGCATTTTCTCTCATACTGTCATTCACTTAAGTCTTGATATTTTGTGGTGTGAATCCATGCATTTATGTATGTCAAGTTGCTTTTGAGAATTAAGAGGTTGAAACAATTGTGATAGATTAGACTTGTCCCTTGTGAGAATTTGAGTCTTAATTGTGGATGGATTGTTGTATGCCATCTAATATTCTTTCATGTGTGATTGCACTCTTGATTACTTGCATTCTAGAACTTGACTTGTTTCTTGTTGATACTTGATATTCACATGCACATATTGAAGTGGTCTAGGCATTTCTTTTGAATAAGCCACTTAGCCATATAGGCCTACGTTGAAAGAATTTATCCTTTGATAGCCCCTTTGAGACTTTTACCTCTTACATTGTTATTTAGCTTATTACAAGCTTATAAGTGAAAAACCATGATTGTCCTAACCTTAGGGAATTTTGGAGCTTTGGAATTACTTTGGAATTGAGTATTAAGTAAGAAATGGTGCATTGTTCTTCAAATCTTGTGGATTATTGGTTATGTCTTAATGATGATTAATACAATTGTGTACATAAGTGTTCATAAAAAAAAAGAAAATCAACAAAAAGAGAAACAAAAGTGAATAAAAGGTTGAGTAAGGCAAAGAAGATTGGAATTAGAGATTTGGTCTTATTTTGGGTTGATTTTTGCTTACTTTTTACTTATTCCTCATCGCTTCTATATTCCATTTGGTTTTACCTACATATCCCATATTTATCCTACCTGTCCTTGGCCCCATTACAACCTTGAAAAGTCCGTTTGATCTTTATGTGCATGTGCTTATGATGTTGATGTTAGAGGCTTGTCAAGCCTATGGTTGTGTTTGTTTTCATGAAGTGCTTTGAGTGTTAACACTTGCAACCTAAGACACATGAGTGTAAACACTTTAAATAGCATATCTTGTGAGATTCTATCATTGTTGTGACTCGCCTCTTGGTTTGATTGGTTTCCTAGCATACTTGAATTCATTGGATGATGTTCATCGATATCTTGATTTGATTCTTTTACTCTTGTGTGTTTGATTTTGTCCATTTCATTGCATTTCCTAGATTTCATTGTGAAGTATGTGATTTTCTTATGTGTTTCATTTTCTAGTTTTTGTGATCTTCTTGCATGACTCACTTTGGTGCATATCGGTTAGCATAGCCTTATTTCTTGATTTTGCTCAGGAGTGCAAAAGGTTAAGTGTGGGGTTATTTGATGAACAATATATTACACACTATTTATAACCTTAATTTAGCCTAATTGACTTTTTTTCACACGGTTTAGTGTTTTAGACTTTATTGGACTAATATTCCTAAAATGAGTTAATTTGGGATTATTTGGCTTGATTAAATCTATTATCATTTTCAGATCACGTTTCTTAGGCGCTATTTCAAGACCAAAAAGTTGATGCTCTTTGTTTCTCCCTCGCTCAAGCGAGGGAGCTTGGCCCAAGCGAGGTGTTCATGCATGGAAAGGTCACCTTCTCTCACGCAAGCGAGAATCTTTAGCTTGAGCGAGAGAGTAGCAGTTTATGCCTAATATAGTCAGTTCTAGAAATAAAAAAAGGGATTATCCCATCATTTTCCAAGCTTTTTCACACGATTTTAGAGAGAGAAACACTAGAGAGGAAGGGACAAGTTGTGGGAACGACTTTAGATCTCGAATTTCTTGTATTTCTCATGATCAGAGTATTGTAATGGCAAGGATGAGTGGCTAGTTCTTCGTTGTTGGGATTTGAAATGTAATTTTCTTACCTTATACTCCTAGATTCAATTCTAATGTAATTGTTATTTGATTTTGGGAAGTTTATCCCGTGCTTAATGCATGATTTTAATTAGCTACTGAATTCTTGTTCTTTGGTTCAAGTTTAATTGGAAAGTTAAATTTGACACCTGATTTGGATTATCTTCCTTCATACATCATTATTTCAGTAATGGATAATGATGTATGAATTGCTATTACATTGTTTTTAATGCTAGTTAATCAGTCAATTAGCCAAGGAATTGGTAATTGAGTGATTATCTAAGGATTTTACACTCAAGGAATTGATGTAAATTAATTGTCGAAAATGTGCATCAAAATGAATAACTTCATAAGTTGCTTGGAATTGAATCTATGGATGTCAAAAGGGAAAGATGATGAATTTCGATCACAACTTTTTAAGTTCACAATTAACCTTTTATTTTAATTTAACCTTGTTACAAAACTATTATCAAATTATGAAACAAATTCGTGTGAATAGATACTCAATTCATTCTTGTAAGAATTAGTGTAAATGTACTCTACTCCATGAGGATGATATCCCGGTACTTTACCGGATTTTATTACTTGTACAATACGGTGCACTTTCCGTTCCATGAAAATTGAGTAACAAACACCGCGAATTTTTTTGTGTATGTTTTATTAATTATTTATTTTATCAACGATTAATTTTAATAATTAATTGGTATTGATTTAGGCTTAACCATAGTTTAGTCTTAGTCGTTTTTTGTGATTTTCTATTTTGTGATAAAGTTTCGTAATTTTCTGAGACGAAAGGTTTTTCAGCTGCTGTCAGACCTAAATTCGCCCGAATTCGGCCTAATGACATGTTTTTGAGTTCCATAACTCAGAATCGAATTCTGATTGTGCCATTGGATTCGAAATATTATTTTGAGTCAAGATAGACATCAAGTTCGTCCAGAACGCATTTCTAAATAGTTTTCACTCCGAATTCTGTGTTTCGAAGTTTTAACCGTAAACCAAAATCGAGAGATTTTTAATATTCGATCGAGTATAAGCCGACAATATCGGGCATGGTTTAATAGAGAATTTTTTCCTGAAAAGGTCACATCACTTTCATGTAAGAGGCTTGTTTGTTAAACAAGCAAAAATACATATCCTCTTATACAAAATCTCTAAAATCACTCGCCTATCTCTCACACAAACTTCTTTTTGAAAAACCATTGACTTTTCCCCCCAAATCAGATTTCTCTCTTTAAGGAGCCAAACCCTAGCTTAGAAGAAACCCTTGGCATTTCAAACTCTTTCTTCACTTTGCATTTTCTAAGAACTCTCAAGGTAGTTCTTCATGGTTCTTCATTTTGATTTCTTCATCTCTTAAGATCTAACCATTTAATGTTTATGAAATTTTAGTATGATGTTTATATGTATGTTATGAACATTTTCAACTGTTGAAATGTTCTAATAACCTTCCTCTAAATACCTAATTTTGACTAGGGTAAAATATTTCAAAGCAAAAAGCGGATTTGAATTTCAAACATTGTGGCTACTAGGCTTTTTCCCTAGCCCAACCAGAAACCATAATCCCCACCCCCTTATTTAAGCCTAACTTAGAAACTAACCTAAAAAAAAGAAAAACCTAATCTGAAATTTGAGAAAAAGAGGTAAATCGTAAAAAAAGGAGAAATAAGACAGGAGAAGAGGATAAAGAGAGGAGTAGAAAGTTTTAACCTAATCTTCACCACATCCAAGTTCTCTTCCAGGTACATGCCTAACTTTTTTTTGTCTTCTTATTTATTGTGTGCATAGTCATTGCATATATTTTGTGTTTTTTTTTTGCAAACTTTTCTACCTGCAGCTGTGAAATAGGGGTTGGACGGTGCCGACTCCACCTAAAGTCGCCGTCACAACCCCACCCTGGTAAGGGCGGACCGGACAGCAGCCATGGAGGGTTGCCTGTCCCAGCCGCTGCCCCCCCTCCTTTTTCAGCCACCAACCTCCAGTGTTGCCTCAATTGTAATCCTAACCCTAAACCCTAAACCTCAAATTTAATTTTACCCTAACCCTAAATCCCTAAATTGATTTTGAAACCTAATCCCAAATTAATTTTACCTTAACCCTAAACTCTCAATTTAATGTAACCTTAACCCCAAATCAATTTCAAACCCCACACCCTAATTTTTTCCTTTAATTATTATTAATTTATTAGTTATATATTCATTTTTGTTTATGTTGTTGTTGTTTTATTATTATTATTTTTATTTTTATTTTACTATTATGTTTTATTAATATTTTAGTAAATATTATTAATTTATTTAGTAGTCTATGTATAAGTGTATGAATGCAATAAGAAATAATTTTTAAACGATATGAAGTATTTCCACTATAGGCCGAGTGTCTTGTCGCATTACTTCATATCGTTTAAAATGAAGTAAAGTAACTCCACTATAGACCCGATGTCTTGTCATGTTACCTTATCTCCATAAATAGATTTTCAAAATAATTTTAAAGGTGACATATTGATGAGCAATATATTACACACTATTCATAACCTTAAATTAGCATGATTGATGATTCTTGGTGCCTAATTGACTTTGTTTCACATGATTTAGTATTTTAGACTTTATTGGGCTAATATTCCTAAAATGAGTTAATTTGGGATTATTTGGCCTGATTAAATCTATTATCATTTTCATATCACATTTGGCACCAATGACATTTTGGGCATTATGGAAGTCGAGGATATGTGTTGAAGTGAAGTTCTTATTTTAGGAGTTAATTTTATTGTATTTTAGCATTAGGCCTATTGTTTAGGCCCAATTCGGTTTTATGTGTGTTGGAGAGGTTAAATTCGGATTCCCCACTCCAAACACACACATTTCATTTTCCCTCATTTTGAAATACACTACATTTCTATTTTCCCCTCTTTTTGCTCTGCTAGGGTTTCACTTCTTCTTCATTTTTCATTTTCGGTTTGTTCTTCCATTGCCATGGAAGGCTAAATTTCTGAACTAAGTTCCTTTAGTAATGTATCACAACTCTTGAGGTTTTGTTATAAATGCATTTTCGGTTTCTTTATTGTTGATTTCTTCTATCTTATTTCTGAATATGGTTTGCTAAATTCCATTGCTTAGAAACTGGATGGTTGAGTTTATCTTCACTTAGTTGATTTACTCTCTCTAGTGCATGAATGCTTAGTTCGTGTGAATTTGTTAATCGTTTCATGCTTATACTGATTTCGCCTTGTTAGAGGTTTAGGTTCTGGAACTTTGAATTGATTATCGCTTAGTTAATTGATTCTCAACAAATTCAGAAGTTAATGGTTGGAATCTAAAAATAATCTTTTGAAACCGAGGATTGAGTTGTGAACAAACGTACCAAAGGGATTTAGCCGTTTTATCACATTGCTTAACTACTGTTTCTGAATTTGATTTATGTTCATACTACCCAACAACAAAAACCCCCTTGTGTGTGTGTGAGTATAAGGTATTTGAAGTTTTTCTTGAAAGATAATCTTTGAGAAACGACCTAGGAGTCACTTCCTTGTACTGCAGTTTTAATTGTTATATTATTTGTATCGGGTACGACCTCGATCGATGGGACTTTAGTACTTTGCCTTAGGGTTGGTCGTTTAGACCTAAACAACCCATGTAAGATAAACCGCCTTTGTATAGGATACGAGAGTATACATTTTTTACTGTATTTTACTATTCGGAAAAAAGTCGAGAAAGCTTTTATCCCGCAAGCATAAGTGACTCGATGTCGCACAAGCCTGAGTGAATTAGGGTACCACTGCACTTTGGTAACCTTATGCTTCGACGAAAGGCTTTTAAAATATAATCATTTCATCCACATGCATATCATGTATCCATAAAAAAATAAAAATCTTTTACTTCATGTGTTTGCTTATCATATATTCAAAAAAAATCACTTCATGCATGAAAAGTTTTTTTATGCAGTATCATTCTCATGCATACCACACATTAAAAAAAAGTGTTGTAAAGATACTTACATGCATGTCATATATACATAAAAAAAAGAGAAAAAAAATAATTTTACTTAACATGCATATGCATCACTCATCAATCAAGTCAAGGCATGCATCACTTATGCGTATGTAGAGAAAAACTGACATTGTCTTATATTTTTTCTAGGATCCTTAATCGACAATGTTCTATTCTGCACAGTCAGAGACCATGGATATGCAGCCTAGTGCTAGTAATGCTAAGGTGAAGAAAGGAGTGAAGGCGGATTTTAAAGTCGCCAGACTTGGTAACATTCGGGTAATAGCCGAAAAGATTCCTTCTGAGGTTCAGGTTGAGTTCCTAGAAGAATATCGGAGGTTGTATTATATGCTATTTGTTGACGTCAATGTTGCGGCCCTTAATGCACTAACTCAATTCTGGAACAATGACTTGGGGGTTTTCGAATTGCCTCATCTAGACATAGTCTCAATGATCGAAGAGTATCAGCAGCTACTTTTGGTTCATAAAGGTCAGGGGATATTTATTCCATGGGGAGAATCTCCATCCGATGCAGTCAAGAAAATCATCGGGATGGTTTCTACGGATGATGTTGGGAGGGGGTCTCATCAAGGTTGGCAGTAGGGTACACTTGAAAGGCATTTACAAAGGTCGATAGGACAATAGAACTGGGCATTCGTCAAACCTACGTTGGCACTTATTGTTTATGGCTTGGTACTGTTCCCATTAGTTCCTGATATGATCGGGCGGGAAGCTCTAGCGGTATTCTACAAGGTATCGAAATGGAGAGTCGATCCTACAGCAGCAATCTTAGCAGATACATTCATTGCACTGTCCAACTACCACCAAAATGGGTTTTAAAAAATCTGGTGGTGTGCTCACTTATTGTATGTGTGGATGGTCACACATGTGCATGATGTCAAGTATCAGGCCATCACTAAAAGGGTTATGATGGATTTCAATAACACCGCACTTGAAGAAAAGACGGTGATTCAGTGGAAGGCCACTCTCGAACGTCTCAATCCAAGTGAGTATAGATGGATGTGTTATTGGTGCCCCTAGAAGAATATGATCATCAGATGTGGTTCCTACAACAACGTGCCCCTACTTGGCACTTATAGGTGTTTCTTCTATACACCAGAGCTGGTATTGCGGCAACTTGGACGAATATAGATTAGACCGATTGACGAGCCGAAAAGTGCCATCCACTTCTATGAAGATGACAAAGAATTGGTAAAGAAGGTAAAAGAATCCTAGGGTAGTCTAGTTGTCCGTGAGGATTAGTTTCGAGGGGCAGCAAGAGTTCGTAGTATGCCTGAGTATGATAGTTGGAGGTCCACTAGAGTTGGGGAGGTAACCATCTCGCCACCTTTTCCAAAGGAGGAAAATCTGACCTCGAAGGAAAAGGAGCTCCAGACTATGATAGACACTTTGAGGGGACAATTGAGTATTGTTGACGATAAGAGACAAGATGCTCAGATCGAAGTAATAAAGAAAAACCATGAGATTGAGAAGCTGAAAAAAGAGCTAAAAATAGAAAAGGGAGCATTTGTTCCAGCCACTCTAAAAAGGGCCAAAACTGAAGCATCTGTCGAGATCTCTAAGCTGAAAGAGCAATTAGAAACCTAGAGGCGAGTTATGGACATAGAAGCTCAAAAACTGGTTGAGATGAAGGAATAGTTAAGGGAATTCAAGAAGGTTGTCCATCTCAGAGATGTGAGGATCGCCGAGCTTGAAAGGGATCTGAGGTCAAGCCAACAAGAAGTCGTTGTGGGACAAGACTAAATCGTTAAGTTGATAGAAAGAGTCTCGCATTTGCAAGAAGTGCAGCAAAATATGGTCGAGTACTGTGAGGCTCTAACCAAAGCTAAAGGCAAAACAACATGGTACAAGCGAAGGGCATATGAGCTGCAATCTGAATGCAACAATATGGGGCTCGAGCTCAAGTGGAAGGAAGAGGACAAGCAAAAAGAATTTGAGGCTGCCAAAAGAATCACGGAAGAAGTCGAGGGATGCAAAGAAATGTGGAAGCATAGGTATGTATCCTTGTTGGGATATTGCGAGACTATTAGCTACGATTGGCTCCAAGATTTTGACTCTGTGTACAAAGAGAGTGTAAAATTAGGGGTCAAATTATCGGTGAAGATCAACGCTTACTTCAATGACTATCAAAATACAGCCCAAAAAGTCAAATATTGGAGGGAATCCATGGGGTGGATGAACCCGAGCCAAAGGATTAGCCAACATTCATGGAGGAAGACCCAGAGGAAGAATACTCAGAGGAAGAGGAAGTCATTGTTCTAGATGATTAGATGGACTATTTAATTTTGTGTAAAAAGGGGAGAGAGAGAAAAAAAGGAATATTGTAATCTCTCTCCTTTAAAAAAATGATAAATGAAAAGAAAAAAAAACATTGAATGAAGTCCATTTTACTTGTGTTGTTTTCCAAAAAAAATCCATGTAATTCTCCGTTATGATGATCTGTTGTAACATGAATTTCGAAGTCCAATCGGGCAGAGCGCAAGCATCAAGATATCATTACTAGCATGAAGCTAAAAAATGCAAGCATACTATGGAGCCCTTTGTGCTCTTTCTATGGTTGTCATTAACCGCAACACGATCTAATGGGGTTATAACCTTAGAAAACGGTTGCGGGATGGTCGTCAAGCGCTGTGCGAATATTTCATCGTCAGATAAAAGGAACTAATCTTATATAAGGTGATCTTAAGAAACAATGACTTAATGAATTTTAGAAAAAAAAATGCAGGACTTTCACTAGGAACCATTACATATTCTCGTAGTCACTCATATAACACCAGATCACGAGCAAGGATGGACGCTAACTTCGCAAGAACTGAGAGGAATTTTGGGTTGGAAATTAACGAGGTCAAAAGGAAGATAGATTAAATGGCTCAGACGCAAAGCAGGATGGAAGACTCGTTGAAGGATATTAAGAATATTCTCGCCCTTCTAGCTGCTAACCAAGGAGGAGTGAACGTTGGAGGGCAACAAGAGGATGCTCCCCCGATTGGAGTAGGATACCATCCCATTGGAAGTTCCCGGCAGCAGGGAGAAGGCTCCAATGTGCCTCATTTTGAACAACCTCAAAGACTCGTGTTCAGTCCGCCAAATGAGGAAGGGAAAAAGACATATGAGGAGTGGACGGCAAAGGTAGAAGAGGAACTAAAGAATATCCGGGGGGTCGATGCCCATGGGTCCCTCCAAATTGAAGAATTATGTCATGCCACTAATGTTGTAATCCCGAAGGATTTCAGGGTACCCGATTTCTCCAAGTACGATGAAAGTGGCAACCTACGATTCCATCTAGTAAGTTATGATACAAAAATGGTCATATGGTCAAAGGAGGACGATTTCTTCATTTGCTTTTTCCATGAGAGTCTGATTGGCCCGACACTGGAGTGGTACTTAGAGCTGGACTTGAGTCGCATCTCTAGATGGACTGAGCTTGCCGACTTATTCATTGATTAGTATAAGTTTAATGTGGAATTGGCTCTAATGCATGAGCAACTTGGGGAAATGCAGAAGAAGAAGGTGGATTCCTTTAGAGAGTATGCAATGAGGTGGAGGGGTTTGGCAGTACAAGTGCAGCCCAAAATGGCCATGCCAGAAATGTGCTCATATTTTATGGGGACCTTGGGGGCCCCTTACATCAGAATAATGGCAAGGGTTGCATACAAATATTTTTGGGAGCTGATGGATGTCAGTGATATGATTGAGATGTTGACAAAGGCTGGAAAGTTAACAATAGGTGAGGAGGATGGAAACAGTACTAAAAAGAATGTGTCGTCGAAGAAAAAGGAGAAAAAGGTGAATCAGGTACATCAACAACAATGGAGGTCCCAACACACATCTTATGATCAAATACCAGCCTACCAAGTAAATAATGTCCCCCAACCCTATAATTACACTCGCCCACAATACACCAACCAGCCCTGACCGTATTTATCCAACCATACCAACCCTCTATACCAATCAAATCGCCATGCACCCACCAACACACAAGCCCAAACAAATCGCCGCCAAAACACGTTTTTCCCTGATCTACCCCCTTTTCCAAAACTTGCTATATCCGATACTGAACTTTTTCGCTAACTAGTTGACCGTCGCCTATTAGCACCATACCCCGTCCGACCTTTTGAGGGCAACTTGCCTTCTTAGTATGATGCAAACCGCACATGTAGCTATCATATGGATGTGGCGTGACACTCCATTGAAGATTGTGAGCAGTTTAAATTGGCGGTAAGAAAACTCATGGCATGTGGGAAGCTTGGGTTTGAGGATGAGGCTCGGTCGAATATCAGTAAGAATCCGATCCCAAACCACAATCAAGGGGTAAATGTTGTCGATGTGAATAAATTGCTAGTGAGGAAGGTGTGTGACTTGAGAATGTCAACGCAACACCTCTTTAATGCTTTGAGGAGGATTGGTTATAACGTAGTAGCACCATCCACAAATGTATGTGATGAGAGAGGCCGGGATCCGGAATCTCATTGCGATTATCATCATGGCCAGGTAGGACACTCCATAGAGGATTGTTGGGGATATAAGGCAAGGGTACAAGTCTTGCTAAATATTGGGGTCATTCAGGCTAGAAAGGATGAATCTGATAATGAAGAAGTTGATATGGTTGAAAAGGTCACACTCAGAGTCCCACTCCTCACAGATTCAAGCCTTGGGAGAGTGACTCTTAGGGTGAGAAAGCCTCAGCCCTTCACCTATGAGGGCATACATACTGTCCCATGGAGGTATGAGGTTAAGGTTGAAGCAACGGGGGAGGTCCCTGGGGTTCAAGTGTTGAATGAAGTCATGACTGGTGAAATCACAAGAAGCGGAAGGTGTTATGGTCCACTAGAGGGAGAGACTCAAAAAGTAGGAAAGAAGGTTGGAGGGAAAGATGACATGACATAAGAAGTCACTAAAGGGAGGAGGAAGAATTTCTAAAAATCATAAGGCATAGTGAGTATGATATGGTAGAGCAGTTGGGGAAAACTCCTTCTAAGATATCTTTGTTGGGTTTGGTATTATCCTCAGATTTACACAGAAATGTGTTATTGAGGGTGCTTAACGAGGCTTACGTTAACCCCGATGTCACGCCTAGCAAGATGGTTAACATGGTAGATCCTGTGAAACATGTTAATATAATAACATTCTTTGATGAAGAAATGGTGAGGAGGTCGGAGAAAATACCCCATGCACTGCTCATTACTGCCAAATGTCGAGGTCATAGTATCGGCAAAATACTGATTGATGGAAGGTCAGCTCTGAACGTTTTACCACTATCTACCTTGGTGTCTATGGGAACTAGTAAAGATGAAATTGTTCCAAGGCAAATGATTGTGCACGACTTCGATTGGAATCAGAGGAGTATATTGGGTGAGATCACATTGCCATTGGAAATCGGACCTAGTGTCTTTCAGGTTATATGTGTGGTCATGGATGTGGATTCTTCATATACAATGTTATTGGGAAGACCCTGAATCCATGAAGCATGAGTCGTACCATCCACTCTACATCAGGTGGTGAAATTTGTCAAGGATGGAATGGTGATCACGGTACATGGAGAAGAGGGGGTCCTAGTTTTGGAACCGATTTCGGTACCTTATGTGGAGAGTACCAGGGATGGCGATGACTTCTTGCATAACTTTGAGGTAGTTAGGACCTAGCAGTGTGAAGGGAAGGGTCATGTGCATGATGTGAACCAAGTGGTGACCCAAAAAATGACTATAAAGGGATATGAAATAACGAAAGGTTTGGGCATGCATCTACAGGGCATTCCATCTTTCATCTCAGTCTCGGAGAAATTTGATAAGTTCGGGCTGGGGTACGAAGCTTCGCAGGAGGATGTGGGCATGTGTGTGAGTCGGAGAAAAAAGCATGGAGGGACACTGGAGAAGCTCACTCCTCATATTAGTGAAACATTTCCAAGTCCTATTGGGGTTATTGCATCAAGTGACTTTAGAGAGCAAAATATCCATCTTTCCATCTAATTATGGAAGAAGACAGTACACATGGGGCCAACAATATCCGCGTCGATGAGGAAGGCACACCATTGAAGAATTGGCATTCTGAACCAATAAATGAGATTGTGGCATTAAAGTAAACTTTTGATTATGTTGTAACTCCGATGTTTTGATTGTGTTTAAATAACTTGAGACAATATCTTTGCTAATTTGTATTGTTATTCAACATTTTACCTCATCAATTCATACATCATCGTTATCATAATTACTTTCTTACTTTCTTCTATGAATTTGTGTTTTTTATCTCCCTTTTCGTCTCCCAACATTTAATAAATGAATACAGGTATTTAAATTTGGTAGAAAATTTATCGAGTAATACGGTAATTGAAAATTCATCAATTAACTCGTCTACGATATCGGATGATGAACCCATTGATTCATATGAAGAACAGAAGGATGTGAGGGAATTTTCAAAAATGTTAGAGCATGTCGAAAGGGAATATGTCGTGAATACTAAAGAAATTGAGTTAATCAACATGGGGATAGAATAGGATAAAAAGGAGCTGAAAATGGTAGACAACCCAGAACACGTTGAAATGATAAATCTGTTTCGTGAGTATATGGATGTGTTTGCTTGGTCTTATAAGGACATGCCAGGGCTAGATCCTAACGCAGCGTCGCCTAAGATTCCCTTATATCTGGGTGTCGAGCCTAAGAAACAAAAGTTGAGAAGGATGTGCCTGGAATTGTCATTAAAGGTGAAAGAGGAGGTGACAAAACAGTTGGACTCTGGCTTCATAGAAGTGTCTAGGTACATAGAATGGGTGGCTAATGTAGTGATGGTACCCAAGAAAGGAAGGAAGTTGAGGATGTGTGTAGACTACATAAATCTTGACAAGGCAAGTTTGAAATATGATTTTCCCATCCCTCACATTGATGTTCTGGTCGACAGTGCGGCCCGGAGTCATCGGTTCTCTTTCATGGACGGATATATGGGGTATCATCAAATTCTGATGGACGCTGATGACAAAGCGAAAACCACTTTTATCACCCTGTGGGAGACCTATTGTTACAGGGTTATGTCTATTGGATTAAAGAATGTAGGGGCGACGTATCAACGTGCTATGGTGGCCCTATTTCATGATATGATGCACAAGGAAGTGGAGGTATATGTTGATAATATCAAATGCATTTATTTGAAAGGCTGAGAAAATATCAAATGAAGTTAAATCCCGAGAAGTGCATGTTTGGAGCATCTTTAGGGAACATGTTAGGATTTGTCGTCGGTAGGGAAGGCATAAGGGTGGACCCCAAGAAGATAAAAGCAATACAAGAGATACAAACTCCAAAGACTCAGAAGGAAGTGAGAGGTTTTCTAAGCAGGTTGAATTACATTGCAAGATTTATTGCTAACCTAACCAGCACCTGTGAGCCCATGTTTAAGTTGTTGAAAAAGAATCAGCCAAACAAGTGGTATACGGATTGCCAGGAAGCTTTCTATAAAATAAAGGCTTATTTGGTAAATATGACTGTCCTAGCACTACCAACACCGGGCCGATCATTGATCTTATATATGACGGTGTTACAAACTTCGATGGGTGCAATGTGGGGACAATATGGAGAAACGGGTAAGAAGGAGCAAGCCATCTACTATTTGAGCAAGAAGTTTAATGAATGTGAATCTCGATACTCGACGATATAAAGGACTTGTTGTGCTCTAGTGTGGGCATCCAAAAGCCTCCGACAATACATGTTGTACTACACTACTTGTATCATCTCCCGAATGGATCCTTTGAAGCGGCCAATAAGAACATCAAAAAGATAGTTGCAAAGATGGTGGATAACTACAAAGATTGGCATGATATTTTACCATATGCTTTGCACGCATGTCGCACCAACATTCGGTCAAGTACTAGGGCAACCCCATTCTCAGTAGTGTACGGGATGGAAGTTGTCTCTCCAATCGAAGTAGAAATTCCTTCGTTGAGGGTCCTAATGGAAACAGAACTAGAAGAGTCTGAATGGGTCAAGGCTAGGTTTGAGCAGTTAAACATGATTGAAGAGAAAAGATTGGCGCCCATTTGTCATGGACATTTATACCAAGGAAGGGTGGCAAGAGCTTTCGACAAGAAGGTTCGTCCTAGAGAGTTCGAAATGGGAGACTTGGTGCTCAAAAAGATCCTCCCAAATCAGGAAGATGCTCGCGGAAAATGGGCTCCAAACTATGAAGGTCCTTCTATTATCAAGAATGCATTCTTAGGAGGTGCTCTGATCTTGCAAGACATGGGTGGAAATGTTTTAGCCAGACCTGTAAACACAGATGCGGTAAAGAAATTCTATGCCTAAAAAAAAGAAAAAAGAAAGAAAAAAAAGATAAAAAGAAAAATAGAGAGCTCGTTAGGTTGAAAACCCGAAAGGGCGGCCTAAGAAAAAGTTAGGTTAAAAGCCTGGTAGGTTGAAAACCCGAAAGGGCAGACTAAGCAGAAATTAAGGCAAAAAAAGGCATTTTCTCTCGCAAGTTTACCATACCCGGGGTAAATCAAGATCCTCCATGCGCTTGTACACGTAGTAGAAGCCATAAAAGTTGCAAGCAATATGGGGTGGAAATGGGAGTTCTCAGAAGAGTCTTGTCAGTCTGGTTTAATGGGCTAGTTACTCGGTTGTCGCAGAAGATTCATGGATGGATTAGCAATTACTTTATACTGGGGCAAACATTTTTGCAAAATTTTTGTAACCTGTAGCATATATGCTCTCAAACCTTCCCATGTGTAACTTTTTGAATATCAATAGAAGAAAGTTCTTTCATCTCCCTCAGTGGTCTCTTTATCCTTTTGCACCCCGACCCCTCAGCGGTTGCGTTATTATGCTTTGACCCCTTAATGGTCTCTTTATCCTTTTGCACCTCGACCCCTCAGCGGTCACGTAATTGTGCTTTGACCCCTCAGTGGTCTCTTTTTTCCTTTTGCACCCCGACCCCTCAACGGTCTCATGATTGTGCTTTGACCCCTCAATGGTCTCTTTTATCCTTTTACGCTCGACCCCTCAGTGGTCACGTGATTGTGCTTTGACCCCTCAGTGGTCTCTTTATCCTTTTGCACCCCGGCCCCTCAGCGGTCTCGTGATTGTGCTTTGACCCCTTAGTGGTCTCTTTTATCCTTTTGCACCCCGACCCCTCAGCGGTCGCGTGATTGTGCTTTGACCCCTCAATGGTCTCTTTTATCTTTATGCACCCCGATCCCTCAGCGGTCGCGTGATTGTGCTTTGTCCCCTCAGTAGTCTCTTTTATCCTTTTGTACCCCGACCCCTCAGCGATCACGTGATTGTGCTTTGACCCCTCAGTGGTCTCTTTATCCTTTTGCACCCCGACCCCTCAATGGTCACGTGATTATGCTTTGACCCATCAGTGGTCTCTTTATCCTCACTAACAAAAGAATCTTTTGAAATGAAATGGAAGAAGAATACGAACCAATAAGAGAAAAATTGGTGGAAGATAAGAAAAGTTATGAAACGAGATAGTGAAAAAGAGAGAGAGAATTTTATGCTTTATAATGAAATGTGAGAGAAATATATGGAAGAATAGAAAACAAATGTGAAAGATAATGAGTTATTATGTTAAATTGAAACAAATAGCAAAAAGAGTTTTTCATTGTATGTGTGAGGTTGCACACTAAGAGGTAGAGAAGTTTTAGAGGGAAAACTTTGCATAAGATATTGACATGTCTCTTGCTGAGGTGGCAAGAAACTTTGCATAAGGTATTGACATGTGTCTCTTGCTGACATGACACGAGTTTTTTTTGTTATATAGTAAATAGATAGATTATATATTAAAGTTATTAAGAAACTTTGAAAAGATATTTTAAATATAGTAAATGTAATTTGTAGTAATTACACATTTAAATAGATTTTAAAATATTCTCAATTAATATCATTTGATCATTTTATGTGTTATCTATCATTCTTTGCAGATTATTAAAATATTCTTGTGTAAAAATTGTACGGATGAAGACATATAATCAAGAAAATGTTACAATTTTAAAATATTACAATAAACTATTAGTAATTGTACATAATCGCTTCAACAAAAAATATAATAACATTAGTCTATATTTATTTTAGTTATATTATTTATTTTTTCTTTACAATTCTCATAACTATGTCATTCTCTATCTAATAACACATACAATTGTTAATTTTGATAATCCAATAGATGTCATAGTTCAAAGTACTTACCCAAATCTACAAGATCACTAAAAAATGAAAAGTTTTTATTAACAAAGAGAATACTTGATTCAATTATTGATCAAATAAATGGGTATGTTTTGAGTTTAATTCAAAGTAAAAATATTTACAATCCAATTCAATCAGTTATTAAGTTGTTGATGCAAGTATTTTTAAACTTAATAATATTAAGTGATGAAAAGAACACAACAACGCTGATTCTATTGATACGTGTAATGCTAATGAGGGTCAAACATTCAACCTATTCACTCATCAATTTTTAAACTCATTTACATTTTTTTGGTTTTCCAGATCAGAAAATTAAGTTCTTTCACACTATGATATTATATATATTTAAACTTTGTCAAGTTGAACAATGATAGACATTGAGTTTTGAAGGATATATCAATTTCAAAATAAGAAAGTTTTAAGTTCTTTCTTATACTTAGAGAGACAATCCACATGTAATATGTATGTTCTTAACCATATGATAAAAAAATATTACCTCATACATGAGTAACTCGTTAGTTTTGAAAAGAAAAGTAGTTAAAGAAAACCTAATCACTCATCAAACTATATTTTAACTCATGTCATTGCCATTACCTTTTAGCTTAAAAATAACTTCAGTTAAAAAAATCTACAACCACCACACTATTTTAGCCTTTACTTTAAAATTATAATTTTAAATAATATATTTTATTATAATTTTAATTAATAGAATTATTTATATGAATAGTATTTAAAACTAAAAAGTAGATAAAAAATTGAAGAACATTTATATCATTACAAGCAAATTTTTCATCTCCGTTCACTTTCTCATCAAAGGAGGAGAGAAAGATTTTTACGTGGATCCCACTTACTTTTTATTCTCTCAGCTCTTCATCTCTTCAACGAAACAAGATAAATTTGCATTTTTTTCTTCAATCTTTTTTTTCTCTCCCCTCTAATTCTCCTTTACCAACGAGAGGCTAAGAGTTTTATTGTTCTAAAAAGGTAATTCTATAGGAGAAAAATATATTTTTACTGTCACTGTATCATCTAACATTCATATTTTATGATTATTGACTTTTAAATAAAAATAATAAAAATATATAATAAATGATACAATTACTATATATAAATCTTAACAATTATGCTCATTCTATATACCAAACACGAAGAAATTGATAGCTTAAAATCTCAATATGTACATACCTTATAAAAAGGTTGTGTTTATAAAAAAACTAATCATATAATATTCTTTCTTAAAATAGATAATTTTTCATGAAATTTTCTTATGATTCCAGTTAAGCTCTTTATAAACTTTGACTAAACAACTTGCATTTATTCAATATACGGTGATAATAATATATTTTTTAAAGAATTTAACGTCTGGCAGTATTAATATAAAGATTTATACTCATTATTATCAATTTATTTATATTAAATAAAGATATAAAATAAAGATGATGGATAATGTATTAACAATATATAATTATTTTTCTTTTTTTAAATAAGATAAAAAAACTAATTTTTATATTTGCTTCTTCAACAAATATATTAAAAAATAAATAAAAAATAGGTTACAAAATATTTTGCTTATACTCTTCATCATCGCTGCAACAACCTAGTATAGTCAGAGTCGAAGAACACATATAAAATCGAAACATTGATCTCTGACATTTACAATGAAAATGGGACATCAATTCTAACGTTGATTCTTGTTTTGTTGCATTAGTAGAAATGGGTAGATCTGGATTTTTTGTTTTGAATCTGATTATCGTTTTGGCTTGTTTGGTTATTGCTTCTTCAGTTTCTACAACACCCAAGAATGTTCAAACTTCCCTTCGTGCTAAGTGGTCTGGTACACCTCTTCTATTAGAAGCTGGGTATGTTTTCATAAATTTATTCTTCATTTCCCAATTATGTTATGTGGAATGGGAATACCCATATGTTTGATTCTAATGGGTTTGGTATGATATAATAGAATGCAGTAATTTGAGCCTTTTATATGTTTTTTCACATAGAAAAGTGATTATTTTGATTAGAAAAATTAATCCTTTCTGACACTTGCACATTTTTTTTGTTTGAGGTTTTATCTACAAAAGCAGCTGTGGGAAAAATTGAAATTATATTTTTGAGCTTATGAAAAAAATCACTTTCGTAGAAACAGATTTTTAAGGGTAAACGAAAGGCCCTTGAGCAAGCAGGAAATTCCAACTGAATTTAGATATTCATTGTTTTGTGGGATGAGCTTGTAGAATTTGAAGCATTATTTCATCCTTTTATTGATTGATTAGATGATAACTTATATTAATGTATCTTTAACAGTTATGCTATGGGCACTTTCAGCATTTTAAATTGTCATTGCCGTCATGATCTCAGTCACGATTAATGTGATTGCGTTTGTTGCAATGTAAATTAATTTGTGATCAAAAAATATTTTTGAATTTGATGCAGTGTGATGCGGTTGCATTGCGGCCACATCATTGTGATTCAATGTCATACCACACTTGCGGTGTGATATGGTCACCGCAACCGCAATATTGTGACCACATCATGTGATTCGGTCCGCAATTTGAATAACTAGGCACTCCGAATTATTTATCCATGCTCTCTACTAAACTATCATTGTTATATTTTTATTTTACAAAATTATAATTGACTACCAAGGAGTGTGAATAGGCAATAGGAATGCCAATAGTTTCACCTGTTTCTTAAATGTCCAATGAAGTTCAAAAGCTTATTATGGCATACTCCTGACCTGATCACATTATTAATGTTTGTACTATGGAAAACTCTTGATTTATCTATACATCACATGGTTAGCTATCCAACTTATAATGATGAGTGCACAAAACTACAGTTTCATTTGCTCCTTCCTGTCTCACATGCTTATTCTTGTTCCGGAAACTGAGACTTCTGAAGAATACCCAACATATATGGCCGTTTTCAACTTTCAGTTAAATACTTGAATTACTGTTTACTTCACGAGCAGCATCCACCTGAAGCTCATGCTGTCTTCTATGTTGCTATTCATTAGTTTTAATTAACTTTTATACAATTTAGAGGGTGAGCCTTGGCAAATGGTAGGTTGTTTGCCTTGTGACCTGGAGGTCACGAGTTTAAATATTGGAAACCATCTCTTCGCTTGTAAGGGTAAGGCTGCATACATCTACCATCCTCACATCCCACTAGTTGAGAGCCTCTTGCACTGGACTATCCTCTAACTTTTTCTAAAATTTCTAGTCAATTGCAAAGTTTCTCAGTGGTGGAGTATGTTTTCGGAAGAAGTAATATTTTCGCTTGTCTACTTTTAGGCATTCTATAACTTCCATTTTATTGCTTGTAAACAGTGAATTATTATCTAAGGAACACAAAGACCTTTTCTGGGACTTCATTGATATTTGGCTTAATGCTGAGAAGGATGCTGTTAGCTCTCAAACAGCTAAAGATTGTCTGAAGAAAATTGTGGAACATGGTCGCCCTCTTTTGAGGGAACCATTAGCATCGTTATTTGAGTTCTCTCTTATGTTGAGATCAGCATCGCCTAGACTGGTGCTTTACCGGCAATTAGCCAAGGAGTCTCTTTCATCATTTCCCCTAGGTGAGGAAAATTACTCAAATGATGGGAATGTGATAGAGTTGGAAACAAAAACGAAGACTGAAACTAGAAAATTAGATTCTCAACATGTTGGTGTAAACCTGAAAGGCCCTGAAGGAAAATGTTGTTGGGTGGATACTGGTGAGCATTTGTTTACTGATATTTCTGAATTACTGGCGTGGCTTCAAACCCCTGCAGAATTGTGAGCACTTCTTTCCCTCCATCCTTGTGCTTTGATTTTCTTTTAATTTTATCTCACAGTTCCTGTCTATTATAAGCTACCTTAAACCCCTCAAACATTTAATTTGTCTGTCCTCAGGGAAGGAAATTCATTTCAGAGACCCGGGACATTTGATTTTGATCATGTCCATTATGATTCAAAATTTGGAAGTCCAGTTGCTGTCCTTTATGGTGCTCTCGGGACCAGTTGCTTTAAGGAATTTCATGTTGCTTTAGTTGAAGCTTCCAAGAAGGTCCATTCCTTAGCTTTCTGGTTTTAGTTTTGGTATTAAATAGTAAGGTAAATGTTTCAGCTTTTTGTGGCATAAGAAAATTATCAGTGTAAGTATTCCCTAGGATCAAACAATGTAAAAATGATCATTTTATTTCATAAAATTTAAGGAGAATGTGAGCGAGAGAAAAGATGTGAAAGGTGTAAAACTGATAAAAGTCATGCAGATGATGAGTTGCACCTCATTTATGAGAGATCCATTTTCTATGTTATAGATTTTCCTGCTATTATATATTTCTCCAAGTCAAGTTTATATTAATGTGATCTTTTTATAGTTGTATGCAAAGCTTTTCAAGCTATCTTGAAAATTTGGTAACAGGAATATGGTCATGAAATTTTCAAAACTTCATAAAAGTTTTCCAATATATTAAGATTTGAAAAAACCCGTAATGATTATGTATACATATATTTCCCTTGCAACAACTATTAATATTTGACTGAATGATTTTTAGGGGAAAGTTACGTATGTTGCAAGGCCAGTGTTGCCTGCTGGATGTGAAGCAAATTTTGCTCATTGTGGTTCTGTAGGTGCAAGTGAACCAGTGAACCTGGGTGGTTATGGAGTAGAACTTGCATTGAAGAATATGGAATACAAGGCCATGGATGACAGTACAATAAAAAAAGGTAAAATGATTGACACATGTTGTTGAATGCAGGCTTCTCTTTAAGGTTTAATATCTTTCTGGTTGTGTGAGTTGGTGAGGTTGTCCTGCTCCAACCTGACCTCAATGCATTGTTTTTTTCTTATGTTGAGTTTATCATGCTATAAAGATTCCCCATCTAAAAGTTCTGGCAACTTTGTTCAGGTCAGACAATTGCATGAATTTTAATTTTGAAATATATAATTGAGCAATAAACTTCCCGATGTTCAATAATCTCAGACTTCACAAAATCATCGATGTTTTATATTTAGTTCATCCAAATAAAATGATTGGATATTTTCTTATAACATGGATAGATAACTTATACTTGTGAATAGCCCTCTCATTAATATCGTTTTGGGTTGCAGGTGTGACTTTGGAGGATCCCCGAATTGAAGATCTTAGCCAAGACGTCAGAGGATTCATATTCTCTAAAATTCTGGTTTGTCAGATCACACATATTTCTTTTGCATCATACATGTGATAAAGACACATTTGTAGGCACCATCAATCACATCTTACTGAACAAGGCTTCAATTAATGTTAGAAAGGGTGTAACCATCCTTGATTTTTAAAGTGAACTGAGATCCCAGCCCATAAAATGATCTAAGGGTGGATACCCCCTTATTTGCTCACTATATAGGAGCCTTTTTCCATGTTATTTGTGTCAACCATGTTAGAAATTGGGTGTCTGAAGATACCATGTTTCTGTGAAGTAATACATGCTTTATTTTTTTAAGATTTTTGTGGTTAATATATGTTTTGGTTTGACAAACGCTAACCCGGAAAAGTGGATGATAACTTCGGAATGCTTTTGTTTCTTATAAAAAAATAATTTTTTTCTTAAAGATTAAACCTTTTCAAATGATCATATACCACTAGCACATTATAAAGATTTTTTCTACTAATGTCATGCTTGAAAGAAGTTTACCAATTGGATATTTTGATCTTGAAGAGGAAGAATACATTGATGTAAACTTTGTTTTATCTGAAAGACCATGTAATGTTACATGTGAACAGTTCAGTGGTTTTAATTTAAGGTTTTCTTAGGCGTGAAATTGTAGCATCTAGCATGAGATAAACATAGAAGAATGCATGCCTATGATGGTTTCGTAAAGGAAACAGGAATGGGATGAGGTGGCACAATCATTTACATTATATAATAATATATATACATAGTGAAGTATATTCTTTTCCCCATCTCAAACCCATCCAATCACCAGAGGCACCAATGAATTTACTTATCTGTGTTTACTTGCAGGAGCGTAAACCTGAGTTAACAGCTGAGGTCATGGCTTTCCGGGATCATCTATTGTCATCCACCGTGTCAGATACACTTGATGTTTGGGAACTAAAGGGTATTTAAACCATTTTTTATTTCTGAAATGACTGGAATTGATTGATAACTGGATTCTTATAGTTGTGGTTTTGACGAAATGAGTTTCCGCCTTCTTTCTGATCAAACAGATCTAGGTCATCAAACTGTACAGAGAATCGTCCATGCCTCTGATCCACTGCAGTCAATGCAAGAAATCAATCAAAATTTCCCTAGTATAGTTTCTTCCTTGTCTCGCATGAAGGTACATAATCTAGTTAATCGTTACCTGTTTCAGAAGCTCAGATATTTAAGACACTTCTCCCTAATTTGTTCTTATGAAACTTCTGCGTTCGACAGCTTGATGATTCTGTTCGAGATGAAATAATGGCAAACCAGCGGATGATCCCACCCGGGAAGTCTTTAATGGCTGTCAATGGTGCTTTAGTCAGTGTCGAAGATATTGACCTTTATCTGTAATAAGTTTTTCTCCTGCTGATACCTTTTTATATTATGACTTATTTCATGTTCCCCCAATATTATAGCTTGGCTGGTTATTGTTCTATCCCCTCCAGTATATGAAAAAATTGATGTTTCATCTTTAGGTTCTTCTGATTTTAACAAAAAAATTGGAGGAGTTAAATCCAAATCTACTTATATATATATCTAGTCAGGTTTTGTTTTATTTGGGCCGAGCCTATTTTAAGTACAATAATCATCAATGGCATTGTCTTCTATTTTGGGTTTAACAATTTCTTACGTATAATAATGTTAAAAGAGTGTTTGAGATTATTATTTCTAGTATCATTTATAGCTTCTAGTAACTTAATTAACCTACTTACTTAAATATCTTTATTCATTGTTCAATTATTCACAGAACCTTAATCACTTTGCCAGACATCATTGTCATTACTACTTCATGGCTTCATGCAAACATGTAGATGATTATTTAAATGTTAAAATATTTCCAACTCCTCCAAATACTTTCTTGGCATATGTAGTGCATAGTTAGTCATGTTAAGCTTGTAATAACTGGATAACCTGTACTCGTTGATTGATAATTATGTAGTTTTGTACAGTTTGTTTAAAAATCATGATGTTTTCAAATTGAAGTTAAATGCTTTTCTAATCTTATGAAATTATTATTTTTTATAGGTTGATTGACTTGATCCATCAGGATCTCTTGTTGGCTGATCAATTCTCAAAACTGAAGGTGAATGCCATCTAATAGTCATTTTGGCATATTTATTTTACTGGTCTGATTTCTATATTATTCGTCAGATAAAAATATCATTTGTTGCATATTAAATAAGTAAATTATTTTTTCACAAGTTATGTGGGATAATAATAAGGGTAGAAGATGAGCAGGAAGTGATGAACTTAATGCTATTGGTTTGGTGGAAAAAATGACAACAAAATTTTTAAAACTCCTGTAAATTGCCATCATTCTTTTCTTTTATAAAACTCCAGTATATTTTGATGATGCTTTGATATATATATATATATATATAGACTGTAGTATTGATTGACATTCCCAACATATTGCAGATTCCTAATAGCACTGTGCGGAAACTGCTTTCAACTTTACCTCCTTCAGAGTCCAGTACATTTCGTGTTGATTTCCGTTCTACTCATGTACATTATCTCAATAACTTGGAAGAAGATGGTAAATATGAACGGTGGAGGAGCAATTTAAATGAGGTAAACTATTGTATGTTTCGATCAGCTTATTTTTGTATTAAAAAATTTGTATTCAAAATGTTTAGGAACAATTTTTTGGCTAGAGATGTTTTTCTGTAAAAATTCAGCTATACCAAAAATAATTTATGTTTTATTTTGTTTAGTTATTGATGCCAGTCTTCCCCGGGCAGCTACGTCACATCCGTAAAAACCTTTTCCATGCTGCTTTTGTTATTGATCCAGCAACTAGTTGTGGTCTTGAGGCAAGTTTTTATTTCCTCAAAGTTAATATCTCACATTGTTTATCGTATATGCTTCCAAGTGAAGTCTTCATTACATGTCTTATTGTTTGCAACATTGCAGGCCATTGATATGATCATATCCTTGCATGAGGGTAACGTTCCCGTGAGATTTGGGATTGTGCTGTATTCTTCAAAGTATGTCACACAGTTAGAGGAACATTCTAACGATGATAATAGCAATAACAAGGACGAGGATATATCTACTACGGTAATTGTTACCTCTAGTTGATCAGGAATATGTGTGTGTGCCTCTATATATACATTGCTTATATGTTTCAGTTTTATTGCCAAGTTTATGATACATTCCGTTTCTCTTTTCAGATTATATCTCTATTCAGTTATATCAACGAGAACTACGGTATTCAAATGGCTTTCCAATTTCTAAGCAATGTATGAACTCTATACTCGGTCATTAGTAGTTATCTCAGTTCACTGTCATTCCATGACCTTATTGTACCATTACTTTTATTTAGCTACAAATATTTTATATACCAGAGTTTCCGGACTGAGATCGTAAAGAATGCATATGAGAAAAGAGAAAGATGTAGTTAATATGGTGCGCATGCATTTAACTCCATCTATCTTGAAATTTTTCTCTCTATTTAAAGTCACCTAAAGTTCAAATTTTGAATATGCCAAGTTGCCTGATTTTACTCTTAGATACAAAACCATTTTTGAACTTTCACGCAACAATTTGAGCTTTTAGGAGAGCTGGTCCATGACATGGTATCAAAGCTTCTATGACCAAGTGATCATGAGTTCGACCCTTACTACGCCATTCTTCCAGAAAAGGTTGAATTTTAGCATTGTCCAAGCTTGAAGCCCAAAAATTCTTATGAAATAAGGCATGTTAGATATAAAAACGATTGCTAAACCTTAACGATACAACTTAAGCTTTTAGGAGAGTTAGTCCTTCATAGACTCAACTACCAATTTCCATCATTAACATGATATTCCTTTTTCCCTCCTTACAAATGGATTAGGCTATGCAATTTTCTAGATAATCACTATCTTACAAATTTAAGGATTAGTTACAAAAAAAATCAAGAGGCTACAGTCCCAACATTTGGTAGCTGCCTAAGTGGTTTATCCCTTCCCCTCGAACATAGCAAAAAAGAGGGGGTGGAATCTTAAGTTAAATATGTATTTATCTAAATAGTCACCTTATTTTACATCTAAATTTCCAGCGTAGCAAGTTTTCATTTACATACATAAATATTGCATCTAAAGTTCCAGTGTAACGAAAAATGAGGGAGTTGAATATTAAGTTAAGCATGTAATTACTTGAATACTCACCTTATTTTGCATCTACAGTTTCGGTGTAGCAAGTTGTCATTTACACAGATAAGTATTGCTAAATATTTTATGTGTCTGTTCCAGCACACATGACATGATTATATATTAACTTTTTGCCAAAAATATGTTAGCAGTATGGAAAACAACAACCAAGCCGTAATCCCACTAAGTGGGAGGCAGTTATTTTAGTCATCTTCAACTATTCTTATGTGCAACCCAATTGAAAGAACTTCATGTTGTAGGTTAACAAATTACGCAAAGACTCAGATGGTCATGGAGATGATGGTCTTGAATTGCACCATGTTGAAGGAGCATTTGTGGACACAATATTGTGAGTTTTTCAGTACTTTTTGTTGATTAGTTTGCTACTGACATTTGGCTAATATGCTGGTTCTAATCTTTAGCAGTAGCACTCCTTTTGTCTTCTAACTTATTTATAAACATGGACTAAATATGTTTTTGTAGGCCAAAGGTAAAATCCCCACCTCAAGAGATATTACTAAAGCTGCATAAGGAGCAAAAGTTGAAGGAACTGTCACAAGAAAGCTCCAAGTTTGTGTTGAAGCTTGGTTTGTCTAAGCTTCAATGTTCGCTATTGATGAATGGCCTTGTGATAGATCCCACTGAGGTAATGAGCTTCACATTTTCATCTGCTTTTGCAATTTTTTTCCATTTTCTTTTACAATTATTCTCATTCTTTTTTTAATGTCGTTGGATTACCTCAATCCACAATTTTCTATACTGTGCAAGCTGTTAATAAGGACAATCAAGCCTTAATCCTACTAGGTGAGGTTGGTTATATAGATCTAATGATGCCATAATCCTCTATCATAAATCATGTTCATTGACAAAACATTGATTTCTAAATCTTTATTAAATTTTTTGTCCTGAAAGATTTGTTGGGCAATAAATCCTTAGAAGTTTTTAGACACTACCATGTTGGTCCTCGTAGGACTTAATTGATGGTGTTTTAAATCTTTCATGGTCTTATTTTACAAAACATATTGAGGACTGAATTGAAGGTTTTGCTCTATATAAAATTAACATAAAAGCACAAATCTTATTTAAAAGAGAAAAATAACGTTTTAAAAGTTAGTATCAATCATTGTAAACATAATTAAATACTACTATTTTCTAATTATGATGATATTCAATATTTCTATCTATATTGGTATAAAAATTGTAATATAAAATTGAGAAATTTTATAATACAACTAAGAATATCCAAAAGTGTTCGTGAAGTATGCTATATATATATATCCAATACAGATACAACAACTATTTCGAAACGTATGTACTTTGCAAGTGTTGCTAAACTTTGGATCTACCTTGTGTTCTCAACTTTTGTTTGGCATTTTGGGTATGTTCTTCTTAGTTTTTCTCTAGTAAGTATAATATTGGTGTCTTCATCATTTTGTATTGATAGAACAAACGTTTATGCTACTTGTATGTTTGCAATTGTTTTTACCAGGAATCTCTTTTCAATGCCTTGAATGATGAGACTCCAAGAATACAGGAGCAAGTGTATTATGGTCAAATAGATTCTAACACTGATGTATTAGACAAGTTTCTATCAGAAGGTGGTATACCACGCTATAATCCTAAGGTATAGTAGTCTAATATTATTCAGGTTCTGTTGATGTTGTATGATTATGTGTGACTAACCAATTTCTGATGCTGGTATTTTGGTGTAGATTATTGCTGACAGCAAACCGAAGTTCATATCTCAGTCATTTACTTTTGGAGAGGGATCTGTACTGAAGGATATAATCTACTTGCATTCTCCTGGAAGTAAGTTGTTCAAATGTTAGAATCATTAGGTTCACTCTTACACTCTGGCTCTTTTGTTTTCTCATATGGATTTTTGGTCCAAACCAGCAACGGATGAGTTAAAGGCTGTGACACATCTTCTTGCTGTTGATATCACTTCAAGGAGCGGGGTGAAATTACTTCGCCAAGGCCTACAATACCTGGTTAATACCAATATGCATTTCTGTTGAATATTATTGGTTCTTTTAAATTTATTTTGTTTAATGCCATTCACGAGTTAGATAAACATATTCAGCACTTTTAAACATATTTATGTTCTTGTTACTTGCATATGATGCTACAGATAGAAGGATCCGAAAATGGTCGTGTTGGTCTTCTGTTTAGTGCCAATAAAAGTGCTAATTTCTTTAGCCTCCTTTTAGTTAAGGCCTTTGAAATCACTGCATCCTCGTATAGGTTTGTTTTCTATACTTTCCTTTTAACTATAGAACTGATTGAATTTTAATAGGTTGTTTGGTATTAAATTCTGTAATTTTTGCAAAAGTTGAAGTATGATTTTTATATCAATGTATGGGTGCATGGTTTTATGCAGCGATAAGACAAATGTATTGGCCTTCTTGGATCAGCTGTGCTCACTCTATCAGCAGCAGTATATCCTTACATCAGCCGTGGAAGCTGAGAAATCTCAAACATTTATTGATAAGGTCTGCGAACTTGGTGATGCTAATGGGTTACCATCTGCGGTCTATAAGTCTGCGCTCACAGAATTTACTGTTGATGAAACGAGAAAGCATTTGACTGAGGTGCTTCTGGTTACCTTTCCATTTGGACCAATGCGTTACCGTTATTGTCAGACCTGATCACCTTCCCCTGTCCCGTTTCTGCTCCCCTTCATTTAAATTAGTCTTCTTGTTTGCAGGTGGAGAAATTTTTGTATAGGGCTCTTGGGCTTGAATCTGGTTTCAATGTTGTCTTCACTAATGGAAGGGTAATACTATTTTGATATATTTGTCTATTCCATAGTATAAGTGATCTCTATTGAATAATTGAAAGCTGTAATTTGTGTTGCTTATTTAGAAATATATTCAAGTTTGATGACAGATTTTTGTGAATGCTAAAACTTCTTTTTTAATCTTGTGCTCTTATCTTAACTTCTATTTTTTTATAGGTAACTTATCCTATTGATGAAAACACATTTTTTAGTGCTGATCTGCATCTTCTTGAGTCGATAGAGTTTAAGCAGAGGACAAAGCATGTCGTGGAAATTATTGAAGAAGTGAATTGGGATGATGTTGACCCTGACATTCTAACAAGGTTTCTTGACCTGTGGTTACATATTATATCATCTCATCTTCTATTTTTAGTTTTGTACAATCTCTTAAGTCTTATATGTTTGCAGAATATATGACAGTTCTTGGATGTTTCCTCATGTTGTTTGCAGCAAATTCCTTAGTGATATTATCATGGCCTTGTCATCTTCACTGGCTAAGCGGGAGCGGAATTCTGAAAGTGCTCGTTTTGAGGTTCTTAGTGATCAGTATAGGTATTTTTAATTAGTACAATGCACTCAAACTTTTTTCTAATGATTTATTCATTTTTAGATTGGTAAATTAACCATATCATATGGTGTCAGGATTTTTATTTCAACCTTTTGTTGTGTGCAGTGCCATTATTCTAAATAATGAAAACTCAAGCATTCACATTGACGCGGTTCTTGATCCTTTAAGTCCAACCAGCCAGAAATTGTCGGGAATTCTTCGAGTTTTGTCGAAATACATTCAGCCTAGCATGAGGATTGTTCTGAATCCATTGGTTGGTTGATTCTATTCTACATCTCTACAAACAACATAATTATTGCATGTTTTTGTTTTTTTGCTACAGAATGCTTTCTTTAATAAGCATTTGGGATCAAAATGAAAATGAAAAGAGAATTGTTTATCCCCCATTGGGATTTGATAAGAGAAGATACAAAGTGTTGTCCTTGTGGCTGAACTTTGAATTCCCCCTTAATTTGACTTTGATAAAGCTATATTTTATTCAGTTATATGTTTGTGCCTTTTTATTATTTGTTTTCATTCTAGAAAAGATTCTTTAAGACAAAAAAGAAGATGGCAACAAAGAGTTAAGAGGATAAGAAGAGATACTCCTTAAATTAAAAAGAAAATAAAAAGCAAATACAAACAACAGAGAAAAAAGAAAAATCAAGAAGCAAAACTACCCAATCTCTCAACTTATCTGTCAAGTGTTAAAACCTATATCCGTTTAGTATGTGTAAAGAACGTTATGATGACTTGGGCATCTCTCTCCTGACAAACTAGCTTTTGGAGTGGTGTTTGCCTCGGTTATTCTCATAATATCTACAAAGGAAACCATTTAGAAGGATATATGCTTTATGTTTGAATAGTCTAGCCTAACTCCACCACAAAAGCTAGCTCATAAAGGGAGGGATTCCCAAGTTAACATAAATGGCTCTCTGCTCATATTCTGAATCTTCGTGACATTAATAGTTTACACCAAGTAGGACCTAGTCTGCTAATCTTATCCCAAACTCCCAAAGTAGCTGTATATCCAAAGAAATCTCCTTAAAGATGTGAGAGTGTGCTCTAACCAAATGCACATCTATTTGCAACTTCTAGATGAAACAGTAGTTTTATACTACTAATTTTTGTATACACTCACATTTTGGTATATAACCTTGTAGGAGTAGCTTATCTATTCTATGATGGTAATTATTAGCTTCTAACTTGTCAATGACCAACTCTTCCTAATGCTTATACTGTTAGTGAACACTTATGAATGGTTTTATAGCTAACAAACATAACTTCAATGCCTTATGTGAAATTTGAAAAATATAATCTGAAGAGTATTAGTATCTAGTCGCAACAGAATATCTGTACAGTAGCTATGAACATACTATATGGCAGGAGTTTCATTTAATTTACTATGCATGGTCAAAGAGGGTGGAGCTTGGTGCAAGGTAATGTGGTGCTTAGTGACCATGAGGTCATGAGTTTAAATCCTGGAAACAGTTTCTTCGTTTGTAGGGGTAAGACTGTGTACATCTATCCTCTTAGACCCTACTAGGTCGGAGCATCATGCACCGAGTCACCCTTTTTTACTATACATGATCCATATTGTTTATCTCATGTATAATTCATGCAGTTTACATATTATTAATTGTTCTTTTTAATAAAAAAAACATAATAAATAACGCAAACTTCTCTCTCTAGATACCTTTGGCTTTTATAGATCCTTGACTCTCAGATGTATTGCCAATATTTTTAGAGAATGCATGTGGAATTTTCTACAGGCTATAGTAATTTAATTCAACATAATGCGCCAGCCTGCATTTCTTAAAATCAATATTTAATGCTGGTTTTCATTTCATGCCAGAGTTCTCTTGCTGATCTTCCTCTGAAGAGCTACTACAGATATGTAGTACCAACTACGGTATATCTTATTCTTTTAGCTTTAAGATTATTCCAGACACAAGTTTCGATGTTATGTAAAACAGATTTTCTGACTTTTGCAGGATGATTTTAGCAACACTGACTCTACAATAAATGGCCCAAAAGCATTTTTCCCCAACATGCCATTGTCAAAGACTCTCACCATGAATCTTGATGTTCCCGAGCCTTGGCTTGTTGAGCCCGTTGTTGCTTTGTATGTATTTTTTTCACATTGTTCATTTTCCAATTCCTTTATTGACCTTTATTTTGCTTCTTCCATGGACCTAAAGAGTGTATTCTTCAGAATGAATTACACTTATCTTCCTCATTTTTAATTTATAAGAAAGAAACATGTGAATTTTGAATAAACACCTTTAAGCTTTAACACTGTATGAAATGTGAGAAAGAATAATGGGCTTTGCATCTATACTTGAGTGAATTTCATAAATAGCGACAGGTATAAACTTCGAAACATAAAGTCCAATTAGTGAATTCTAGACTAAACTGAAGGCTTCGTATTTTTCTGTAAATAGAAGATATCCTGTTGTTATTTCTGCAACAAGGGAAATAAATGTACCTTTTCCATCGCCTTTAGTAGGTCTGTGTAATGCCCTTTTAACATATATTTATGTGTGTGTACATGTGATAGACTATTTTTTTGTGACTTTTGGTAGTCCTCAGTATTATTTATTATTCTGCAGCCATGACCTGGATAACATTCTTCTTGAGAACCTTGGTGACACACGGACATTGCAAGCAGTTTTTGAACTTGAAGCTCTCGTCCTCACTGGTAAAATTGCATTTTTCTTATTAGAAATTCAATCTGATGATTCTTTGTGATATTAGTCACCAAATAGAACTAATAAGTGCTTCAATACTAGTCTAAATTTATTTACACTTTAGTTTAGATTTATAGGCATATTTAGCACATGTTGATTTTTTGTTGTTGCTAAAACAATAAATTCATTAAGACAACTCAATCCCCATATAGAATTTATATCAAATATGAAATATTTTGAATGAGTCAGTCAACTTTTGTTATGTCAATGATAATAGCTTTAATTGTAATTTCTCCATGATTAGCTCTTGTAAGTTGTAAGTCTCCTAATAGAATTAGATTTCTTATGGATAAGCCCATACGGAAATTCAAATCTTCCTCTAAGGTCAAAGCTTTTGTCTGGACTTTCTATTCTTAACAGAATTAGTATTAACGGCATGCTCCACACACGCAGACCTCTAAGTGCTTTGTGTCCTAATAAGTGTATAATGTGTGGCTCTGGTTCGGAATCTATGGCTCATCTTTATACATTTTTCTGCTATAAATTCTCTTCGGAATAGGCTGTTTGGGATTTTGGAGAGTCTAAGATATATGCCTTATGGATTTGCATAATTTTTCCTCATTAAATTTAGAGGTTTTGACTCTCACAAAGCAGCTAAGATCTCGTGTCATTGTTCTATTCATGTTCTTCAGTGAATTTGGTTAAAAAGGAATGCTAGAATTGTCAAGGACTTTTTCTCGTCTCTAGTCTTCATCTGCGACAGGGCTACTCTATTTGATTCCCTTTGGTGTTATGCTCATAGTTCACCTTTGTTAGATTTGCCGAGATATTGCATGCTTTGTTCACGACTAAGTTTCTTAGATTTTAGTTTCTTTTCCAGCTCATTTGTGAGGATGCTTTATCCTCTCTCTTTGTAGTCTTTTCTTTTTTAGTCAAATCTCTCTTTTTATTGAGAAAAACATAATACCTAAACCAGCTGTTACATATATTTTCTATAATAAATATTATTGAATGAGAAGAGAAGAGTACACAAGAAGATGACCCTCACAAGAAACAAAGAGGTAGCTAAAACTAGTTGATATTCAGCAAAGGATGTCAATCCCTGCATATTATACTTAATCTAGAACTTGCAATATTTTGTAGTGTAACAGAACCGGAAAAATAAAACAAAACAAAACATAAAATTGGCTTTATCAACCCAATACGTGTCACAGAACAGAGGCAACTCAATCCAAGTACCCAACAAAGCCAACCAAAGCTCTGCATTTTGAGGCCAAAACCAAGAGCAATCTAGACTCCTCAACTCGCTGCCAGAATGAAGAGTCTGCCAGTTCTGTCTGAGTTTTTGTTAACCCTACAAGTTTGACAAAATGAGAGTTTACATGCAATTTAACTCAAAGTTTGACCATCATGATTATGATTGATTAGCTGTTTATTCTCATTCTTGTTAACTGTTCGTCTAATCAGGTCATTGTTCTGAGAAGGGTCACGAATCTCCTCGAGGACTTCAGATGATTCTTGGGACGAAAAGTAAACCCCATTTAGTTGATACCCTCGTAATGGCCAACCTGGGATATTGGCAAATGAAAGTATCTCCTGGGGTTTGGCACTTGCAGCTTGCCCGTGGAAGAAGTTCTGAGCTGTACACTTTAAAGGAAGATGGTGATGGAATTCAGGATAAACAATCATCAAAACTCATTACCATTAATGATTTACGGGGTAAAGTAGTTCTTATGGAAGTTGTGAAAAAAAAGGGCAAGGAGCGTGAAGAATTACTGGTTCCTGATGATGATGACAACCAACATGATAAGAAGAAAGTGAGTGCTTGTTTTAAAAATTTGTTTCCAAAAAACATATGTTTCGAAGTACAAAAGAAAACATTATTTTTATGCAAAATCTTGTGCAAAAACCATCACTGTTTTCTTTATGAGATGTTTGTAGGGGAGTGGCTGGGATTCCGGCTTGTTAAAATGGGCTTCTGGCTTCATTAGCGGCAAGGAAGGATCTAAAAATGCTGAAAGAAGTTTGCAAGTGAGTTTATTTTTCCCTTTTCTTGCCATTGTTCTTCCTGTCTATTTTTGCATAAATTCACTTGACCACATTACACATCCTTGAAAACCTTACTTATTTTAGGTACACTAACATAAAAGTTATATAATCACAGGTACTGTTTTTTTATATAAATAAATGATTGATGTTGTTTTCATGTTTTAATGCTTTAAACTGTGTATTTTTTTGCATTGAGGTAACTGGGGTTTTAGTGGATGAAAGAAAGACCAATGATATGAACAATTTAACCTTATTTACCCATCCAATCAATTATAAGTGTATTTGATAATACCACCAAATAGCTTATTAGCTAGTCAACTAGCTTATTTTATGAAAATTAAGCTACCTGGTGGTATTTGGTAAAGGATTTTTTTCATTAAGGTACCAGCTAATCCGTGTTTGATAAGGTACTTGAGGTAGTTTATGACTTAGAAGCTAGGGGCTTATGCCATTTTACACCTATTAGCTAGCTTCTGAGCTAACCTTACCAAATAATTCAAAGTCAATCAGCTAGCTTATTAGCTTTCATCTCCTAGCTTGCAAGCTTTATGTTGGCTTATTATCTAGTTATGTAAAATAGAACCTATATGTATTGTTCCAAATACATAGTAAATTTTGAGGCATTTTTACCTTGGCTCACTCTTCCGTACTCTGGTTCCCTTCCCTTTTTAACTTCCATCTTATCTATACTCGACCGTTTCCGAAGTTGTAACAGATTGTACCTTTTTGCCTTATAGGAGAAGGGAAAAGGTGGACGGCGTGGAAAAACTATTAATATCTTTTCTATTGCTTCTGGGCACCTGTAAGTGGTTCTCCCTCTTGTCTCAAATGCATATTAAACTCCATACTTGATTTCTAGAATATGTTTTTCGTATGTAGTTGGAAGTATTATGTTTCTTTCATCAAGAATTCATTGTTCAGATATTCATTTTGGTTTTGCTTTTTGCCTTCTTGCCAGATACGAACGCTTTCTGAAGATCATGATTCTAAGTGTCCTAAAGAATACCGAGCGTCCACTTAAATTCTGGTTCATAAAGAACTACCTCTCTCCACCTTTTAAGGTTATATATCTACCTAAGTTAGATGCTTTCATGTTTACTCTTTTGTATATTTGAACATTGAAGAATAATGAGTTACCAGACATCCTGAACTATTTTTGTTGTTGGCTTAATTCACAGGATTTGATTCCCCACATGGCTCAAGAGTACGGTTTTGAATATGAACTAGTCACGTACAAGTGGCCTACATGGTTGCATAAGCAGAAAGAAAAGCAGCGAATAATCTGGGCATATAAAATCTTATTCTTAGATGTCATTTTTCCCCTTTCCTTGGAGAAGGTATCATGATTTCTTCTTCTGCATCAATTCCAGTGTCACGGTATGCCGTGCTGTAACAAAGATTGGGAAAAATTAAAGAAAGTCTCATCGAAAATTCGTATAAAATCTATGCAGGTCATTTTTGTGGATGCTGATCAGATTGTCAGGGCAGACATGGGAGAACTCTATGACATGGATTTAAAAGGAAAAGCTCTGGCATATACACCATTTTGTGATAATAATAAGGAGATGGATGGATATCGGTTTTGGAGACAAGTAAATTTCGCTGTTAAATTCTGATTATTGTTATATTTACATGATACTCTTGGTTTTAGACATAATGCGATATCATGTAAATGCAACATTTGCTCTAAATCCATGTTCACCTTTTTCTTGTGTCACAGGGTTTCTGGAAGGATCATTTGCGGGGAAAACCATACCATATTAGGTTAGTAACTACTTGTTTGATTGTCTTGACAAAGAGCTGGAGTCTATCAAAGATCATTTCTCTCATTGCTGTTTCAATTTCTGTTTGCAGTGCTTTATATGTCGTTGATCTGAAGAAGTTCCGAGACACTGCCGCTGGAGATAATCTTAGAGTTATCTATGAAACACTTAGCAAGGATCCAAATAGTCTGGCCAACTTGGATCAGGTAAGAGTTGAAGTTATAATTTATTTTTACTTGCAAAATAATCACTGCAATTTACTAGATTAAGTCTTTTGTACTGGCCTGTGTTTATTTCAATGATCTTTCCATTCAAATACATTTTTCGGTCCCTTCGAACTGTAAGATCGAGTTATAGGTTTGCCTAAGTTTTTTTCCCTATCATGTTATTAAGATAAACACATTTGTATATACTTCCATTGTAGTTCATGTTATCCTTCTCTCTTAAATTATACTCTCTCTGAGGTCCTTTTCTTCACTGAAATTTGCTCTCAAATGTTCAGGATCTTCCTAACTATGCTCAGCATAATGTGCCCATATTCTCTCTCCCTCGAGAATGGCTATGGTGTGAATCATGGTGTGGTAATGCTACAAAATCGAAGGCAAAAACCATTGATCTATGCAACAATCCCATGACAAAAGAACCCAAACTTCAGGTGATGAAGTTTTCATTCTTTTCTCATAACTGCTGACATTTTTTGCAACTCCTCTATGTCTATGTACTCTTCTTAACTTTAACATGGACCTCTAGGGTGCTAGACGAATAGTTTCCGAGTGGCCAGACCTTGATTCCGAGGCAAGAAGGTTCACTGCACGGATCTTAGGCGATGATCAAGAACCTGTGCAATCCCCGGATCAATCAAAGGAATCAGATAAGAAAGATCCATCGAATGAGGACTTGGAATCCAAGGCTGAGTTATGAACAAGAGAGACAAAATGTTGCACAAGTTTAAAGTTATTATAGCAAATCTATGTTCCTTGCAGCAGTTTCTCACCATTTAGCATCATGATATCTTCCACAGTTACCAGTGCCTTGCTGATATATCAGCATGCAAAGTTTCCAAACACAACTACATTGAATGCATTGAAGACTTGCATTCTCTGCTGGCCAATTACAGGAACACAAGATATTTTGATAGGAAAATGTAGTGAATTTTGATACATGCTCTCTAAATTCTGATGCTCATATCATATCTATACTATTAACCAACCCTCATCCTTTTGTTTTGGTGTTTCCTTTATAGTGAATCATTTAAATGCAGTGGGGAAGAATGCCAAATGTGAGTGATGTTGTTTATCAAAATTTATTTGCTTTAGGCATCAATGTTTATTTATTTTGATTATTTAATGATGTTTATCATTTTCTTAAGAGCTTGATTCTGTACAAAGATAAGGTTGTTTGTCTTTGTGAATTGGAGGTTTGGGTTTAAATCTAGGAAACAGTTTTTGCTTGTGAAGGTAATGTTGCATGCATCTACCCCAAACATCACTAGGTGAGAGTTTTGTGCATTGGACCCCTGAATCAAACCATAATATGTCATCATAATATGTCATCAAATGAAAAAGACTAATTGGTTGATAATGTAAAAACAAAATGAGTGTAAAATATATATACTGACAGTGTAAAGATTTGTGCACATGCACCCTAACATCTGTCATTCATTTTGATTACTTTTTTTTATAAATCAACCATAATTAAGTATCAATGGTGGATGATGCAATGATAGTGTATAAAATTTATACACTGTCAGTGCATATATCTTTTTCTCAAACAAAATTACAATGACAAATCCTTTTATGAAATGGCAATTGATTATTATCTTTGGCTAGGCCTTGAACAATAATTTCAAGTTTGTTAGGTAAAGCTATGTTAAGTAAAACTAGCTTGTAATAGTAAGTTTGTAGTTTGTACCTTGTAGTTGTCAATGTAGCTATTCAGTAACACTAGAACTTAGCATGTGTATTTGAGGAAGGGAATAAATACAATAGATACCTTAATTTGTATAAGTTGGGCAATGAACTCCTCTTAAGGCTTAACAGATAAACTTCAAGTTTAGAATGTGAAAAGTAAAACTCTTTAAAATTCCAAAGCCAAACAAACTCCCTCCAATTTTATCTTAATAATACAAACTCTGTTAATTAGAATTTCAAAAACAAGTGTACCTTTTTTATTCACTTTTATTCATACTTGATGATAAAGCTTCAATGTCATATATTTATTCATACAATGACTAAACTCCTTTAACAATTCCTCTTGTCTTCTCCTCTATTTATTTATTTTATATCCTTTATTTGATTTCTTGTAGTCAATACTATACAATAATCGCTTCTGCTGCATCAAAACTAACCATTATCAATATTCCTAACAATCTATTGAGACACAAAGTTTGTGATGAAGATATTAGTGTGGCCTGTGGATTTCAATTCAGATTTATATTTGACTCACCATTCAGCCATTCATGCAAATCCATTTTGAGAGCACTATATATTGCAGACACTCAATAGTCCAAGTTATAAAATCAATTCTCTATATCCATTTTGAATTTGCTTGTAACATTATGTCAATTGCATCCATCACATTGGAAAAGATAATGTGATAATATTGTAATGCAAAAAATATAATATTAATCACAATTTATATTGATACTAGACTTATGATTAAATAAGAAAAATAAATAAAATAAAGTATGATATGTTCTCTATATACTAAAACAAATCTTTTAATATACTCTATCAATCCTAAGAGATATATAAGATACTCTAATTTATAATCATCATAGTATGATATATTCTCTATATATAACTATTCTTTAGATATTGTTTATAATATAGTTAAACAAGTTAGCCTTGCATACAATTTGAGGCGATTATAATATACTTTACCTTGTTTGATGGCTTGTAAACCCCTATATTTTCACATGTAAGAGTAGCTAGCACATTGAATAAGATCGTTCCAATTAGGAAAAAATTAGGTAATTTTAATAATGAATAAAATAACAACAACTAAATTACACTCAAATCATCTAAGAGACCAACACAACTCTCCTAGATTCTAAAAAAACCAAAAGATCCCTAGTTTCATTCTTATGAACTACACTTGTTAAAATGAATAATTGCGTATTTAAAAGAATTAATTTCCTACCCAAAAAAGAATATTTTAATAATATCAAAAAAATCATATAACATCTCTTTTCTACTTGCACTAAAAATACTTCTTTTAATATACATATATTATTTTGAGTATCCAGTGTGATTATACATTCCTTTAACAAATAAGTATAACAATATCAATTTCATACATTATTGATAAATTATTTATATTCATTTAACTATAATCAAGTCTTCAAAAAGTATATAAATAAATAATGAATTCAAAAAGTATATAAATAAATAATGAATGGATCGATATTATATTCAATTATTCATATTTCAAATAAAAATATGATGTGTAATGAAATATGACCCAATATAATTTAGTTAATAGTTTAATAACAGTATGTTTATTCTCATAGTCTCTCCCTCTTCTTCTTCTTCTCTATTGTATCCTCTCTCACTCTACAATTTCAATCTGAGATCGCAGAGGAACCTTTCACCGCCATGTCATTCGAATCTCGATCCATTTTCTTCTTATTCTTCTTCATCACTTTGGCCTTTGCATCCGAATCAGATCACAAGGTAAATTCAATTCCTCATTCTCCAAACCCTTCCTTTGATCTGCGTTATCTCTGTTCAATTTGGATTTGGATCTATCTTTTTTTTTTGAATTTTGAGTGTTGGGTTTGTTTAAGAGTGGAAAAAAGTTGTGACTTTGAGTGTTAGATCTCAACTGGGTTTTTCTTTTCTGTTCTTACGTTGGTCTAGGTATATGTACAATGTAGGTGCTTCAATGATTTGCGTTTATTTGTTTATGGAATTCAATTAGGTTATTCTGACCATGGATACCTATTGCCTCATTATGTTCTACGTTTGTTGGAAGGTTTAGGGTACATTTTTATAAGCTTAGAAAGTGATTTTGTATTGCTTTTGAGAAAATTAGAAGTTTTTTTCTTTCATTTGGTGACAATTATAAAAAATATTTTTTGTAAGAGCTTTATCATGTGAATCAGGAGTTTTTTTTGCAGAAGCTATTAGGGGGCGGTTTGGAAGAGCTTATTTGTTCTTATAAGAACAACTTAGTTTGATTGGCTTATGAAAATAGCTTGTGACCTTCCTAAAGCTCTTTCTAGCTTATTTCCATAAACCTATTAGGGAAGTTTATCAAATAAGCCTTTTCACCTATTTATGGAAATTATTGAATAAACAATTGACTAAGCTGTTTACCCAAATAAATCGAAAATATAGATTCTTTAAAATAAAAAAACACTTTTTAGTTTTTATGTAGCTTTTGTATTTTCAACTGAAGTCTATCCAAACAAACGTGTGTGCAGTGCTTTATTAAAAGAAATAAAAAATAGAAAGGCCCTTAAAATATTGAGCTTGAAGTTAGCTCTCCGAACCGAATAGAGTGGTTTCTATTTTTAAAAGGATGTTTTGTTATTTTTATTGCAGTATCAACAAGATGACCCAGTTACCCTTTGGGTGAACAAAGTTGGTCCTTATAACAATCCACAAGAAACATACAACTACTATAGCCTCCCTTTTTGTCATCCATCTAGTAGTGCCGAGGCTGCACACAAATGGGGTGGTCTTGGCGAGGTGCTTGGTGGCAATGAACTCATTGATAGCCAAATTGAGATCAAGTTCCTTAGTAAGAAGCCTTCTGTTGTACCATACATTTCATAAATGGGCTTCCAGTTGATAATCTGGCTTTAATGGGTACTCTTTTTATTCTTCCAGGAAATGTGGATAAAACTGTCTTTTGCCAGGTAGCTCTTGATGAGGCAAAGGTTAAACAGTTCAAGGATGCAATAGAGAATAATTATTGGTTTGAATTCTTCATGGGTATGTTTTGCATTGATTTTCTTATTATTCTAACAACTCATAGAATGGTTGTACTTTCAATTATTGTTAAAAGGTTGCATATTTATGTTTTTGTTTATGTTATGGCATATCTTGCTTAGCGACATGTAGTCGACGACTAATTCAAATTATGAACACTCTCCCTATGTTCCTTTGCAACCAGGACTGAGCAGCTTTATTAAGAATAGACATTCATATTACATGTTCTGGTTATTTATGTCAATGTTATTTTCATTATGTGTGTATAATTGTTGATGTATGCATTATGACATTTATCATTTGTTTATACATTGTACCACTTGAAAGTTGTTTATACATTATGGCCAACAAGGCGTTGGCCTAGTGGTGTAAGGCCTGATCCCCAGGATGACCAAAAGGTTAAGGGTTTGATTCCTGGGAACGACACTTGTTGGAAGGGGTAGCCATGCACCCCGAAAGGGATTAGTTCCTTACCCATAGAGTGAGGAGATACCCTTGGTAGTACCCAAAAAAAGTACACGCATTTTGATCCTATAATTACTATGACCATAGGATTCACCAGGTTGGGTGTTTTGTGATATTTATAGCCAATAGTCATGGAGTCACCTGAAGTGGAAGAAGTATGAAATTACGAACAAAGTCTATATGTGAAGTCATTTTTTAAGCATTATTGAATATCTTAATGAGTTGAAAACTTATAATCTGTATAACTGAAAGTATGAAATAAAGGATTCTGTGTGACATCATTTCTTAAGCATTTTTCAATAACTGAATGTTAG
Organism: Lupinus angustifolius; assembly: GCF_001865875.1. Lineage (NCBI taxonomy): Eukaryota > Viridiplantae > Streptophyta > Magnoliopsida > Fabales > Fabaceae > Lupinus > Lupinus angustifolius. Next base: position 32,643,262 of record NC_032009.1, on the reverse strand, counting down.
ATAATCAATATTATTTTCCTTGATTCAGTTGATTGTCATACTCATATGGTGTGACTGAGTGATTTTTCTGCAGGTGGCTCTTAATTGTTTTTATTTAATAATTAATTGTTCATGATTCTCCTTTCCTTTCTTTTTCTGAACAAACTAATGTGTGTATGTTCTTTGCTTGGTTATTTCTTATGGCCTTGGATCCACTAAACACAAATTCAGATGATCTACCTTTGTGGGGTATGCCTAGAACTGCCTCTTCCTCTCTTTCTTTATTTGATATGGTTTTGCATTTCATTTGTTGGCCATTGTCAAAGATTCTTTTATTCATGTTTAAGGCTATGTTGGTGAGCTACATCCTGATAAGAATAGTGACAGTGGCAAGCATGTCCTTTACACACACAAGAACATTATTGTTAAATACAATAAAGATCAGGTCAGAAGTTAATCAAATATATTACTATTTATTATGTGGGTTTTTGTGATTCATGAAGTTTCACCTTTAGGTCTTCTTTATTGCAGATCATTCATGTTAATCTCACTCAGGATATCCCAAAGCCTTTGGAAGCAGGAAAACATTTGGACCTGACATATTCCATCAAATGGGTTCCTACTAATGTCACTTTCAGACACCGCTTTGATGTCTACCTGGACTATCCTTTCTTTGAGCACCAGGTTAATATAAATGCTGCCAGCTTTGTTAACTATTATGGGTTCATCCATGTGGATCCTAGCTAGTGCTGAGACCCAGAGTATTTTGCTTTTATGGCTATTTGCAGATCCATTGGTTCTCCATTTTTAACTCTTTCATGATGGTCATCTTCCTTACTGGATTGGTGTCAATGATATTAATGCGAACTCTGAGAAATGACTATGCAAAATATGCTCGGGAGGATGATGATTTGGAAACTCTGGTGATGGCTTCTTGACTTTTATCCATTTTTACTTATTTTTGAAATATGATTTCTTTTCTTCCTATAAAAATTGTTGTGGTTCTAATTGTCAAAATTTGGTCAATACTTACATGCTTACAGGAGAGAGATGTTAGTGAAGAATCTGGTTGGAAACTTGTGCATGGTGATGTTTTTAGGCCTCCTCGCTATTTAGTTGTTCTTTCGGCTGTTGTTGGCACAGGTGCTCAGCTAGCATTGCTGGTTCTTCTCGTCATCTTGTTAGCTATTATTGGTATGCTGTATGTCGGGTATGTTTATAACCTTAAACTGATTGTAACATTAGTCTGGATATTGAATTTTATGATAGTGAGGTTGTATACAAATTTTTCTTAATGTAATATGCCCATGCCTTTTGTTGCTTGCATATCTCAGCTACTTGTTCATTGTTCTAGTTTTTGGTCATTGTGATGTAAACCTTTTCCAATATCCATTTGTGTCTCAGGAGAGGAGCAATTATCACAACCTTCATTGTATGTTATGCTCTCACATCATTCATTTCTGGTTATGTGAGTGGGGGAATGTACTCACGAAATGGGGGTAAAATTTCATTGTAGTTGACGAAGTTTGTTTGGGTGACTTTGTGTCAGCCTTCTCTTTTTGGTTTTGAATGTTAATAAACACTGTTATCTATTTGTTAGGTAAAAGCTGGATTAAATCCATGATCCTTACAGCTTCTCTGTTTCCATTCTTATGCTTTGGAATTGGATTCGTCTTGAACACAATTGCTATATTCTACGGGTCTCTAGCGGCTATCCCATTTGGCACAATAGTGGTTGTTTTTGTCATTTGGGCTTTCATCTCTTTCCCTCTAGCACTTCTTGGGACAGTTGTTGGAAGAAACTGGAGTGGTGCTCCAAACAATCCCTGTCGCGTTAAGACCATTCCTCGTCCCATTCCTGAGAAGAAGTGGTACCTCACACCCTCTGTGGTTTCTCTGATGGGAGGGCTGCTACCCTTTGGCAGCATATTCATTGAAATGTATTTCGTATTCACTTCCTTCTGGAATTATAAGGTAAACTACAACACACTGACTTGTTTTGGTAATAAGTTTTGTCTTTGTACTTATTGGTTTGGTTAGAAAGGTTACTTGTGCCTTCTCAGAGCACAACAATATCAAGGAAAATATTTCTCTATAATTATTTCTTTAAGCAATATTGTAGAGATCCAACAAAGTTTCATGTTGTCAATGTGGAGACAAGCTTTAGAAGCACATGGCTTTCGTAAAAGCGAAGTAAGATGGAGTATATAGAATGCAAGTTTAGCTAGAGGTGGACAAACATTACGATAGAGGTAAAAGTTGGAGATTGTATCATGCCACAAGTCACTAGATTTAAGTATCTTGGGTCATTCATACAATACAATGAGAAAATTGAAGGAAAGGTAAACCATAAGATTCAAGTGGGGTGAATGAAATGGCGAGGTGCTTCAGGTGTCATGTAATAGAAAGGTATCACTCAAGCTTAAGGAAATTTTTTACTGCACAACTGTAAAACCCACAATGTTATATGGGAGTGAATGTGGAGCTATAAAATGTCAACAAGAGGATACACTAAAAGTAGTAGAGATGAGGATGTTGTGTTGGATGAGTGGACATACTAGGCAGTAGACAACATAGGATTAAGAATGATTGTATTAGGGAGAAAATTGGAGTAACTTCAATTGTAAAAAAAAAATGTTAGAGTCGCACCTTAAGTGGTTTGGATATGTGTAAAGGAGATGGTTAGAAGTCCCATTAAGGAAAGTAGGTCAAATGCAGGTTAATCCAATTTCTACTGGAAGAGTAAAACCAAGAAAAACCATAGGTGAAACGATTAGCAAAAATTTAGTGATCAATGCTTTGCAAATGGACATGATTTATGAGAGAGCATTATGACATCTTTCGATCCATATAGCCGACTTTAACTAGTAGGATTGAGGCTGGGTTGTTTTCTTTGAAGTAAATATTTTTTATATTTCAATGGACCTGAATAAACATGTGCACTGGCTTATATATTTTTTTCTTCCTTTCTTTCTGACATACAGGTGTACTATGTGTATGGCTTCATGCTACTGGTTTTTCTGATTCTTACTATCGTTACCGTTTGTGTGACAATTGTGGGGACATACTTTTTGTTAAATGCTGAAAACTACCACTGGCAATGGACTTCTTTCTTTTCAGCTGCATCAACAAGTGTTTATGTTTATTTGTACTCAATATACTATTACTATGTGAAGACTAAGATGTCAGGCTTCTTCCAAACCAGCTTCTATTTTGGATACACTTTGATGTTTTCTCTTGGACTAGGAATTCTATGTGGTAAGCCTTCACTTTCATTTTAGTTTTCATCTTGCAAATGTGGATATCTTATCAATAAATCCATTTCTTCCTATGATCCTCCTGCATTAATGCTTTTGTTTTTATTACCTGAACTGAGTTAAAGTTTTGCTTCAAATGTGCAGGAGCTGTTGGTTTTCTTGGTTCAAATTTGTTTGTGAGGAAGATCTACAGAAACATCAAATGCGATTAAGACTTTTAAATGAGTCAGACCTGAACACTTCCGGTTTGTTGCTATAGACAATAAGTTCTTGGAGGAAGTTTCTGGTCACATTGAGGGACTAAAAAATCTTTAGAAGCTGAATCACAGGGTTTGGAGGGTGAGGATGTATTATTTTTCTATATTGGGGTAGCCCTTAGGTTTTTTCTCTGACTGTAATTGATTGTCCTTTATATTTAGATAGTTAAAATGTCTGAAACTTGTGATCAGTTTTTAATCTCTTTATAAATATTAAATAGGTGCCCATTAAAGTACTAATGTCCAATTCCCCTACATGGTTTTTTAGTTATTCAATGTACCTAAGAGGGGATCAAGTCTCAAATGAATTTTGTTATGTCTGAATTTTGTATTAAGATTTGGATATCCTTTCTATCTTCATCCTTCACACCCTTTTATCTTTACACTTCAATCATTGCTGGCATTGCCTTTGCTATTATCTCAAATCATATTGGTCAAAACTAGTTTGTATATGAATTTTTGTATACTTTTCAAAATAAAATGTCAAGGATTTGAATTAGATAATTATTTGTAATACATTCAGTTGAATCATAGTTATATGATGCAAATAATAATATTTATATTTATTATAATTATAAAATATATAACTTAACTGGTATATGATTTAATTAATATATTAGTGGTTGAACTATTGTATCATCATATCAATATTATTGATAATTAATAAGATGTTTGTTTAGTGGTGTAAGATTTCACTTGATCCCTAAGGTTGATGGTTCGATTTTAGGAAGATGTTTTTAGGAGAGACAACTACAAACTCTGAAAGAAATTAGTTCATTACTCAAAAATGTAATAAAATAGGTTTGGTAGTATGAAAAAAATATCACTGTAATCGTCATGATAGCATTATGATATAATGTGAAATTCTTAAATTTTACTTTTTTTTAAGCACGTGTTTGTCAACTTGATTCACAATTGTAATCTATGATGATAAAGAGATAACAACAGCAAGGTGTAACATGATGGCACGTGGCAGATAAGGTATCCATGCCATACCACTACTTAGTAATAAATCTCAGTACTTCCACAACTGTTGTTCAATCCATTCTTCACTTCCCACTTCCAAAAACCACACTTTGCAAACACCAAAGCAACAATGGCCACTACACCAATGCTCTCTGGAACCATGGTAAGCACCTCCTTCCTAAGGTTGCAGCCAATGACCACAACCCTAAAGGCATTCCCTAACATGGGTGAGTCTCTTTTTGTTGTGAAACCTGAACGTGGTTGTGTCATTGCCATGGCTACTCACAATGTTAAGGTCATAACCCCAGAGGGAACTAAAGAGTTTAAGTGCCCAGATAATGAATACATCCTTGATAAAGCAGAAGAAGAAGGTATTGACCTACCCTATTCTTGTAGGGCTGGTGCTTGTTCTTCTTGTGCTGGTAAAGTTAAGTCAGGGGAGGTGGATCAATCTGATGGTAACTTCCTTGATGATGAACAACTAGAAGCTGGGTTTGTTCTTACATGTGTTGCTTATCCTAAGTCTGATGTTGTTATTGAGACACACAAGGAGGAAGAGCTTGCTGCTTAAAAAGTTGTTACTTGTTTAGTCATAGGTGGTCATTGTTGTGTGACCATGTGTTATTTATCTTAGTATGATGTTCTGTTCTGTTTCTTGTGTTTTGGTTTCGGTTGTGGTATTGGCTTTTTGGTCTTTTTTTGTTTAACTATTTCTTAGAATGAGTTATTACTTACTGATTTAATTCCTTCTTGTGGTTTTAATTATGTTTTTCTTTCACATGCTTGTTGAGACAATTGAAGTAAATCTTGAGTGTTTTCCTTTACTTGTCTGACTGGGTAGCCTTTAACCACCAAAGAGTTTCATTGTTATCTAATAATGGAAAAAGTGAATAGCTACCATGAAACATGGCCATTTGTGGTTCTTAAGTTCATATTACTTGTGATTTTGTAGTTATATCTGCAGTTCAATGTGAGACAAGCTATATTTCTATCTTCATAGCATTTGAGAATGATAGTAATGTCCTTCATAGTTTCAACTAACTATTTCATTATCCTTCATTGTTTGGTTGGTAGCTTCTACTACCATTGAATGAAACTGCAAGTTGAGATTGGAACTAGGGACTAACACTACTATATCAACTTTATATACTCTCATTACATAAGATGATATATTAACTCAGTTGTATACTAGTCCAAAAGTTATAAGCACCGGAATTAAACCTTAGCAACTAAAATTATTAAACCAAATTGTTATCGCACATGTTATATTCTTTCCTTACAAAAACATATATCAACATATTTTCTAATATTTTTTAAGTATTAACTCACAATTTTTCTTAACATTTATCATCTAAGGGTAAACATTGAGAAATCTTTCAATCGTGAAACATGCAACTTTTAGAAAGAGAACCTATCTGCAAACCTTGACTACTTAACGTATTTAATGGATAATATTATTTCAAAGACTAATGATGGTTAAACTCCTTAATAGAGATGAACTAATTATTGCAAGAGTGTAAAATCTATACAGTATAAAGATTTATATAAAATTAGTGTATCCAGTGTTGTGATAACAGGACTAGACGATCTGACCAATTTAATCATTGACCAGACTTGAAAACAGCTCTGATTTATAGCCTTAACTGAATGAGGGGTTGGACCACTTTAAATCGGAGAAATTTCGGTCCAACCATGTTAAACTCGGTTGAACCACAATAACCCAGGATGTAAACCGGACGATTCACTTAAAATTTTAAAAAATAGAACACTACTCTAATGTTTTGTTTTAATCCAGTACAAAAAAGATGGAAAAATATTATTTCAATATAATTATATTTAATTATATAAAAAATTTGTATTTATATATAACTATATATTTATTGATAAAAATGATAAATTATATCTGAAATCATTCGGTCCAATCGGACGGTTTAACTGTTTAAATCAATTAAATCTAATATGAGACCTCTTTCGGTTTGATGTCTGGCTCGAGTTTCATAATATTGAGTATATCATTCATTATTCATTTGTAATAAAAAAAATTGAATAGTCAATAATGATGGAAGATGGTATATAAAACATATAATCAATGTAAAGGTATTCTTATATAATGAGTATTTGTTAACAAGTAGCAACAGTGACCGCATAGCGCAGTGGATTAGCGCGTCTGACTTCGGATCAGAAGGTCGTGGGTTCGACTCCCACTGTGGTCGTTTCTTTTGCAAATTATTATATTTTTATCTTTAATTCTAACCTTTAATTCATATTCATGGTGATATTTTATTTTACTTATCATGGCTTATACATGCCACATAGAATGTTTAAAATTCAATAGTTTTGTTAGAATGAATTTACTGCAAGAAAATTATTGCCGATTTTTTCTGGAAAAATAATGAATTTAAGAAAATTATGGTTGTACAAAAACATTTCTCATTTATATATAAGGAGTGATAAAAATGAAAACAAGACAAGTATTAGGAGAAATAAACGATAAAATTTATACATGCTCATGCATTATGTTTTCCTGAGATTTTTAGATCCTTGTTCAGCTATCTAATTTCAGTGAGTGAAAATGTAAAAAAAAAATATGATTTTTGTTCTCAAATATAAGTAAATTAACTATTTTTACAGTTTTATAATAACACTTTAATTGAAATAATTCCTCATATATTAAATGTTGAATAATAATTTTAACTATTTTATATTTTTATAAATAAAAATAATTAATTGCATTTGAATTTTTATTTTTAATATCATTATAATTAATTAAATTGAATTAAAAATAGATATATCTTAATTCTGAAAAAATAGAGTTGCATCATGGGGTGTCAACATTAGATATGCATGAACGAAATTGATCATTTATAAAGATAGAAAATTTTCTTAAATTAAAAGACAAATATTTTTGTGTATCACGTGGCATATAAGAAAATTAAGTAACAAGTAAGAATGTATGAGATATAAATGTGACTTTTTAATGTCGTTTAAAAAAATAAGTTGTAACTTGCAAGGAAACTTTTAATATTGGAGCCTTGGAGGGAGTTAAAAAAACTTGTAGTGTTGGAACATGAGATGTAAAATCACGTTGGGTTTTCTTAAGGTTCTCGTGGGTTACAATGATATTAACAAAATTTTAAGAGGGACAATAATATTTAATTAAATAATAAAAATATAAATAAACATATATGATGGATCAAAGATAAAATATTCAACTAATTTTTCAATATAAATTACTATGTTGTCGGTAAGAAATTCATCTTCTATCTTACTACGTAATTTTGTTTAGTTGGTCATACCCAAAATGATATTTATATAGTGGTTGAATCATAATAAATAAAATAATACGAATAACTTGATAATATAATATATGATTTATGATAGAAAATATTTTTAAACATTAATGGCTAACATCAAGAATAAAAAGTTGACATTGACATCCAATATATATATATATATATATATATATATATATATTATCAATATTAAATTACTTATAAGTATTCTTAGGGTATATATTATCAATACATACATAATCCATTTCATTAAACATAAAATTATTATGAACTCAAACAAAATCATATTATTATAAGCAATATCAACTTGTAAGAGAATTTAATCTATTATATATAATTTTAGAAGGATCACACAAGTTGTATTATATTTATTTATGAAGCTACAAATTAAAGAAATATGTGAGTTTCAACTTGTATCTTCATAAAGACATCATTTAGGTGTAGGTAAAGGGAATATATATGCTCCAAAAAGTGTGTCACTCTATGTGTCACATTTTATAATTTAAAAGTTTAATAATTAAATATTTTTATGACTAAATACAATAACTGACAAATAAAATAACACATTTTGTGAGACAACGTGTATATTTCCGTAGGAAAACAAAAGATAAATAGATTTTTCTTTTTAAAAATCCAGGGGGCAGCTGCCCTCACCAGTCCCTTCCATCCTCCGCCACCGGTTACAATTTTTTGAGTTATTTTTAAAGATTACCTATTTTAATTGTGTCCTTTTATCATATATTTCGTGAACCAAATCAATGTGCCTATGCTTTGGTGAATGTTGTTTGTTTCTCATTTTATTTCTATCCCTACTTTGGTTTTTCCCTGCCTTTGTGAGATCCTGCCTAAAATTTCTACATATTTAAGAGAGCTTTTATTATTAATATTAAGAGTTGCTTTAGAAAAAGAATTAACTACCTATCCTTGTCTGAAACAGACAAAATCAATACTTTCAGTATTTTCAGGGATGGTGATCTAGTTAAATACATTAATTATCATTAAAATATAAATTTTCCAATGTAATAAAGTCGTAAATAAATTTTGTTTTTAAATTCTAGATGAGAGTTTTAAAATGTCAAATCAATTAATTTTACAAAGGTTGTTTTCTCATTTAAATTGTTGTTAGAGATTCTTCTATAAGAAATTCACATGTCAAGTAAACACTCTTTTGAAGAAGGCTCTTCAAGAATAGACTTGGTTATTCAGTCATTTAATAACCAAAGTCTCACTTTTTATCATATTTTTTAATTATCAACCATAAATTATATTTATAGCTTTTTTATTTCACTCATATAACCATTATTATATTTAGTTCACTCCTTTGAGTTATTTTGCATTTGGAATGTCAAGTGAACAATGTATTTCTAAAACTAAAAAAATTACATATGTCATATTTTTACTGACTGGAAGATATAATTATCTTCTAGTATAGGGAGATATTTTATTCTCATAAAAGAAATGTATTGTTATTTCTTCAACAATTTTCTAGCCATAACTAGATGTTATTTCTTTATTTTCATCTCTCGTGTTTTTCGACCTTAACAAATTACTCCCTAATAAAATTAAATTACCAATTTTTGTCCCAAAAATTTGAACATGTACACATTAGACATTATGTCCATATGCTTATAGTTGACATGTTAGAAAAAATAGTTTATGGATAGAAACGAATATCATGATACCCACCTCTAAGTATTCGCGTATTTATTTTAATTAAATATTTTATGTTTTTTATTATTATTTTAATATTATATTTTGTAAATTTTATTATTATTTCATAATAAATTTTAGAGATTGAACTATAATCATAAAATTATCATATATATATATATATATATATCATATTATTTAAGTAATAACTAATTTTATATATCAATTATTATAAAAATATAATTAAAATTGAAAATTTGTTGTGTACCTATGAGCTACCTACATATGTACCCATAAATAGTATGGGTATACACTCTCTGTCTGGCCCGGTTGCTATCCCTTGTCCTAATTGTTCTACTGATATAATAATATTTTTTATTATTTATTATCTAAAACGTTAGATATAAAAAAAAGATAGTTAAATTCAACTTGTGTGAAATTTTACTTCTTAACATACTGCTGTTGAATTCATAAATAAAAAGTTCTCAATCATAAACCAATAGTAAAAGACCATTTATTTATGCTTTAAAATAATAAATCTTCAGAAACATTCATGCTATAAATGTTTTCATGAGAAGCTTAAAGTGGAAATTTGTTTCTCCTTCTAATTGAATTGAAATACAATTGAAATGTAAAGTGAGAAAAATAAAATAATCAACGACACAACCATATAAATCTTAGAATTGATTAATAAGGTTCAACATTAGAGTTATTTAATTATGATGCTAGAATTTCAATCTTTATTAAATGCATAAAAAAGTTATTATTAGAAACAAAAGATAATTCAAACTTTTATAGTATTATTGTTAAAATAGTAGGAGACTATGAACTAATTTCTTGATGAAACAAAAAAGATGAGAAAAGAGAATAACATTCATTGAATATTGAATATATAATTTACAAAGTTACATTGAATCTTCTATATAAAGGGAAGGAAAAACTAATTAACCTAACACTAAAACTAAGTAACCAACTAACATCCTCTATTCTTAGAAATTAATAACTTGGGTTAAAACCAACTCAACAATATAATATCTCATATTCACATATATTATTCTTTAGATTAATATAATATATTCCAACAACTACTAAAGGTATCTTTCACATTTTGGGATCTAATGTCGCTCACAACAAGTATCGCTCATAGAAATCGAACTATTTAATCATCCTAAAGATCTGTTGTGACCTTATACTATTAGACCAACATCTTGTTGGTAAAACATCATTCAATGATTACATTAGAAATCAAGTTTTCTATGACTGGTTATTAAATATGATTATTTTTATTCAAAAAAGACTATTACTGCACCCAAAAATGTTAGAGGTGTTTATTTTTATTAAAAAAATTAAGGAAAAAAAGAAACAAAGTTGGTTTAAATCGTAACAAAAACAACACATAAAATGGAAAGATTAAAATATTTTATTTTTCCAACTCACAATAATAATATAATATGATATTTTTATAAGAAAATTTATGTTATAAATAACTAACTTTGTCTTTTACAATTAATAAATAATTTATTTTTCATTATAATAGTTTATCTTTATTTTATTTTTATAATAATAGAAATATATATTTTTAAATGGGTAATAATTAATTAATAATTCTAGTTTTTAAATAATAATCACTTTAATAATTTCCTTTTCTATAAATAATAAAAATATTATTTTTATTACTAATAAATAAATAATGATTAAATAATCTAAAAGTATCTTTTAATAAATTATTTTGAGAATTTAATAGTGAAGTTAGGACTTTGTCTTGTGTTACTTTTTGCTTGGAATTAAGAAATGGTTGTGATCATCAATATTATCTCTACTATCTCTAGATGTGGGAAAGTTGGTCCAGGACAAATATCATCTCATCTGTTCTAATTTCTCTTTTAATTAAAATAATTTCTTTAACAAATGATTTTGGGAATCTAATAGTGAGGTTATGACTTGAATTATATCTTATTTTATAATTCAAGCAAGAAACAATTGTGGTTATTAGAATTATCTCTTCTATCTCTCTAAGTTGGAACTTGGTTCATAACCAATGTGGTCCATTCTTCTATTAATTCTCTTTCAACTAATTAAATGTTTTTTTAATTAAAGTCAGACATTTTCATTAACTAGTTTTCAACCCATAACTGCATCATTGTGATTTCTTTATTACATATTTGGATATGGAAGAGCAAAATAAATTATTATCACACACAAAAATAAAATTATATTTTTCTTAAATAATTATATTTTTAATAAAATAAACTAAGAGTATAAAGATCTATGTTGTTAGCGAGGGTACTGTTTTAACACAAGCGTACAAGATATTAATACATGACTTGTAATTGACTCTCAAGCTTAAAACTATAGTTTAGTGACCATATTTCCTAAGTTAGACGTACATGAGAGTATTTTTACATTTTGATCATAGAAAATATAGTAGAGACTCCAAATTATTTGAGAGAAGGAGAAATATTTTTTGTTCTATCTTATTGAATCATATATTGGCAATCCAACAAAAATTGGGTCCTAAGAGCATCTTGAGCTATTAATTGCACGTATTTAAGAATCTCTCTTGTTTTTAGTATTTATCCACATTCATTTATCTTCTTTAATTAATTATTTGTAATATTGCCATCATTTTTACAATTTTTAAGGGTTGATATTTTGTTTTTTCATAATAATGGTCCATATGCTTTCTCATATAGTAACACTATGTACATTTTGCCTCGTGCCACACACACATGCCATGTATTCATATTATATACTAGTGTGATAAACCATCCAGATTGTTCCCAATATTGTAATTTAGTAGCTTGAGGAGGTAGTCTCTTTCTATTTCTAGCCCATAATATTTAGTTTTGTTTATTTCAATATTATATACAGTCTGATGATCTTTAAAAGTCTAGAAGCTTATATACAGACCACTTGAGATATTTCTTAGCATGTCACTGTATGATTGTGACCTTTAGACGTTGCAAAAACCTGTAAGGTGTATCTCATGTAGAACATAGGATGCAAACCATAATTTTTATCTCAATCATTTATATTTGTCAATATAAACTAGGAAATTTGTGCATTAAATAAAGTGACCCTATCTTCACCCAAACATGAGTGATACAAGATATTATTATGACATAAGGGCGACAAATCTTTAGGCAAAAAAGAACACTTGCTAGGACACATTGTCTTAAGGGAATATTTAATCATAGAAATAAAAAGTTGAGTAACAGATAAACTTGAATTATATGACATATGTCAATCCATATGACACTCTATATATTATAATGATGGCTAAACTATCTTAAAATAAGATTCATTACTCTAAGGTAGGAATGACAATGAGGTAGAACATGCTCGGTTAGTATTTTCCCATGCGATATGCATGGGCACTCAACCAATTTTTAAGTTAAAGTATATGTTTATATATTTTTTATTATCAATATATATATATACAATAATTATTGCTTGCATAAATGTTTTGATGATTTATTATCCTCACTTTCATCTCCATCTTCTTTTAAAATGCACAGCTCAGAACTTCTTAAAAGTTTTATAAGTATTCTCACGTGTCCTTAACTTTTTTATCCCCTCCTCCAAATCTCTAGCAATACTCTGAGCTACTTTCTTGACATTTTATATGTTCTTGGCTCATGATTAAAATTCAATCAAATTATGATATTCATACACACATTCAAATGGTGAAGTATTATGAATTAAGTTCTCTCTACCTGGTCTAAATTAATATTCATTTTTTTTTGCTAACTATTTGTCACGATAGTACTCAAACCTCAATTTGTTTGTTATCAACTAAGTAACAATTAAATAGGGACAAATTTGAATATCTCATTTTCTTTAGTCTAAAATATGAGAGCATAATTTTATTTTGTGTAAAAAAATTAAAATTAATAAGATTGTACTACATAATGAATATTATCGAATTTATTAAAAATAAATAATTTTAATTGAATAAATGAGTTAAATTAAAATCTCAGGATATTGATGTAGATAAAGGAAGATTGTTGGTTGTTATTAGATTTTTGAAATCCAAGATAACAATTTTATGAGTTAACAATTTAAAATTGACATATTCTTTATCATTAAGCTTCTAAAGGATTTCTCAAATTTTGTATTTTCACTTTCTTCTATTTGCATCATTTGTCATGATTTGAATGATTTCCATTCAAGCATAGCCATGTGTAGATATACGTTTTCTTTTTATCATTTTCATTCATCTGATTTATTTATTTTAATTAAATAATTTAATTATTTGTATAAATAAAAAAAACTTGTATTACCATCATATAAATAAAAAATAAGTTTATTTTATTTTATTTTTATGAATAAAAATAATATATAATTTTAAATGAATAATAATAAATTTATTGATTTTTATATAATAATTAATTTATTAAATTTTATTGTTTTTATAATCAATAAATACTTTCTTATTATAATGAATTAAATTATAATAAATAATTAAAATTAAATAATATTAAAATGTTTTATTAATAAATTATTTTGAAATTTTAATACTAAGATTAAGACTCTCGTATCTACATTTTGCTTAAAGTCGTTAAATAATTGCATTATTAGTACAATCTCTATTTTCTCTCGAAGTAGAAAAGTCATTTCATGGTCAATGTTGTATCGTTTGTTATCAATTTATCTTTTAATTAAAATAAATTATTTAATAAATACAAATAATAAAATAAATTACTAAATTATTTTAGGAATCTAATATAGAGGGTACATCTCCTATAGGGATGACAAAAATAATGGTCCTTTGGGTACCATACTCATAATGAATACCCAAAAATGTAGTTTACGAGTCGGAACAAGTATCATAAAATATAATTTTATAAACTATTTTTAATTACATTTTTTATATATAATATAATTTTTTATTATATAATTATATATTGTCTATTATATTATTAATTTTAGTGATTGAAATATAATGATAAACTTAATATGTTGATAAATTTTATTCTTCATGCAATAATTATTTCATATATATTGATTATTACAAAATATATTCGCTACACGTGTTGGTACTCGCTAATAGTACAAATATGAGCACAAAAAAACATTACTCATGCTTTATTGTCATCCCTACTCATGTTGTATCTTACTTCTCTTCTACTATTAATTCTTATTCAATTAATTAAAAAAATTCCTTAATAAAAGTCAAACATACCCATTAATTTATTTTGAGCTTATAAGTACCTAATTTTGATTTCTCTATTACACTTAGAGATACGTATGAGTAAAATAAATTTTTGTTAGACAAAAAATAATAAAAAATATTTTTGTTTAAGTAATTAATCTTTTAATAAAATAAACTAAGGTTGTAAAGATTTATGCAACTAGTGAAACTATCGTTTAAGGTGTTAATATCTTTCCCGACTCCCACTTGATTTTTGAGATTATAACTCTGGTTCAATATTCATACTTTTTAATTTGGGCATAGAAGAGAGTTTTCCATGTTTTTGACTATAAAAATGTAATATCGACTTCAAATCATTTAGTATTTATTCCTTTGTCATAAAACTAATGATCAGTCAAAAATTGGGTCACTACATCCTATAATATTTAACCTTTTATTATTGTGATGGCCGCTATCAATTAATAAAAATATTAAATGAGAGTAAAATTATGAATTTAATTTTTATATGGACTCAATGTAAATTATTTTTACAAATCATATATATTATTCACCATTTGTGTATCTCACTTTTACTTTTTACTGAAAAGTTAATATATAAATGATATATGTATAAAAAAATGTGTAAATATTAAACTAGATTTTATTAAAAAAAAAAGGAAATATGTCTAAATTAGTTAAGATTTCCTTCAAACTATTAATTATTCTTACTTCATCTTCTTACTTTGCATGCTGTAAACAACCCACACCATTTGTGAGTGAGGCATAATAAAACTCCAACATGAAAGAACTGAGCGACAACCAGAAACAAGGAGAAGAACATTCTCTCTTCCATTTTCACTATCTAATATTAAATTATAAATTAATAATAATAATAATAATGCGTAAGGTTACCTTCTCATCTCGCCGCCATGTCTCCCGCCGCCGCCACAGGAAGCCGACGTGGCCACTTCAGTCTCCGGCTTCGCCGCAGCAATCGATAAATGGTTCACCGGGCGAGAGGCCGGAGAATGGATTGAAGGCGAAGAAGATGGCCGGAGCAGCGAGGTTGTGGATGCGGGTTGATCAGGAGGGGCAGACGGAGATGGTGGAATGGGATAAGTACACGATTATCCTCCATGCTTCGATTCCTGCTAGGGATTTGAGGATTTTGGGACCTGTCTACTCTCACTCCTCTAATATACTTGGTAGTTCACTTTTTTTTTTACTTTGAATTTTCTGGTTTTGATATTTGAGTTTAAGGTTTCTGTGAATGATTGATTGTGGTGATAATTTTGATGGAACCTCGTTGAGTTGTGTTTGAATTTTGAAAATTTGGGTGGTGTAAGAAATTGTGTTGTGTGATTGTTTGAAGTAATGATGCCTATAACAGTATCTGCTATATGTATCTTATTATAGTTTAATAGTAATATTCTTTTTAAAAAAAATGTATGATGTAATATATTTGAAATATTCTTAAAAATGTATGATATGATTACATTTGAGATATATAAAATTAGTATAAAGTTTATAAAATATAATAAACATAAAATCATTATTATGAAATTCCAAAAGAACATATTTCTCAAAAATCATTAAATATAAAATGAAACTCATATTTTCATAAAAAATCATTATTGTCTATGGCTCATGAATAAGAATAATATCTATCCATTTAATTTATGATTAACATTATGTTTTGTCTATGGCATATGTTTTTCTTCTTCCTTTTCTATGCAATACATATGTTTTGTCTTTTTCTCCCACTAAATATTTTTTTGATATATTGAATCTTATGTTTTTTTGTAATTAATTGATTATGTGACAAGTTTTTCTCCCTTAAAATACTCTTGTATGATAGTTTGAGTGTGAGAAGTGTCAGAAATTTTTCTAAGAGTATTTATAAAGTATTAGATTTATGATTTATTTATTTTTCAAAAAAAAAAATTCGATACTCTATAAATATGAATTGATGAAGAGTTGGGAAATATTAATATCAAATATATGTGGAATATAGAGATATTAGAGAATTGCTTCTAGCATAGGTGAGAAGATGAGGTATTATTGTATCAACTAGAATTTTGCATCATTGGATTCATGAAATTTCCAAGTTTTTGGTGGTGAAAAAGTAAGACTAGGATTAGCACTTGTGATCGGTCATCATCATTTCAAATTCTAACAGCCATTTTGTTTTCAGTATAATCGCACATTGGTGTCACATGTTTAATTATATTATATTATTTTAATATAATTAATATTATTATATATACAATTTTAATAAAAAAACATAAAAATATAATTTAATTGCTAATGCTAAATGAACCTAATTAAAACAAACACAATAACCTATTTAAAGGCAGGAGACATGTCATATTTAAAGACATTATAACATAGCAACTTTTTAAATAGACTAATATTCAAAACTCTTAAAAGAAAATGTTTTATTAAGCATGTAAAGAAGTCAAATACATATTTTAGTATGTTATATAAGTTCTTAAGACAAACTATGATGTGACATATTCCCATTATTAGCTTAAATTTGTGACTTGGTTTGCATAATGGAGAACCATCAGTTTTTTGTGTGATGGAATGCGACAATTGAAGAGTAAGAATAAGAATAAGGATGAAAACACATCCTTGTTGAGTTTACCAATTTATTTCAAATTAATCTACTTATTAAGTTTTACCTAAAAAATCAATATTATGTGTTTATTTCACATTGACTCATTTATTAATTTTTTATTAATCATAATGACTCACCTAAACATAATTATTAAATTATGTTATATCATAAATAATCAGAAATCAGATATGAAATTATATAAAATAAAAATAAAATAAAATAATAAAATATATTATTAATTAATATTAATAATATAAATATAAAAAGAATATCAAACTCCTAACTAAATATACCAGCTAACACACCAAGTCTCCACTTTTTCGTTACACTTTTTCTTGACAAGTTTTGTTCATATAGTGTATCTGGTTTCTTAGCTTATTATGAAGATAGAAATTACTTATACTTTTCTTTGCAGGCAGAGAGAGAGCAATAGTAGTTAATTTGGAGTTTATTAAGGCTATAATCACAGCTGAAGAAGTGTTATTGCTTGAGCCTCTTCGCCAAGAAGTGATTCCATTTGTTGAACAACTCAGACAACAACTTCCATATAAAACTACTCAACCTAAGCTTCATGGAACTGCATATGAAAAAGAAATTGAAATGCAGGTTTCTAATGAAATACAATGGTTATCTTCTCCACAGTTAGCTGAAGATTTGCCAGATGAGCTTCCCTTTGAGTTTCAAGTTTTGGAGATTGCTTTGGAATTTGTTTCTACTCTTTTGGACTCAAATGTGGCAGAACTTGAAAGTGATGCTTACCCTGTACTAGATGAATTGGCTAAGAATGTTAGCACCAACAATCTTGACTTTGTTCGGAGTTTGAAGAGTAACCTTACACGTTTGCTGGCACGTGTACAAAAGGTACGTTGTTTATAGTACTATTTCGTATAGGTTTGAACCAGTATTGTAAAAACTATTTCGTATCGGCCAATTCAATCGGTAAAACAATCTCAAATATTAATATGGTATAATAATTATATTAATAATGCAATCATAACAATTAAAACTAACAAAAATGGGTCTTACCAATTGATTAACGATACTAGTGATACAATCCAATTTTCATTTAAAATAATATTTTAATGAAAATAAAAGTAATTATTTTTTTATATATATATATATATAACTTCACTTTATCCGGTGAACCAAGTTGAACCATTATACTACCATGTTATTACCCTAACCAGTTTGATAATTGATACAATATTAATAACAATCGTTTGAATCAAGTTTTGATTCCCCATAAAAAAAACAGTCGATACAAAATTATTGTTTATTATTACTCATTAGTTGAGTATATATCTCAAATTTCTCTTATTTTTTTATTCATTTTTGTACTTAAAGTATTAGTGAAACTCTAGATATTTAGATATATGGAACTAATCCATAAAAGAACCACTTGATAGGAAAGAATCAATTCCCAATTCTCTAAAGAGAATTCTTGTGCTTAAAGATTCAATCTACCTACTATAGTTATATCATACTTAGGAACTTGTGACCCATTGTGACAGGTGCGGGATGAAATTGAACATTTGTTAGATGGCAATGAAGATATGAGTCAATTATATTTGACCAGGAAGGGGTTGCAGAATCATCAATTTGAGGCCCATTCTACCAAAAGTGAAAGTCTTGTGACTAAACATGATGATAATGACGTGGAGGAACTGGAGATGTTGCTTGAGGCATATTTTATGCAGTTGGATGCTACTCGTAACAAGATACTCTCTGTAAGTGCTCATTTATCATATTTTTAAGTCATATTTATAACACCATAACTTTGATATGGGACTATATACCTATGAATTTATTGAGCTATGTTATACTTTAAGATTAAATACTTCTATGATATTTTATTCTCCTTAAAAAGCTTTTGCGACTCGAACTCATAACCTGAGAGACTTAAAGTCATTGATTCAATTTAGTGGCTACCACTATAGCTTAGTGACTGCGACTAAATAGAATCAATGACTCTATGTCCCTGAAGTTTTGGGTTCGTGTCACAGTAGTTTCCTTTAGGAGAATAAAATATTGGATATTAAGATTAAAGGATGACAGTAAATTTATGGGAAAGGCTGAGGTGTTACAATATCTTTGTTCCACTTTGAAGATTGAAAATGTCATTCTCTATTTTGATTTTATCATCCCATCCATCCAATTTATACTGTGCTATGATACTTTTAGATGATTAATTCATATACATATTTGATTTCCATGACATAACTCAATAGGAGCAGCAATTTTTGTTACCATAATTTGAGATAATTCTTAGGGAATAGTGATACTGGTAGTTTTGTTATGATATGTTTCTAGAAAGTATCAAAGCACCCCATATGATATGTAGAGGATGCTACATGGTCCCCAAAAGTAAGGGATGGGGGAGGTGGAAAGGAAATTAGCCATGTTTCATGGAACCTCATGTTGGGTGATGCAAATTTAGGCTCCAATCTAGTGCAGTATGAGGAATGTAGGTATATGCAGTCTTACCTTCAAAAGCAAGGAAGTAAAGTGAAGATGTTTTCAGGATTTAAATCTATGACCATCAGGTCACATGATAAACAACCTTACAATTATGCTGAGACTAAACCATTATATAAGTGGTTACATGATGTGTTTTTGTAATAGAGATATTGTAAGAATGACCTCAGACTTTAAGTTTTATCATTTTTGAGAAGTGATTTGTTTCTTATGCAGCAAGATCCTATGTTCTTTAATCTTTTTGTCTCTCTATCCCGAACCAATTAAAGTTTACCATCAAATAAAAAATAATACTTTCATTTTAATTTTATTTTACAAAAGTAATACATTAATATCTACGTATCTAAATATAAGTGGTAGACCTGGAGAAAGATTCTGAATTAGTTTCTTATTGGATACTCATTTTGCAGGTTAGGGAATATATTGATGATACAGAAGACTATGTGAACATCCAACTTGATAACCAAAGAAATGAGCTTATTCAGCTGCAGTTGACACTGACAATTGCATCATTTGCAATGGGTATTGAAAATTATGTTGCTGGTATGCTTGGCATGAACATCAAAATTCAATTATATGAAGTGCAAAATTTATTTTGGCCCTTTGTTGGGATCATGACCACAGCTTGCATACTCCTTTTCCTGATTATTTGGGCATATGCAAAATGGAAAAAGTTGTTGGGATCTTAAGCATGCTTTGTTATCACCTACTTCTGTTGAAGATATTAGCTATGTAAATCTCATTGGTCAGTGGTATGAAGAAAGAACAGGAATAAATATGGCTTATGAAGGGTAGAGCTTAATTTTGTACAATTTATTTAGCAGGTTTCTTAAGATTTTCCAAACTGCCAATATTTATGCTTTTAACATTTGTAGATGTCATTGTTAATACATACTTTTAAATGTTTATTGGGTACAATGATCTTATGTCCTAAAGTATGTCTCAACCCAATAAAAATATATCATGGCAATTAAAAAAATCATTGTTTTTTTTTCTATTTTTGCTTCGATGTTATAAGTGTGGGCATGCTTTGAGACAACATATATTTGTTCTACTCACCCCTCTATATATATATAAATGCAAAGACTTTATCTTTCACCAGGATTTTTTTAATCACAAAAAATCCTTGGAAAAATCAAGCTCTTGTTGAATAATATAATTCGTTTAGCTAGTTAATTGATTAAAAGTAGTTTTGTTAATTGATTAATAGTTTGTATAATCGATTAAACAAACCGTTATTTCTGTTATAAAAGGCACTGTGCCTGAAATGAAAAGGGCGCAAAATATTATTTAGTTCTATAACTAATCTCTCATCTCTCGATGATTGATTACTATTGTCTTAAACGATTAAAATCTTTCTTTCTTTTCTAAATTCATTTCTTTCTTTCCTTTTTAACAGTGGTATCTAGAGTTTTTGTTTTTCCTTGATCTTGGGTCTGTGAAAAGAAGGAAGGAAGCACGAATAACCTTCTTATGACAAACAATAGTGGATTTACTATGACACTACCAACTCTAGATAGAACTATGAAAGGTGGAATGTGCAAATGAGGGTTTTGTTTGGCTATCAAGAAGTTCTTGAGATAATGCAGAATGGGTACCAATCAGTGGGTGTGGATGCCATTGAAGCATAGAGATCCACTTTCAGAGAGTGGAAGAAAAGATACTGTCTAGCCTTGTTCATGATTAATCAATGCGTAGATGAATCCAACTTTGAGAAGATTGCCAATGCCAAAACAACAAAGGAGGCTTGAGACAATCTTGAAAAGTGTTATGCATGAGCTGAAAAAGTCAAGAAAGGAAGGAAGCACGAATAACCTTCTTATGGCAAACAGTAGTGGATTTACTATGACACTACCAACTCTAAATAGAACTATGAAAGGTGGAATATGCAAATGAGGGTTTTGTTTGGCTATCAAGAAGTTCTTGAGATAATGCAGAATGAGTACCAATCAGTGGGTGTGGATGCCACTGAAGCATAGAGATCCACTTTCAGAGAGTGGAAGAAAAGAGACTGTATAGCATTGTTCACGATTAATCAATGCGTAGATGAATCCAACTTTGAGAAGATTGACAATGCCAAAACAACAAATGAGGCTTGGGACAATCTTGAAAAGTGTTATGCATGAGCTGAAAAAGTCAAGAAAGTGAAGTTGCAGACCTTGAGGAGGGAGCATGAATTGTTGCAAATGAAAGAATGAGACATCATCTCAAAATACTTCACCAAAATTAGAGCCATGACAAATCTAATGAAGAGGTGTGGTGAGGCAATGAGAGATTAGTTGGTGGTGGAAAAGGTATTGAGGATTATGACCTGCAAGTTTGATCATGTAGTTGTTGTCATAGAAGATCAAAGGATCTTGACACCTTCAAGATTGAGGAATTGTAGAGTTCCTTGGAGGCACATGAGCAAAGAATAAAGGAGAGGAATCAAGAAAGGAATCCTGATCAAGCCCTTCAAGCCCAGTCTAGCAGAAGGCACTCTAGTTAGTGAAACTTTCAAAAGAAATCCAAAGGTAGATGGAAGAATGACAAGGGCAAGTATGAAGGAACCAGACAAGATCCTGGTTCAACCTCCTCACAGAGATTCAGTGGGCAAGATCACACATTCAGAAGAAACAAAAAGAAGTTTGACAAGAGTAAGATTCAATGCTTCAATTGTAAAAATCTTGGTCACTATGCATCTGAATGTAGATTCAAGCATGGTAGTGGACCAGAAGCTAAAGCAAGAATGGCCCAAGGAGAGGAATCTGATGAGGAACAAGTATTGCTTATGGTCACAACTGAAAAGGAGAATGTCAATGATGATTGTTGGTATCTTGACACAGGCTGCTCAAATCACATGACTGGCCACAAGAAATGGTTTGTGAAACTTGATGAGACTGCCATGAGCAAGGTGATATTTGCATATCATAGTTCCATTGATGCTGAGGGAATTGGAGATATTTCAATCCAGAGGAAAGATGACAAACACTGTATCCAGAATGTGTTGCATGTACCCAAGATGAGAAACAACCTGCTTAGTCTTGGTTAGTTGCTTGAGAAAGTGTACACCATGACTATGAAGGATAAGGTGCTAAGGGTGGTGGATTGTGATAGGAAGCTGATATTGAAGGTTTACCTGTCTAGCAATAGAATCTTCAAGATTGGAATCCAAATTGGTAATCACATGTGTTTGTAGTCTAAAGCTGCTTATGAGAGTTGGACCTAACATCAAAGGTATGGTCATTTGCACTTCAAGAGTCTTGACCTTTTAAGCAGAACTTGAATGGTAACTGGCTTGCCACCTATTATAACTCCAAGTTAATTATGTGATGAGTGTCTCACAAGCAAACATACAAAGAACTCATTTGTCTCTCATGTGTCAATCAAATCAACAAGACCTCTTGAGTTGGTATATTCTGATGTGTGTGGGCCATTCGATGAGCCATCTTAGAATCTTTGGAAGTATATGCTATAAACATGTTCCTGAAGTATAGAGAAAGAAGCTAGATGATAGAGGTGAAAGATTGATTATGCTTGGATATCATTCTACAGGTGCATATAGGGTGTAAAATCCTCTAACCCAAAAGACAGTGTTGAACAGAGATGTGAAGGTTGATGAGTCACAATGCTGGAATGACAAGGGTGGTGAGCAAATGCCTTGATGCATCTTGGTGATGAAGTTGAACAACAACCAGTTGCTACAAAAACTAAACTGAAAGAAGGTCTCAGAGAGTGAGGCAACCTTTATCTAGATCCAGTGACTATGAAGTCTTTCCAGACTCAGAAATCACTGCAGAAGGGGAATTGGTCCATATGGTCTTTCTAGCATGGATGGAACCTGTATACTTTGATGAAGTAGTGAAGGAAAGTCATTGGTCGGATGCTATGAAAGAAGAGCTCAAATACATTTACAAGAACCAGACATGGCAACTTACTCAATTACCATCAGAAAAGAAGGCAATTGATGTAAGATGGGTGTACAAAGTCAAGATAAATCCTAAAGGAAAAGTAGTCAAGTACAAAGCAAGGCTTGTAGCTAAGGGTTTCTTACAAAAACAAGGCCTAGACTATGATGAAGTGTTTTCTCCTGTTGCAAGATTGGAAACCATAAGTGATTGAAATCTAATTTAGGAAGAGTTCTCAGGATAAGGATTACCGCCTTTACACTCACAAATCCTTGTTTTACTCCTTTTCATGAACTTTAAGTTGTGAGGGTGAATTGCTCTTTGATATGTGTCGTCCTCTCTCGACCTCCGACACGTGTACTCAATTGAAGTCGCACCTACTCTTATGGTACGATTATCAATCAAATCCTTTACTTGGATCTTTCTATCCAATCGTTTCGTAGCAACCCAAGGTGAACTCCAGAAACCCCCGAGAATCCTAATACTACTCTCGTGAATTAGGATTCTAGTTTGAATAACTGAATGGCCGGATAGTTGGATTCACCTCTCGGTCCTTCCCCAATGTATCTAAGAGGTGTAATTTGTTGGTCAGACAACTCACACAAATAAAATTCAATTTAATGATTCAAATCACAACACTCAATGAAATAAAAGTAAGAACAAATATTTATTGAATATAAAAGGACATATCTCCAATCCTGGAAACAAAGGGAATTACTCACTCATGATGTAGAAGAGAATCCCAAATTCTAAATTAGACAATTGTAATTTAAAAAAGTCTAAAATCCTTGAGGGAGAATATTGGGCTAAGCCCAACAAAACAAATCTAAAAAATAGGAATATAATATAACATCTATGACTTTTTTTGGTCCTTCAATTGTTCTTCGCATAGTTGGTATGAATTCATTTTTCTCATTTTTCACAACAGTCAATCCTCCCTTTTTAGGAACCACATGAACTGAGCTCACCCATTTACTATCAGATATAGGATATATTACCCCATTATCTAAAAGTTCCAACACTTCTTTCCTAACCACTTCTTTCATATTAGGATTTAGCCTCCTCTGGTTTTCAATTGAAGTTTTATGGTTAGGTTCCATGAAAATTCTATGCATGCAAAAAGAAGGGTTTATACCTTTTATATCATCCAATGTGTATCCTATTACCTTCATGTGCATTCTCAGGATCCTTAGCAATTTTTTAGTTTCCAATTTATTTAATTTAGCATTAACAACAACTTGATAAGATGAATTAGGTCAAAGAAATTCATACCTGAGGATGGAGGGGATTGTTTTTAATTCAATTTTAGGTGTTTTCCCTTCCTCCCAATCTTCAGATTTGGGCATTACCTTCAAGGTCTCATATTGTGGGTTGTGAGGAAGTGTTGAGCTTGCATTCAGAAATTCAATAACCTCATCCACTTCCTCATCAACGTCCAAAGTGTCACCATCTACTATGCATCTCTCTAAGGGATCCTTAGATTGTACTCTAGTTGCTCCCTCTTTCACAACTTGGTTTAGCATATCAACCCTGAAACATGAATCCCCAAGAGAAGGTTGTTTAATAGATTTAGAAATATCAAATTCAACTTTTTCATCCCCTATGCTCAGGGAAAGTTTTCCATTCTTTACATTAATTATAGCACCAACAATAGCCAAAAAGGGTCTACCTAATATGATTGGGATTTGTGAATCATCTTCCATCTCTAGTATTACAAAATCAGTTGGAATGAAAATTTCCCAACTTTGATAGGGACATCCTCCAAGATGCCTATAGGGAATTTAACTGACCTATCTGCTAATTGAAGTGATATAGTAGTGGGTTTTAGTTCATCCACTTCCAACTTTATGCACACAGATAAGGGCATGAGACTCACACTTGCCCCTAAATCATATAAGGCGTGATCAAAACTAGTATTTCCAATTAAAAATGAGATAGAAAAACTACCATAATCTTTTAATTTAGGAGGCAATTTATTTTGAATTAAAGCACTACACTCTTCAGTTAAAGCGATTGTTTCATAATCCCTTAGTCTTCTTTTTTTAGATAAAATATCCTTAATAAATTTTGTGTATGAAGACATCTCTTGTAGTGCCTTAATGAAAGGTAAGCTGATATATAGTTTCTTAAGAATATCCAAAAATTTCCCAAATTTCTTTTCTAATTTTGCCTTTGCTAATCTTTGGGGAAAAGGAACAGGTGGTACATATGGTGGTGGAGCTACATATTTAGATATCTTTTTAAAATTTTGCTCCCTTTCAGGGGGTTGTGTCTCAATATGTTCCTCTTCCACTTGTGCATTTTTCCTAATTTGAGAAATATCACTTAGTTTCTTTCCACTCCTTAATTTGACAGCTTTACAATGTTCATTATTTGGATTTTTTTCTAGTTATCCTGGAAATATCCTTATTTGTCTATTAGGATTATTAGCTTGTTGAGAAATTTGTGTTTTCAGCATTTTACCATGGATAGTCAGGTTTTCTATTTTAGAATTCAAGATTGAGCATGTTTGAAAAACTTTTATTAATCATGACTTGATCTTCATGAATTTATTTTGGTTAGCAAGCAATTTTTCTTGACCTTCCATTAATGTTTTAAGAGTAGGATCAATAGAAGAAGATTGTACCTGTGGAAACCTTGTTGGAGGTTTCCTGTTACCTGGTTCATCCTGGTATTGATGATTCAGAGTGTTGTTGTTCCTCCGAGAAAAGGTTGAGATTGTTCTGCCTGTATGGTGGGTTGAATCGTTGTCCACTCCTCTCCTTGTAGTCATAGTAGTTGCATGATTCAAGTTGTTCATTAGTCAATGCTCCATGCTCAGGTTCAGTGAAGTGTTTGCATTCAGACCACTCATGTCATTTTTCTGCACACGTCTTACTTGTTGTAGTAGACCCAATAACATTAGCATGATATTTTTCTAGCTTTCCAAACCTTTGAGAAAGGTTCTCCAGCGTGAAAATTACCTTCTTCATCTGATTGCCTGCATATTATGCACCAGAGTCTCTCCTTGGATGGTGTCTCCTCTCATTTTCCCATTGGTGATGATTAGAAACCACATTCTCTATGATCTTTGAAGTAGGATCAATTCATTTGCACATAAAGGCACCTTCTGAAGAGTCCAATAGTTGTTATGATGGAAAGTTTAGCTCACTGTAGAAGTTTTGAACCAGCATCCAAGGTGGAATACCATGATGAGGGCAAGCTTCAATCAACTCATTTAATATTTCCCAAGCTTTAGCAATTGAATCCTCATCCTTTTGACTGAAGTTTTGGATGAGGTGTCTATAGTGCACTATTTTGGAAGGAGGAAAGTCTTTGTTGAGAAAAGCTTCCTCTAAAGTTTGGCATGTTGCTTGAATTTCAGCATTTTGATTCTTTAGCCACGTCTTAGCTTTGTCTCTAAGGGAATATGGAAACATGCAGAGACAAATAACATCTTCAGAAGCCCCATGAATTCCTCACTGTCTCACAGAATTTCAAAAACTGATCAATATAGGTATTAGGATCTTCATGAGCTTCACCTCCAAATTGGTTTTGCATCACCATTAGGATCACAGCAGATGGCAAAGAAAAGTTATTTGCCTTAATAGTTGGGCGAATTATTTCAGGATATGAACTACGAGAATTAGGGGCGACGTAGTCGCGAAGTGGTTTTTCATCTCGTTCAACCATTGTTTATACACATGCACGTCTTTCTCTTGCTCTTTCTCTTTGTTGTCTCCTTCTTCTACGAAAAGCCATTTCTAGCTCTAAATAGTAATTTTAACTTTGCATAAACCAAATGTGCAACCTGGAGATGTACCAAAAAAAGGAAAACGCGTAATACACTAGAGTAAAGTAATGAATTAATTGAGAATTAAAGAAATTTTGACACAGTCCCCGGCAATGGTGCCAAAAACTTGATATGGCAAATCGCAAGTGCACGATTATGTCGTCAAGTAATAAAATATCGATCCCACGAGGACTGGAAAACCCCTTTAATTATAACAATTAATTTATACTTAGCTAAAATAAGGAATAAAATTGAATTTAGAACATTTGCCAAGAATAATTATGAAAATAATCAAAAGGGATTGAAATCTAATTTAGGAAGAGTTCCTAGGATAAGGATTACCGCCTTTACACTTGCAAATCCTTGTTTTGCTCCTTTTCATGAACTTTAAGTTGTGAGGGTGAATTGCTATTTGATATGTGTCATCCTCTCTCGAGCTCCGACACGTGTACTCAATTGAAGTTGTATCTACTCTCGTGGTACGATTATCAATCAAATCTTTTACTTTGGTCTTTCTATTCAATCACTTCGTAGCAACCCAAGGTGAATTCTAGAAACCCCCGAGAATCCTAATACTACTCTCGTGAATTAGGATTCTAGTTTGAATAACTGAATGGTCGGATAGTTGAGTTCGCCTCTCGGTCCTTCCCCAATGTATCTAAGAGGTGTAATTTATTGGTCAGACAACTCACACGAATAAAACTCGGTTTAACGGTTCAAATCACAACACTCAATAAAATAGAAGTAAGAACAAGTATTTATTGAATGTAAAAGGGCATATCTCCAATCCTAGAAATAAAGGAAATTACTCACTCATGATGTAAAAGAGAATCCCAAATTTAAATTAGAAAATTGTAATTTAAAAAAGTATAAAATTCTTGAGGGAGAACCCTTATTTATCCTAATTACAAAATATTGGGCTAAGCCCAACAAAACAAATCTAAAAAATAGAAAAATAATATAACATCTATGATTTCTTTTGGTCTTTCAATTGTTCTTCGCATAGCCTCAATACTGAATTCAATCTTCTTGCACCCAATCTCTTCTCTTTTTTGCTTTAATCCATCCAAACTACACAACATAGCTAAAATCACCCGCTCCACCCGAACAAAAAGAAATAAAAGCTAAAAACAATCCTAAAGTCCTAATTATGTCCTAAAATACAAGTTAAATGCAATGTAAATATAGTATAATTTCACACTTATCACAAATTTGCCTTCCTAAATGGACCACTAGAAGAGAAAGTTTTTGTCACTTAGCCATAACTTGGTGTACAAATTGCATAAAGGCCCTTTATGGTCTCAAACAGGCTCCAAGAGTCTGGAATAAAATCATAGATGGATTCATGTTGCAGCTTGGTTTTGTTAAGTACACAACTCAGCATGGAGTTTACATTAGAAGCTCAAACATTAATGAGTTGCTATTAGTTTGTCTATATGTGGATGATATGCTAGTAACACGCAGCAAAGTTGAATAAATCTGTAAATTCAAGGAAGATATGAAAGTTGATTTTGAGATGAGTGACTTGAGAAATCTATCCTATTTACTTGAGATAGAGTTTACAAGAACCAAGGTTGGAATTTTTATACATCAAAGAAAATACACCTTTGATGTGTTGGAGAGATTTCAAATGAATTGTTGCAACTCAGTCTCCACTCCCATTGAAGCAGCAACTACATCTGATGAACTTGGAGAAGCTTCAAGTGTGGAGAAGTCACTTTATAGACAAATGATAGGGTGTCTTAGGTATGCTTACAACACAACGCCATATATTGCATATGGAGTAGGATTGGTGAGTAGATATATGGAGTCACCAAAGAAATCCAATCTACTTGCAGCCAAGAGGATACTCATATATGTAAAAGGAATAATTGAACATGAGTTAATGCTTCCTTCCAAAGCCAGTAGCACAATTACAGTATGCTTGGATTTAATGATGCAGACTGGTGTGAAGACAAGAGTGATAGAAAGAGCACAACATGCTATGTGTTCATGCTTGGTGGTGCTCCAATCTCTTGGTGTTCAAAGAAACAAGATGTGATTGTTTTGTCCTCATGTGAAGCAGAATATATTGTTGCTTGCCAGACTCTATGGTTGGAGAAATTACTTGGAGAATTAAAGCTAAAGGATGAAGAGGAAAGTATGCAGTTGATGGTTGATAACAAATCAACAATAAACTTGGCCAAAAAGCCAGTAGCACGTGGGAGAAGTAAGCACATTGAGACAATATTCCATTTCCTTAGAGATCAAGTGAGTAGAGGAAGATTAAAACTGGAATTTTGCAAATCTGAATGGCAAGTTGCAGATATTCTAACTAAGTCATTGAAAAAGAGAATATTTGAAGAACTTAGACATAAACTTGGAATCTATAATCTAGCTAGTATGAATTAAGGGAGAGTGTTGAATAATGCAATTCATTTAGCTAGTTAATTGATTAAAATTAGTTTAGTTAATCGATTAATAGTTTTATAATTGATTAAACAAATCGGCATTTCTGTTATAAAAGGCACTATGCCTGAAATGAAAAGGGCGTAAAGTATTATTCAGTTCTATAACTAATCTCTCATCTCTCGATAATCGATTACCTATTGTCTTAATTGATTAAAATCTTTCTTTCTTTTCTAAATTCATTTCTTTCCTTTTCAACAGGTAACTCATGTTTCTGTTTCAAAATGCTGGATTTTTAAACATGACATGTGAAATGCTATGGTGCATTGATTTCTTATAGAGATATATATAAAAACATTAAAAAAAATATTATTGTTGTTTTGTATGAAATGGATTGAAATTGACAACGTACAAATTGAAAAACTGATTTTTGCATACGCAAATAATTAATTTGAATTGTTCAAAGGCACAAATTAAAAAAATCATAAGATAATATAAAAATTAGAAACACCATACTAATTCTATTTATAACAATGTTCCGCCTTTTTAAGATGTGGATGAATATAATAGGTAAGTTAAGTTATTAATTTCATATTATAATATGTCAAAATTGTCCAGCATTGATTTTGTATATTCTTAAATTTAAAAATTCATGCATTGCAATTGAACATTGCACGTGTTAAAAGCTAGTTAATTTGAAGAAGAATGATGTGTCCCAAAAATTCATGTTTATATGTACTAAGTCAATCACAATCTATTAAGTAATATAAAAACTTATTTTTTTATTTTTATGATTTTTCTATATAATTACGTATCATTTTTAATTGGATTAATGCACAATGGACAACAAAAGTAAGACATGTAATCTCCATTTAATTAATTTATATATGCATTTCCATTGCATGAGTTACATTATGGTCAACTTAGAAATAAATCCATGGAGAATTGAAATGAGTTTAAGTATATCCTGTTAGAAATTTATAATTTATAATAAAAGTGGGTATCATATATTTGATACAATGATATCGGCTATTTATTTCAAGGGTTACATTATAAGTGATCTAATATATGATAACATATATGAGCTTAATGGGTGGATACCCATCAGGTTAACTTATAGGGAATAATGGGAACCCTATAAGTTAACGCATAAAGAAGGTTATGGTCTCCAACACACCAAATCACAAATAATTTTCACATCTCCCCATTAGAGAGAAAAAGAAGGTCCCAAAAGGAATTAAGGATTTGGTTGAGGAAGGTTATCATACCAAAACTCTTTCAAAAGGTATATCAAATGAGTGGACTAGAGAACATGGATTCAGAGATTCAGGTATGACTTTATATGTTTTATATTATGTGTGAGAATCATGAGATTCAAGATTTTATGATTGGTATTTCACCAATCATCAGGAAATATCTAACATATCAATATGAGGGAGAGTTGGTGGTGCAACTACTATGATAGAACACTAAGACGCTTGATGAGTGAAATACTTTTAATGAGAAAATTATTTGTCTCATTTAGTGTTTCTATTTATATTCATATCCAATTAAAAAGTTATATTTATTTTAAAAGAAAAGTTTAAAAAATAAACTATCATTTTTATATTATTTTTTCAAATTTGATTAATTAGGGGTATAAATGGATGAATTTCTTAGAACATGTAATCCTTATTCGATTTAGACTTGAAGAATAAAAGGTGAAGATGAGGCAACCTGTTTACTTTTCTATTCTTGGATAAGACATAAGGAGAAGGTGCTCAAACTCTTGCCATGGAATTTTGATCATTATCTTCTTCTTCTACACTATGTGCGAAGATATGCAGATCCTACTGATTTGGCCTTCATGAAAACCCTTTTATGTGTGCCTACACCATGAAAAAGTTGTATATATTACTTGAGGATTCACTTACTTCAATAGTAAGTTTTTGAAACTTACTCCACATCTTAGCCATCAATTATATGAACATCTAATGGTTTAGATCTATTCACTAATTGAAACCATTAGATTTCTCTAATTGATGGCTATAATGGGGAGTAAGTTTTAAAAACTTACTTGAGTAAGTAGATCTTTCCTCTTACTTTATATATGGTTAATATTTTTTGCACTTGCTAGTTATGCAAAATTGCACTCATATCACATATTTATCATATTCTCATCCATTGTGGAGTGGGATTCACCTTAGAGAAAGAAATGTATACATTTTTAGTATACCAGATTTTATATCATTATTATATTATCCACCATTCATATTTTAATATTATTGACTCTAAAATAAAAGTAATACAAATAAATGATGAATGATACACTGAGTGTGTATAAATCTTTATACTATCAATACATAAATGTTATATTCTTATACTTGTGATCAACATCAAGGAAAGTGATAGAAATTTATAATTTCTAATTAAGGTGAGTATCATATATTTGATACAATGATATCAACTATTTATTTATGGGGTTATATTATAAGTGGTCTAATTACTGGCTCCCCT
The DNA here is from genome assembly GCF_001865875.1 of Lupinus angustifolius. Taxonomy (NCBI): domain Eukaryota; kingdom Viridiplantae; phylum Streptophyta; class Magnoliopsida; order Fabales; family Fabaceae; genus Lupinus; species Lupinus angustifolius. The sequence goes on along the minus strand of NC_032009.1, from coordinate 32,611,088 downwards.
TAGATTTCTAAAAGCTGATAATGGATATGGGCTTAATAGGTGGATACCCATCAGGTTAAACCATAGGGGATAATGAGAACCCTATAAATTAACGCATAAAGAAGGTTATGATCCCTAACACACCAAATCAAATTTAGTTTTATCCTCTCCCCATCAGAGTGAAAATGCAAGTCCCAAGAAGAATCAGATATTTGGTTGAGGAAGGTCATCATACCACAAAACCTCTTTTAGAAATGTAGATCAAAGAAGCACATTCAGGAACATGGATTCAGGTATAACACTGCACCCTTTGTTTCATATATGTGTGTGAGAATCATGAGATTCTCAAAATCATAGGATTGATATTTTACCAATTTCTTATCAGAAAGTTGATAAAGATCCAAGTTTAGGTAGATATAACTAGGTCTGATAAGAAACATGCTAGTAACAATGAGGTCAAAGAAATAAAGAGAGTGTCACATATGCTCATATTTAGTGTCATTTCATATGTCATGACTTTGTGATTGGTCAGAAAATTACTTAAAAGTTAAATTTTAATTTAAATATATTTTTTTCAACCAATCATAAGGTTATAATATATTGAGTGATACTAAGTGTGAGACATCATATTTGCACCCTACAACATGTATGTAATATGTAATAGTCACTTGCTAATTACAAGGGTGGAACTCTCCTTCTGCGAATCAACTTTGATGAATTTGTTGTTTTGCCAATAATTTATGAACCACCAATTCTTTTATTGTTGAAATCAGAAGTTAAATTTCTAGTGACTACTTGCATTTATATTAGTTGTTTATGTAAGGGTTATAAAATAAGTGGTATAACATTGAAAATATTTCTAAAAACTAAAATTATATGTGCTCAATTAATGTATACTTACGTTGGTTTGTAGGAAATAAGGAGAACCCTGTTTGTTAACTAGTTCGAGTACTTTAAGAAATTATGAGATTTGATTGAAGAAGAATGTGTATCAAAATTCTAAATGTGTACACATAAAAATGAAATCCAAATATATATTTGTAGTTTTGGATTATGTGATAACAATTCAAAATATCTTAATGAATTGATAATTCTCGGATTTAAAAGATGTTATCAAGTTCTTGATTGCTCAAAGCTATCCAAAGGGAGAGGTTTCTTTCAAGTTGACCTTCAAGTAAACTGTCAAACAATGTGGTTCAATGATTCAGAGGCAGTAAGCAACTACAATAACAAATATATCTATTGTTTTATTTTAGTCAACACATATTATTTTATATTTTATTATAATTATTAATAAGTTAATAATATTAATTATTTTCCTTCATAAATAACCAACATTATTTTTATTCTATTTAATTGTATAACATATCTCACACATTTATATTGGTGATTTTCTCTAAGCTTTTCTCTTCCACGCCGTACAACAAGGGATCCCACAACAATGTAAGAATATGTTCTTGTTAAGAACATATTTTAAGAGTAGTTTAAGAACATATTCTTACTATAAGAGTGAGCCCGCAAGCAAACAAAATAAGAATATTACATTTAGGGCACTCCTCAAAGTCTTAATATATATCGTAATCAATTTATTGTTTCATCTATGTGAATAATCACTTGAATGTATTTATCTATTAAAATTTACCAATAAGGTGTTGATTTAATTGTATAAGGTTTCACTAGATCTCAGAATGACGAAAATCTAAATGTTTGATTCATGTGAGCAATACTTAATAGAATGGACAGTTATACGTCTCAAAAAAGATTAGTTCATTACAAAAAAAGTAGAAAAATACTCACAGTATTACCAAAAAAACTATTAAAATTTATAAACATTTTTATTTTATCAATATCATTTTCACAAAACAATTTTTATATCATTTATTGTTATATGACTTATGGTCCAATACTATTATTATAGAATTCTTATATGATTTACATTGAAAGTCTTATAATTAATACATTTACAAAAATGTAAATTAAGTTACACCTTTTGTTACTCTTATATGCATAATAAGATTAGGAACTTAGGATCAACCATATTCACATAAAAGCTAATAAATGTGCTAATATTTTGATAAATAGATTGTCATTAATCTTCATTCTAATTTTGAGATACCCATTATTATTTTTGAAAACACTGAAAAAAATATGTATTAATTTTGTAATAAGTGACATTTGTGGGGGCTAAAATGTGAAAAACAAAAGTTGAAGGAACAGTAACATTATTTATTACTTCTGATGAGTTTGCAATAAAGCCCCACCCCACCTTCAAGGAGAAGACAGAGAGAGACAGAGAGAGAGAGAGAGAGAGAGAGAGAGAAACAAAGGTGGTTGAAGAAACGAACCCTAGAATTAGGAAAGTCAAAACTTTGCTTCGATTTCAAGCCCCCTTTACCCATTTCATTTAGGATCTCGAATCTTCAATCTCCAAAGGTTAGATTTTTCCCTTTTTCTCTTTTTGATTTTTTATTTAAAAAATGTGTTGGCTTTATACAATACGAATTTATCTCAGCTTTCGTTCCAAATTCGTTTGATCAGCTTGAAATTATGGGTCGATTGATGCCACACTCGCACATTGCAGCAACTTTGTTTCCATTAACAACAATTTTCCTTTTTTTCGTTGAATTTTGTTTTTTTCCTTAATTTCTGAATGCATGCTTATGCTGCTTTGGAGGTAGATTCTGAAGGAAAAGGCAAAGGCTTAAAGTTTCTATATTTGATTATTTTCTTGAATCTTCGTCATCGCAAAATTAAGCAGAAACTATAGCTAATTGGCTGCAACGTTTTTTTTCTCCCTCCTACTTTTGCCTCATCTTTGTTTTTTGTGGGGGTAAAGTTTCTATTTTAAATTTTTGTTTCGGGATTGGTTTTTTCCCTCAGTTAGTGGTATGTGGCTCAAAAAAGTCTGATTTTTTTTTTCTTTCTTAAAATTACTGTTTGAGTTTTCTGTTACATTGGTATTGAACCATTGCCTTGCATGTTTTGGTAGACACAATTGTTTAGATTTGAATTTTATGTATGCCAATTTGTTCAGCATGGTAGATGTGGTTAAACTTTGAAAATCGGTTATCATGATGTGTGATGTGATTGTGAGTGCTATTGTGCTTGGTAGTATTTAATGCCAGGTGTCCATTGCATATAAGTATAGACCAATTGGTATGTGATGCTCCTGTACTGTGAGGGAAGGAAGAGCAGACAACATTTGTCAACTATCTGGTAGAATATGGGTAATTTTATATACACCGAAAAACTATTGCTTACACCCAGACGGTTGACCATCCGTCTAGCTATGTACAGCATTTACATTGACGGGTGGTCTATCCGTCTGACTATTTACAACATTTACACTGATGGATGATCTATCTGTCTGGGTGTGAGCAATGATTTCTTGGGTATTGATAGAATTGCGGCATGTTAAGTAAGAAATGAAAGATCTATAAACTTGCCAGCATGAAGTGGGCTCTTATCCAATGAAATATGTACTTTTATAGACCTGCCAGCATGAGGTGGGCTCGTATATCTCTATGAAGTATCTATTTTACTTGTTTATGGTTTCTGAGAATTAAGGTGAGATAGAATCAGGAATGAATGCATTAGAGATAAAGTCGAGGTAGCACCTGTTTTTTAGAATCTCGCTGTAGGTGGGTCGGGCATGTTTGAAGAAGAGTTTTAGAAGCCCCATTAAAGAGACTAGTAGATCAGAATATCAGAAGGGGGTGGAAGGAGGCCAAGAGACCTATTGGAGAAACCTTTTACAAGAATTAAATGTAAATTATTTGTATATAGATATGATTTATAATACTATATTATAGCGTCTTTTGACCCATTTAGCCAACCATAACTAGTGGGATAAGGCTTGGTTGTTGTTTGTATGGTTCTTGAGATTACGGATATGCTTTTCCCGCCTAAAGCTGCCTCAGTTACACTTGGGTTCCTGGTGTACTTTTTTTCTAGGACATATGCAACCAGGCACACCAACTCCTTGGGTACTATGAGATTGTGTGCATATATAATTTTGCATGTAGACTAATTTTCAGTTATTCGGGACATTTAAGGCTTACTTAAAGCAGTCATATGTATTTTTGGTTATATTTTGTAATTGGGAACATAAGCATATGAGATCATATCTGGTCAATCGTGGATGGCTTGTTTGATTTTTTGTTGGAAGATCTTTCCGTAGTTGTGTATTGTATTCACTATTCACTCCTTTTTCTTTTAACATACTTGACCACATTCTTTTGTGATTCTTTGCTTCTTATTAGACAGGTATTTATTCTGCTTCTATGGCATATTCAAAGGGCTCGTCGAGTGTCAGAAATTTCATGTATCCTGGAAAGCATCCTCTTCTCCCTCCTAAAAGTCCGTATCCGAGTGTTTCACAAGCATATGCTGATTACGTCCCAAATTCTGCAGCCGGTTCAAAGGCTGTACAGAAACCTAGAGAGGGAAACACACACCACCAACGTACTTCTTCTGAGAGCCATGTTATGGAGGAGCAGCCTTCATGGCTTGATGATCTCCTTAATGAGCCAGAGACACCTGTGCGAAGGGGTGGTCATCGGCGCTCGTCAAGCGATTCTTCTTTTGCATACTTTGATACAGTTAATGCGACTAATGTCAATTATGCTGATCAGAATCTGCTATCTAATACATCTTGGTCATTTCAAGAATTTGATCACGGCAAAGACGCTCGTCATATACCCACGTATGCAGAAATGAATGCAGCAAGACAGAGAAATAGGTCATGGGACTCATTTTCAAATACCATGGCTCATCCAGGGGTTGCTCCCTCTAGCAAAGAAAATGTTGTTTTGAAGAGTTCAGGACCACCATATGCATCACACGAAGCAGATGGCCTTCCTTCAACTGCAAATGAAAAGTATGATTCAGTACAATCTGGCATACAGGATACAAAATCATCTTCTGAACGAAAGGATGGCTCACATGCAAAGTCGTCTGCTTCTGAGACAGATACAAAACGTGCTAAACAGTATGTAGTTACTTTCTATGTTTTCTGATTTTACTGTAATTGCAGTAATTTGCTTGATTTTACCACTAATATATGATCTAGAGGCTGCAAGATCTGTTGAATGGTTTGACATTGTGCTTCTCTTTTCTCTATTTTCTCTTCCATGCCAAATGGCCTATAGCAAATACGTGAAGCCATGTTATGCTTTATCATTCCTTTTAAGTTTTCCTCATAGGTTGTCTATGTTTATAGTATCAAATTCAAGTTTATACTATGCATGTGGATGTGGTGGATAACTTCTTAATGATATACTGGGAAGGAAGAAAAATACAAGTCATAACAGTTATTTGTGGCACAAAGTGAAGTGTGCATTACTAGAGTTGGTGTGCTAATTTCCTGTGCATAAAAGTTAATGGGGGTATTGTGGAGAAGCAGATAAACCATGCTTTTCTTCATGTAATATTTATTTTTTTGCTGTTCGAGTTGAAAAAATAAATTTGTATTGCAACAAAAAAAATTCCTACATGGCAGGAGAAAATAATTCTGAATCACTTGTAATGCAGGCAATTTGCCCAACGTTCACGAGTTCGTAAACTTCAGTACATAGCTGAGCTGGAAAGAAATGTACAAGCCTTACAGGTAAGCTTTGGACTTTTGGTAAGTCAACATTCTGCATGATTGCAGAGTGACATTTGTTTTTGAGAATACATATATAATTCTTATGGGAGTTGTAGGTTCTGATTCGTTTTCTTTATATGTCAATACATAGGCAGAAGGGTCTGAAGTGTCAGCTGAACTAGAATTTCTTAACCAGCAGAATCTTATACTGAGTATGGAGAATAAAGCACTCAAGCAACGTTTAGAAAGTTTAGCACAGGAGCAGCTTATCAAATATCGTAAGTTGCTATTATCAGAGCATTAGCAATTTAGATTTTCATGTAATGTAACTCTCTATCTCCTTAAAATTGGAGATGTCAATCTGTATATTGTGCATTTCAAGGGAGTTGCTTATATCTGCTCACATATTCTGCTGGGGAAATTCTTCTGAAGTTATGATTCGTTTCATTTAATATATTCATAGAAAAGAAATGCATTATGTTTTTTGTCTAGCATAGAAATGGCACGGGAGTATAAACTATAAAGTTAATCTAGTTCTCCTTTCTACGTACCTGGGCATGATTGCAAGAAAATTACTAGAACGAGATTAAGGAAAGGGTGGTTTGATTCTTCATATTCAAAATATTCTAGCCATCTAAGATACCGATGGAAGTTAGGAGTTAGTATATGCCTTCTAGAAAACAAAGGACATTCTAGTCCCTTGAGTTCCTTTAAGGCATGATTAGTTTCATAAGACATGAAAGAAATTTGTCTTGTAAAATTATGCAATTTCAATTTCAATTTCAGTGGAACAGGAAGTACTGGAAAGAGAGATTGGAAGATTGCGCACATTGTTTCAGCAGCAGAAGACACATCAGCCGCAACAACCATCAGCTAGTCATAGGCGCACCAACAGCAGAGACCTTGAATCTCAGTTTGCAAACATTTCTCTAAAACACAAGGACACCGATTCAGGGCGTGACACCAACTCAGGGCATGACCCTGCGACTGGAGCACTCAGAATTTAGTTTGCGGTAGCTGCAGCTGCAGCTGCATTCTGCCTCTACATCCAAGTATCCCACCAGCGCGTTGTCTCACCTGTGACCGAATTATTCCTTCCCATGTGCGGGATTGTGCAGAGATTTCCACCATGTGCCCTCTCTCTGCCCGCTTTGCTAATTTCAGCTTTCTTAGTCTTTTCATTTTCTGTTTATTAAATTATCATTATCATTGCACCATTTAATGTGCACCTGGTGGTCATTGTGGAAATCTTATTCTATCTGTCAGTTGACCTACCGGAGGTGGTAACAAATAGTTTCCAAGCTTTCACCCTCACTGTATTATTTGCAGTGATTATGTAACTGTATGCCTCCCTCTTGTGAATTTCTGCTTTTTCGGCCTAGTGCAACTGCAAATTACAATCACCTCAGGGCTGTTTGAATGTGCATTATTTGTATGTATTATGTTAAGCTAATGTTTGTAATATGATTTTAATGAAGTTATTGTTTTCTGAACTCATTTTGTTTGGTAGCAGTGAGAAACATTGACCTTAAGCATTCCTTTAGTTACTTGTTTTCTGTAAGTTTGGCTTTCACTCCTAAACCAAGTAAAAGGCTAAAAGCTTTTGAAGGCTATTATGTTAGGTTTGGATGGGTGGAATGGAAAAGAAGGGTGGATTAATGAAAGTTTTATTGTTTGGATTCTTTTTACCTAAGATTTAATCAACATAACTGCTACAAAGAATCACTTCTTTTCTGTCATTCACCCATTCCTACTAACACAGTCACTTCAAATGAACAATTGAAGTCCTCTGATTCATGAGTGTCTCTTATTAAACTGCACTTTGTATATCTTGTTAACCAGATTCATAGGTGCATTCTACTATCACATGTGTGCCTGCTTTTAACGTTGTCCTGACGGAAGTTATTATGATCAATGTTGCAAAGTCATTAAGCTCTGCAATGCCAAGGAAATGATAACAATAAAAAAATGATTCTGTGTGTTAAACACAAAATAACATTTTAAATAGCAAAACATGATAACAATAAAAAAAAGTTAACTGAGGGTTTATCACAAGGCGAGTAACATTACCATTGTGTCAATGCTTACCTCTTATGTTAAGCTAATGTTCATAACTTTTGTTTACACATCCTGTTTGATAGCAGCAAAAACTCTACAAGAGACATTTCTTAGAAGCCTCTAGACCAATTTGTCAAGCAATTTCAAATTAGTTAATCTAGTATCATAAAGCCTCTAGATCAATTTTAATAATTAAATATTTTTCTAGCTTATCACAAGTAACGACACATAAAATTGTACAATCTTCTGGGAGAGAAGATGTTCTCTCTTCTTAGTTAGAACTAGAAGTAACTCTTGTAAAAAATCCATTTAGGTACTAATGTTGGTTTCATAACCTATTACAGAAGGCATTTGATTAAAGAAGACAAATACACTAGATCCAGCTTATACCAAACAAAAGATATACTTGGTAATTCATCTTGTTTATTGTAGTCTCATAAATATTTTGTTATAGTCAAATTGTTAAACCAACTCTCAAGTTATAAATACTGTATATACCTTTAAATCACTCATGTTACAATACATCACATTCTATACCTACATAATTTAGGTGTATTGTGTACAGTGACAGTTAACCTGTGTGATAACGTTAGGAATGGGTAAATGACAGAAAGGAAATGATTCTTTGTAGCAGCTGTGGAGCAAATCTTTGGTAAATATGATGGCTGGAAAGAACCCCTTCCAGATATAAGGTTGTTGCTGCTAGGAGATTCTATTGACATCATGTTCCTGCAATAGTTTTATTTTGGTTCTTGTTTCTTTGTTCATTAATGGATAACACTTGAACCAAAGATACACAAAATTTTGTTATTTGAACACCAAGTTTTGATACTAGTAAACATTTATTAGTATAAATTCTGTCATTACTTCTACTACTGATCAATATACTCTTTGTGCCTTGTCCTGAAGCAAATAAAAGAGAAAACTGAAATTTTGAAGAAAGCTAAAAAGAAGTAGGATTCATAGAGGATGCCCATGACAAACTTTCAGTCTTCATATTCTGTTTCTTCATCGTCTTCTTCGTTGTTTTTTGCATATCTCCAACCATCTTCAACATTGTCACGATCCTCTTCTGTCTCTTCGCTGTCTTCTTCATCATATGTTTCCTCTTTCACAGGCCAAGGTTTTTTAGCTATAGCAGCTAAAGTGGCAAGAGAGGGAGTGGATGACCCTTTGCGTTTTGCAACTTTTGACTGAGGCAACTTCAGGTTTGGTTTGGGCTTACTTTGCTTCTGAACTTTACCATTTGAACGTTTCCCACCACCATAGGCATCTTGGTCACTTGCTTCATCCATTTCATTGTCAGCATTAGCCTGAGCATGCTCGTCATGCTCCGGATGCTCCCTTTTCAAATGGAGTTTAAGCTTGTATTCATGGATGTATGCTTTCTCACACCCTTCGTAAGGACATGCATAAGGGCGATCAGATGATGCAGAACCATATGCTGCTCCAGAATGTTTAGTTTTTGTTTGCTTTTCGGAAGGTGGAGTGTACTTTGTCACATGACTCACAGAAGTCACATCCACTGATGGATTCTGCAGGATAAGGTTGCAAATGTGAATCAGAAATTGTCTAAGATGTATTACAGAATTTTTACATCAATTGACTTGAGATATTGCATACTTGAATTAGAGACTTTTTATACAGATATCCAAGATACACAGAAATATTGCATACTTGTATTAAGATATTAACATGCCAAATTGATAAAACGCATGTAAAGCAAGTGACAAATTAAAAGGCTAGATATGATTTACATGACAGAGATACACCATCCATTATGAACAGATTGAGTGGTAAAAGAATAACATATGTACCAGTTAAACTAATACGAAAAAATACCCAACCTTTTCATGATGAGATGCAATGTGATTCTTTAGCTTGTATTCATGAGCATATCTCTTTCCACAGTCCGGGTATGGGCAGATATGATAGTTCTGTTGTGAATGCGTTTTCATGTGAGACCTCAGGTTGAAATCCAGGGAGAAGGCCTGCAAATTGACAAATTTGGCCACTAAGATTATTTGAGCACAAGCATTCACTCACAAAAGGTATTTCCCGGGAAAAGGAATATTACAGCTTACGAGAAGTGAAATAATTGAAAATGATTCGAGTCAATATCATACAAACACCAATTTATCCACTGAGAAGAGTTAAGTGTAGACTTTGAAGAAGGGCCATTGACAATTATAATAAAAAGAAAATTGAAATATTATCTAGATCTTAACATATATCTTTAGCCATGAACTAACCTGACTTCATTTCAGATTCGTTTGTGGTGCTTTTGAGGTGATAGGTTCATATTGGGAAGACATTTTTTTTCATAATTCATGAAGATAATGGTCACACTGATTTAATGCAACACTGTCAACTATCAAACAAAATTCGGCATTTATATTTCAAAATTGATAAATTTCCAAATTTGTTGGCTATCATCTGTATCAGAATACATTGAGCTATCCAATATATTTTGCTGTGTTGTCATAGGTATCATTACTAAAGGCTCAAGTTTGCTGCTTGAATATTTGGTAAATCGCATGAGAAAAACAGACCAGGACATAGGTTAGAAGTGGACAAGAAAAGACTGAATTGATGAAGATCTTTATCGTAGGAAAGAACATGCAAACCTTATAGAACAATAAACCAAATATGCAATGCCAACTATGAAAAGAAAGCCCTCAAGGAAAATAAAAACAGACCCTTGTCAATGGATAGATTTATCACCTTACCACAGCCTTCATGAGGACACACAAAATCCCTTTCCCCAGTATGAATGAGAAAGTGTCTTTTCAACTTTGAGCTATCCAGGAATTTCTGCAACAGAAACAAAATACTTTCAACACCACAAAATAGACCTGACAACAATGTAAACCACGGCAAGCTATGATAGCAATGGCAACTTGAGACATAGCAGATAGAACTGAATGAATAAAAACTGTGAGTAAAATATGTATGAAACTAATTGGAGTGTTATAGATCCATTTTGAACCAGCTACGAAGAGTGTTCTAACCATGGACCATAACATGCAAATACTTTGAAGTTAAAACCTTCACAGAAAATGCAGTACATGGAAGGATACATTGCCTAGTGTTTCCCTCCTTATTCTTTCCCTTCTTTTAGAGTTACAGTGTTACACTGAATATATTATGGTCCTACGAAATTTATCTTACAGGTTATAATTCTTGGGCATGAGCAGTAAACCCTAAGAACCATGTATTAAAATGGAAACAAAGGATACAAGAATGTAACTACCAGAAGATGTAGCTAGAAGCTGAAACAGTAAGGAATAATAGAGAAGTGTAACTTCTCAAACTAAAAGAAAACACAAGCAAAAAATCCAAATCCATGGCATGCAAGACAGTCAAACAGAGTTCCTATTCAAGAGTGTTCAACACTGTTTAGTGACTATAGGTTATTAGACTCATCACTGAATATAAGAGTGGTAAAACACAGGTTACATTTGTTCTGCTTTTGCAGCACCATGCAATGTCAATTTTTTTAAATGCATGTGTATTGTCTGGACTCTGAAGTAACAAATCACTACCTTTCCACATCCCTCATAGTGGCAAACATATTGCCGCTCTCCGTGGATGTGAGAATGCTTCCTCAATGCACTAGCATCTATAAATGTCTTGCCACAGCCTTCATAGCTGCAAAGGAACAGTACTTCAGTAGTTGGCTCTGGTTCTGGCTCAGGCGCTGATGGTTCTTTTTCCTTTTCTTTCAAGGCCTTCAAGGTATCCTCTAAGAAAGGTAAAACAGATAAATGTCAGACAGAGAACACAATCAATGACAATCACATATAATACGGTGATTTAGATTTAAAACAAGTCTAAACTTCAATTTGTTGCATGTTGTATAACTGTATTCATTATTGAATCAGTATTATTAATAAATAGTATTGTATTACATCTGTTACATAAAAAAGAAATGGGTGCAGCCATTCAGCATGAGAATCACTGAATACAAATGCTCTTGATTGCAAACTATAAAACAATATGAAAGCATTTGATAGTTCTTATCCTTATTTTTGGCTATGCTAGTTATAGTAATGCTCTACCTATCTACAAACTAAGCAAAACAGAATAGAAAGCATTAAAAATTGCACAATAAACAAACAGAGAATGGAGTCAGGACTCGGGAATTAGCAATTGTGTAAGCTTGCTAGTGTCGGATAGCAGAAGGACTAACCTGTTACCCATCTTAAGAGCATGCACTTCCCCCCAGTTGCTACAACATCTTGAGGAACCCTGTCAACAATACTTTTCAGATTATTAGCGCAATACACTACCGACCGAAGAAGGAAAAAAGCTAAAACAAACTGAGGAGAAAAGGAATAGCAACTGCATATGGCCAGCAACAACGTTAATGAAATCCAAACAAAAAGAAGAAAAATATTCTTTAGCTCCCACACAAACCTTCATTTTCTAAACAGTTCGAAAAATTACAAAAACAGATGTCACTTAGAATATCATATAAAATATAAAACGCCAATTGAAACTCAATTAGCTTTCAAAATATATAATTTCAAAATTTATATCCATTTAGTGTAGTTCCATGTACACCCAATTCATTTCTCCACTAACAAAAAAGTAGACCTTAGTTACATAGTATGCAATACTGTTTCCAATATGTGGTTCGTCGCTTTCTAAGTTATTATTACAAAACTTCCTTTCTGACAAACCCATACCTGGTACACAGTAAATAAGAGAACCAAGTAACAATGGAATAGACTAACTTTTAATAGTTTATTATCTGCAACCAAACAGTCCTAGCACAAATGCAAAAATAAACTGTAATTTGTTCATACTAAACTCTCTATATAAGGTTAGCATCAAAACATCAATATGGTACATCAAATTAAAAAAAAAAACAGTTCCTTCTGCAATTCCAATTTTCAGTAAAAAAGTAACTCATAAAATTGGACCCAATGAACTAAATTTGTTTCTTTCCAGAATGCACAGTAAATAATAGCTACCAAAAACAATTACACATGGAGAATATTGCATAAATTTGAAAGCCCGAAGACAGAAAGATAGAAACTTTAAGATCAAAAGAAGTGTAAAATGATGAATTTAAAGAAAAGGGTTAATACCATTCTTTTACCCATTTAACTGCAGGAGCCTTGGATTTGATGATTGGACGTTTTTCAAAGTAACTCTGACTGTAATGAATCTCCATCTCTTATTCAATAATTGAACACCAAAAACTTATTTTTTTTTAAGAAAATTGGGAAATTGTTTGATCCCTTTTAGGATTTGGTTTGAGGGAGAGAATGAGAGTATAAGAAGATTGGGAAATGGAATGAGAGACACAGAGCTTGAGGTTCCATGTTCATGTCGGATTCAGATTGGTTTGCTTTATGTTCTCTCTCGAACCGGAAATCGAACCGTGCTGAACCGAAAATTGAACCTACTGAACCGGTTTTGGTTTACCTATCCATGATTAGTTGTTCTTTAGGGTGAATAAAAACACAAAGTATGGCAAAAGAATATGTTGAGAAAATGGTAGAGTTGAAGGATTTGTTTTTTAGTTGAGTTTTAGAGGGGAAGAATTGAAAAAAAAGAGCCATATTATTAGTGTAATTATTGGTTCTTAAGCCTTCTAATCTCATTCATTAATCACCAAAACTTAACTCACAAATAAACTCTAATGATTGTATGGTATATAAAAGTAATCATTAGTATGTAAGGTTAAAAATGATGTTTGATTATTGTGAATAATTTATTGAGAGATACATTATATTATATTACTGTATTACCCAAACTTTTTCAATATAATTATTGGGATGTTTGAAATATGTTATTATATGAAATCTCATATTGTCTAACATTATAATAGAGTGTAATATCAATGTTATATATTGGATTTAGGTCACGTATTATAATATGCACGAGATATAAGCACCAAATAGAAACACACTATGGACAAGTGGCCTCATGGATATATTAGAATTTGTAATCCTTATTCTCAAATAATATTTTGGTAGTCATTCAGCTCACCGGGATGTAGGCACAATTGGTCAAACCCATTAATATTTTCTCTTGTTTCTTTTCTTCTATTTATTATATGTATTTTATTTGATTGTTTATAGTCAACATTATGCAACGATCGCTTTCGTTACACCAACAATTTGTATCAAAACCAATTGGTAGATGACTCTTGACCTGCGTCAGATTATGGCAAAGGAGGGTGAAGAACGTGTTGGTTGGACAAAGTTTGTCAAAGGTACTGCATTAGGATAAATCAGATGAATTGAAGGAGAAGGACATATGATGTAACTATGGTGGGGTGATGTATATGTTGATCTAGAACCCAAGAAGTTCATGTACTAGATTAAGAAAAAGGTGGAGATATGGACTTAGGTATTGAGTTTGGTCTTGAGACAGTGTTGACACTATCTCTCTAGATGTTGAGAGAATGTTCTCATTTGAGATGAGAATTGAAATATCCTAATGGCGTGTCTTAGACGTCATAGTGAAAGATGTAGGCACAATTGGTCGAACCCCGCTAACAAATTCTCTTGTTTCTTCTCCCCTACAATATAGACCTTCTGAGTATCCTTGACGATGTTAACAAGAGCTAGCTCTTCAAACTTGTAGTGTAGCTTCCCGTACCGTCATCAAATGAAACATGCCACCTAGCCACCTATTGCTAGGAAGTCTTTCGATATATTCGAATATCTACACAAAAGTTTACCAACAACCGTCATCTTCAATACTCATTCAAACTAAACCTTGGAGCTTCCTTGAAAAGTCTCAACCGCTACCACTATTGTCTACTCTAACAATCATAGTTCAAAAGAACTATCATACTTCACCATAAGGAGTATACTTACAGCATACACCTTGCATCAATGCTAACTAATGCATGTGTCACATCATTGCATCCAAGGCAATGCCCATGCCACACCCTGCATCTCTACCAATGTTCGTGTTACATCTTGCATCAAAGCTAATGCCCATGTTACACCCTACAGTGCCTCTGTGCTTTTGTGGATCTGCTAACAATTAATATCCTTCACTATGACGTCCCAGACACGCCATTATGATATTTCACTTCTCATCTCAAATGAGAACATTCTCTTAACATCTAGAGAGATATTGTTAGCACATGTATCAAGACCAAACTCAACATATGAGTCCTAATCTCCACCTTAATTCTAATCCAGTATATGAACTTTTGGGGTTCAGGATCAACACATACATCGCCCCACCATAGTAACGCCATATGTCCTTCTCCTTTAACTCATATGATTTATCCTCATGCAGTACCTTTAATAGATTTATCCAGTCAACACGTTCTTCACCCTCCTTTGCCATAATTTTGCGTCTGGTTCAAGAGTCATCTACCAATTGGCTCTAATACTAATTGTTGGTGTAGCGGAAGCGATCGTTGTGCAGCGTTGGCTACAAGCAATCAAATAAAGTGCATAGAATAAATAGAAGAGAAGAAACAAGAGAATTTGTTAACTGGGTTTGACCAATTGTGCCTACCTCCCTAGGAGCGTTGAGCGGCTACCGTTATATTATTAGAGAATAATGATTACAAACCCTAGAAACACTTCATGGGCCCAATAGGGACTCAAGTGTTGAGTTTGGCCTAGAGACAGGTGCTGACAATATATCTATAGATGTTTAGAGAATATTTTCATTTAAGATGAGAAGTGGAATATCCTAATGGCATGTATGGGACATCATAGTGAAATTTTTTAATTGTTAGCAGAAAGATCCACAAAAGCACAGAGGTGTTGGCTAACTTTGATGTAGGCTGTAACATGGGCATTGACTTTGATGAAAGATGTAACACAAACATTGGTAGAGATACAATGTGTGACATAGACATTACTCTGGATGCAAGGATGTGACACAGACATTAGTTAGCATTGATGCAATGTGTATGTTGTGAGTATACTCATTATGGTGGAGTATGATAGTTCTTTTGAACTATGATTGTTAGAGTAGACAATGGTGGTAGCGGTTGAGGCTTTCCAAGGAAGCTTCAATGTTTAGTTTGACTGAGTATTTAAGAGAACGATTGTTGGTGAACTTTTGTGTAGATGTTCCAATATATCAAAAGACTTCCTAGCAATAGGTGGCTAGGCAACATGTTCCATTTGATGGCGATACGAGAAGCTACACTACAAGTTTGGAGAGCTAGGCTCTGGTAACATCGTCAAAGATACACATATGGTCTATGTTGTAGGGGAGTAGTTAAAGAGAATCAGACATTGAGCAATGTGAAGTCATATATTCGCTAAGGTCGAGATTTTTGAAGGAGGGAGATATTCGTCTATTTCAATCAATGTGGAGATTGTTGGGAATGTTTGAAATATGTTATTATATGAAGTCTCACATTGCCTATCATTAGAATAGAGTAGAATATCAATATTATATATTGGACTGAGGTCCTTTGTTATAATGTGCACTAGATATAAACACCAAATAGAAACACCTCATGGGCAGGTGGACCCATGAGTGTGCTAGGGTTTGTAAACTTTATTCTCTAATAATATCTTGGTAGTCACTCAGTGCTCCTGAAGACGTAGACGCAACTGTCCGAACCATGTTAACAAATTATCTTGTTTCTTCTCTTCTATTTATTCTATGCACTTTATTTAATTACTTGTAACCAACATTGCGCAACGATCGCTTCCATCACACCAACAATAATGCATTAGCTTAAGCTTCACGAGGGATCAAACTAACATGCATAAATCAAAATGTCTGTGTTTTTGTTGTAACATGGTCATGAGAAAAGATGTTTGGTAGATAAAGGAATGAAAATGAAATACAATAGTATTTATTATAACGTCCCGAAAAATACTCTTTATTTATTACGCGGAAAAGTGAGTAAATTTTTTTTTTGAAATTGGTGATATAAAATTGTTTCCTTCTAAAAACCTTTCCTTTCCGGGACATCACTTTAAGCAACATATAACGCGGAAATCAAAACCGGTTACCTAACGGTAACTGAAATGATTCAACATTTCCTCAATATATCTCTTCATAGATATAAAAGACCATAAGTACTTAATATACATATCCAACAAGAAAGGGCAAAAATATTAATCATCACCAAAAGACACTAAACAAAGACATGAACAAACTGAAGCCGTTAGTGTTTCAAAAGTCACAAAATGATAAGCAACTCCTAGTGGCTAACTCCAAAGCTAGGGTACTTCCTCTCCTCAATTCCTCATGCGCCATCCGGGAACATCACAGACGGGTAGCTCCAAATCCGAGCAAAGTTGTCTATCTGACGAGCACACGTCCGAAAAGCAAGCAATAGAAAAGAAGAGAAATAGAGAGAGTAAGACATCTAATGAATATAATTCATTGACGACGTGGACTTACTCAGAATATTACACTCAGATACGAAAAGCAGTTCATATATATATAACATATCACATTATAACTCATCAGTTGTTCTCATAAACAATTTTCCAATCCACATGATTAATATAACCAAACTCATCAATTGTTCTCATAAACAATTATCTAATCAACCTATGTAATGTAAACAACACTTATTCCCAAACAATATCATAATTCACCATTTATCAATATATAATTCATCGACAAGATATCATGACTATAATTAAATAACACATAAGTAGAGATCATAACCCCAAATAATAATATACATATATTATCTATAACCGACATCAAAACTCACTGTTTATCAACATAAACAATAATGTATCAACATACATTTCATAAAAAAAATTTATAACCATAAGTAATAATATGTGCATAATGTTAATGATGCATGATGTTTTATACTCAAATGTGGGAATCCACTTCCACAAGTGCAATATATGCATGCCATGTCATGATCATCCACCTTACCCCAATATCCTCCCAGTAACCTAGTCGGAAATAAATCAAGAGTACAGGTCTCATACCAGGCCACTTTGTACGCACCAAAAAGCATTTCATAAGCCAATTGATCAATAAGTTCCATAGGAACAGTCCATAACAGGATGGTGTCATAACAAACGCTTTTTGGGCATCCATCTCATTGATCCAGATTGCAAAGAGGGGTTGCCAGAGATCTTCTAGTTTGGCATGTGAGAACTGTCCGATCCAACAGGATATCCTCTCTCAGGAATACAAGGGACTCACCTCACCTAGACTCTCCTTCAAAGCATTGTTGATGAATCACCGTCCAACAACGCCGTCCCTCCCAACATCACGGTGCTCTAAATCATCTCGTCAATTTCCTCTCCACTACTCCATTATTAACCATATGCATATGAACACTAACCGCAGTTAGATGATTAAATCTTCAAATCATTATTTACCATGCTCGGCCCACCTTAAGTCATCTCCCTCAGGAATGCTTCTTGTGGGTCCCGATCTTACGTTAACACGTAATATAAAGGAAATACATCCCACCACTACGACCATCGCTGAATACCCTGGACGGTCCCAGACCAAGCCTCTTACGGTCAGCCGATCTCGCTACGTGGTATCCTGGGTTCCTTTATGGGCAGTGCCCTAAT
>NC_032009.1:32592570-32592856 GCF_001865875.1 Lupinus angustifolius | reverse complement strand
GTTATTACATACTCAACCAATCAATCCAAATAGTCAAACACAATTACTGTCTCTCGCCCAAGCGAGGACCATTCGCTCAAGCGAAAATTCAATCAACAATACCATTTTAAAAATGGGCATCTCTCGCCCAAGCGAGGCCCTCTCGACCAATCGAGAATTGTTTCTCGCCCAAGCGAGAAAGACCTGGACAGGATTCCAATTTTGCCCTTTGCGGCTAATCAAACGTATTTTCACATGGTTTTTCAAACACGTGCACTCAGAAAAGTTCCCAAAAACATTCATATAC
>NC_032009.1:32528081-32592470 GCF_001865875.1 Lupinus angustifolius | reverse complement strand
ATCTTATCATTTTAAAGTAAGTTCACTTAACTAAGATTCAACATTTTTAAATCATTTTACCATCTAAGACTTCATAACACTTTAAGTTTATAAAGTCAAGACTTTTAGGTAAATATCATTATTTCAAGTATACTACTAAAACAATTTTTCATGAACATCTTAACACTTCCTAATTTTTTAGGAAAAAACCTCAAGGGTTAGTAAGTGTTATTTTCATAGTCATGAAAATAAATCCTAAGGTAAGACTTTCTACTACTTTAATATCCAAAACTTCGTAACACTTTAAGTTTATGAAGTCAAGACTTTAATAAATCATCTTTTATCCCAAATCATTATTTTAACTTGGAAATCAAAGAGTAAAATATGCTAAACCATTTTTAAACATAATACTTTCTAAAAATAAAACATTTTTAACAACAACTTATCAACATCATAAACTTTCAAGAATAAAATACAAACTTTTTCCTAAACACATTAAAGGTTCCTTTGATGTTAAAATCATCACCTTTAAGCATATTCAAATACTATCAATAATTTCTAATATTTCCCAACAAATAACTTATCTAATCTTGTCCAAAGATATAGTTTTTCCATTTAAGAACAAGGAAGAAATTTCAAGATTTACAAAGGTCAAAAACTACATAAAGGTTCACATGATTTTATTATCATCCCCTTTAGTTATGCCTTCATAAAATACTTAAAGAAAAAATAGAAACTCTACTTTATGAACAACATAATAAAAGCTAATAACTTTCTATGAAGTATGAGAAGAAGATGAAGAAGAAAAATAAAAGACTATCTTAGTTTGTATAGGAAATTTAGTGTAAAAATAAGATAATGAGGTGGGGTATTTATAGGAGAGCCTCACCCTCATCAAATCATAAAATTTATTGCAAGATAAGTAGATTTAGACTAGCATAGGTGATGTGTCTAATGGTGGTGGAGTGAGAGGATTTGTTGAGTGATTTTGGGGATTTTGGGGTAATAAATCAAGGCATTAATGAGTGAAATCTATAAGATTTAGTAGGTAGATTTTGTGAAGTGACTCATGCGATGCGACAACTTTGGCGAAATGCGCGCGATTAAAACCATACTCGAGTAGCAAAAAATGATCGCCCAATTTTACTTTACGGTTGGAACTTCGAATTTCGGCAGTCCGAATGAAAATATTTTAGAAAATAGTTTTGGACCAACTCAGGGTCTATCTTGACTCGAAATGTGATCACGAAGCCAACGGCGCAATCGAAATTCGATTCCGAGTTACGGAACTCAAAAAACCACTTTTTGAGCCATACTCGGTGAGATTCAGCCCCGACAGCGGTTCGAAATCGACTGTCTTCGAAAATCATGAAAATTTACCACCAAATTGGAAATATAATTACAAGACTAAAACTCAACTAGAGTTTCTTCTAATTATTTACCGAAAATTCCCAGAAATTCATTTTCGAAAATATAATTAATAAAACTATTAATAAAAACATATATTTTCAAGGTAGTAAAATTCGCGGTGTTACATTTATTAGAGACTGTATATGTTGTTGGCTATATGGATCGAATAGTCATAATGCTATATCATAAATCACCGATCTTTAAGTTTTCTTAATCATTTAGCCTTTATTTTTTCTAGGTCTCTCACTTCCTATAAGAGTTAGAATAGCCTTCATTTGATATACCCTTATCGTGAGGTTTTTTACTGGTCTTCTGGAGACATGTCCAAATTAGATAATGCACAATTCTACCATTTTTACAATAGAAGCTACTCTACCTTTAACCTTAATTTATTCATTTATAATTTTATCTTGTCTAGTGTTTCTACTCATCCAATATAATATTCGCATCTCTGCTACATAGAGTTTACTATCTTACTAATATTTTATTGTCTACCATTCAGTTTATATAACATTGCACGTATTATAATCGTATGGTAAAACTTCTCCATAAGCTTGAGCGATACATTTTTATCACATATGGAACCTCAAACATTCCACCATTTTATCCATCACGCTTGATTCATATGATTCACATTAGGGGTGAGCAGGACCCGACTCTACCCGTTGGTCTGATATGGCCCGATTGATCGCGTCCGAATAGGATCAGGTCTCATTGCGTCTAGGCCAGGTTAGGGTTCAAAAATTACACTCGTTCAATATTTAGGATAGGGTAGGGACCATGAATGATTCGGCTTGATCCATCCCATGATCGCCCACTCATAATGTTTGTATATGTCTATTCAAATATGTATAAAGTAATGACATTTTTTTGGTAAAAAGTATCATTAATTCTAATTTTTTCATTATATATACATATAACATTTTGTATGACAAATTACATATTCATAATAATAAATAATATTGAGAAGATTTTATCAAAAATGAGTATGCATTATATTTATTCAAGTCGAGTTCAGATTTAAAGGCTGACCCGATTGATATTTAAGATCAGGTTAGCTTCATGTTTAGGACCGAGTTCGGGTTCAAAAAATGACCTAGCCAATATTTAACGTCGGGTAAGGGACAAACATTAATCTGTCCCAACCTGGCCCATGCTCACCCTTAGTTCACATCTTCGTCATTTTTCATTGTCTTGTATGTTTGATCCAATATACTTAAATCTAATGACTTGTAGTATGATATGACCCCCAATCTTTACATTTGTAGTATGGTTTGTCTGTTTTTGCTAAACTTACACTCCATGTATTTCGTCTTACTTCGACTAATATGAAATTCATGTGCTTCTAAATCTTATTAGACTGATGTAGGCTGCTTTATCATGTCTTTAGTGTGACTGGTGTGTGTGGCTTTATTAGTATCAAGCGACAATGATGTGTTTGTGTTCCGTTTATCATGTCTTTAGGTCATCTTGTTGCATATCTAGACTGTTGGATTCGTATATTAAGTCTACCACTACCGCGTGACAGAAGGTAGCCTACAATTTTTAGACGTCATATTCATTTCTATAGTAAAGTCTCTAATGTTCATACAACACAAGAGTCTTATAGTAGATAGAGGTATGTGGTTCTACAGGTGTTAATTAAGCCACGTTTTGTCACTATGGTCCTTTTCCATAGTTATGTTGACTATCTGGATATGATCGATAATCACATGAGCTAGATCCTATTTGTTTGATGATAGATTATGATCTTATAAATTGACCAATAACAGTAAGATAAAACAAGTATTATAATATAAGATATATGTTGAATCAATTTAAAAAAACAACATGTAGTAATGGCTGGTTCATTTCGATTGGATATTATGAAATCTAATTTTCAAAGGCAGTATTTTTTACTTTTTGATTTTGTTTTGGATTGGGTTGTATGTAAATCATCAATTCTACCAACAAAAAATATAATAAAAAATAGAGGAAAAAAGAAAGATAATAATAAAAAACTAATCGACGTGGGCAAGGAAAGTATTATTAAAAAAATCGGTGAAGGATGGCATCTTCTTAATCTCCGATCTCTTCCTTTCTTTATATTCCTTTCTTCTAATCGATCTCAAACCCTAAACCCTAATCCCCTTTCCTCAATTAATTCCCCTCTCTTTGTTGCAAGTTTCGATTTTGATTCAAAATGGATGAAGAGTACGATGTGATTGTTCTTGGGACTGGTCTCAAGGAATGCATTCTCAGTGGTCTTCTCTCTGTCGATGGCCTCAAGGTAACTTCAACCGCTTAATCTATCAATTCGATTTGATTATGTGTAGATCCACTATTCTCACTTCAATGATGTGTATTTTGATGACGATTCATTCATTTCATTGTGTTCAGGTTCTTCACATGGATAGGAATGACTACTACGGAGGAGAGTCCACCTCACTCAATCTTATTCAGGTTTGGTTCTTATTACTTTTCATCAAAAGTTGTTATTGCAAATCGACGATAGGCGCATTTCCCAATGATTTGTCGATGAATATGGTTTATAATAGAGCATTATGGTGTTGTTTGATCCATGTAGCTGATCCCATCTAGTGGATTAAGGCTGGGTTTTTGTTGTATAAAAAGTTGTGATTTTTGAACTGTGACTGTGAAATGAAGTGTTGATTATGGTTTCTATGTGTTTTTCAGCTTTGGAAGAGGTTCAGGGGAGATGACAAACCCCCTCCCCATTTGGGATCTAGCAGGGATTATAATGTTGATATGGTGCCCAAGGTAAGGTTTTTCGATGGGGAAATTACATTGATCTCCCTTTAGGTTTAACTTAGTTAATTACACCCGGCACCGATCTCAGTTTAAAAGTTACACTCATATTATCACCCTTCAAGGGAGATGAGTGTAATGATAAATATTTGAGGCTAGAAGCGTACTTAGTGTAATTAAACCAAGTTTCAGAGGAGGTTGGTGTAATTTCTTCTCATTCCATTAATCTCATATTTTACCCGACTTTTTTTTGGGATATACTGATGCATATACTCATTATGAATTAGTTTATGATGGCGAATGGAACTCTAGTGCGGGTTCTTATCCATACGGATGTCACAAAGTATCTCAATTTTAAGGCTGTGGATGGTAGCTTCGTTTTTAATAAAGGAAAGGTATGCATTGTTCTTGTTTTCATGAATGATTTATCATAATGGAAATTTTATTTGTTTGTTTATATTTAATTGTATTAAATTATTTTGCTGATTGGAAATGCCATTGCTATAGGTTCACAAGGTGCCAGCAACTGATATGGAGGCCTTGAAGTCCCCACTTATGGGTATATTTGAAAAACGTCGAGCACGGAAGTTTTTCATTTATGTTCAAGATTATGATGAGAGTAATCCTAAAACTCATGAGGGGATGGATTTGACCAGAGTGACTACTAGAGAACTGATAGCGTATGTGTCCTTTTTCTTGTTGTGCCCATTATCATTTTTAGATTTCACCTCCCATGATTTGTATTCCTGTGGTGCTCTGCATGAGCATATTGCAACGGGTTTTGGAATAATTACCATGTCTTATTGACCAAATACCTTTAAGTGGTATCATCTTTAATTTGTCAGTCTATTGTATAGAGTTCATATTAAGATGTTAAGTTATATGGAAACCACTTATATATATATATATGTACATGTAGAGTAAATATATAAGACTTCGAGCCCAAATTATAAATGTGAAAACTTACTCTTATTTGGGCTTTTTGTTTGTGTACATATATCATATATGTACTCAATGCTGCATGTCATGATGTTTATATGTCCGTAAATCGTCTAAGTCTCGTCATCCCTGTAATGAGAAGGAATGTATAACTTTTGTGTTGATGGATTGGTGACAGAATATTTTAAAGTCCTCTTGCCTTTCTTGCTGACTTATACAGAAAATATGGCCTTGATGATAACACTGTAGACTTCATTGGTCATGCTATTGCACTCCATAGAGATGATCGCTACTTGAATGAGCCAGCACTGGACACTGTGAAGAGGATGAAGGTAAATGTGTATTGATTTATTACGCACTTATTTCCTTTTCGACTATGGATTTCTCTTAATTGAAAGTTTCATCTTATCCATTTGGTTGCTAACCTTATGTCTCCCTCTTCATTGTTATATTTCCCACTCAGTTATATGCAGAGTCTCTTGCACGGTTTCAAGGGGGATCATCTTACATATATCCCTTGTATGGTTTAGGAGAGCTTCCCCAGGTATCCCTCTCTCTATATCTCTTTTTAGGGCCATTTTTTAGAAAATTTTCTGCTTGAGGTTTATTAATTCAATTTTTATATTCAGGGATTTGCACGACTTAGTGCTGTTTATGGTGGAACATATATGTTGAATAAACCTGAATGCAAGGTACACACTATTATATACATTTCTTTCCATTTCTCTTTTTCCCCTGCAATTAACACTGGTGTATGACACGGCACACTTGCACAATAAGAAGAAAATTATTTTAACAAATCCTTCCTTTGAAAGTATAATTATTATTTAGATCATGAATGCCATATTTAAGAAAACTTGTGTGCATGGTACATCGTCACAGATTGTAACCCAATTTATAGTCTTTTCAGTTGGTTGAACTTGTTATTTGATCTGCTAACTTGCATGTATTTGGAGTTGCTCAACTCTGCCTTTTTATTATAATCATTGTGATTTTGACTTTATTTGAACAACCTGCTGATATCTATAGGAACTGATTTTTAATTTACTACAATGACAGGTAGAATTTGATGAGGAAGGAAAGGTTGTTGGTGTCACATCTGAAGGGGAGACTGCAAAGTGCAAAAAAGTTGTTTGTGATCCATCATACTTGCCGAACAAGGTAATAGAAATCATTTTCCATTTTGACTATGTGCAACCAATTCAGGTGATGGCGTGAGTGTATACTCCTAAATACCTCAGTTGAAGTCTAAAGGCCATGCTAAACCTGTATTACCCGTTCTATTTCAGGAGGAAGTTGAGCCATGTCCTTCTTGGAATAAAACTAAATTATTGGCAAATTTTGAACTGATTTTAATTTTCGAAATGACCCTTGTTGGTAGACTGCATCCTTTCTAAAAAGAAAATTATAATTTTTTCAACAGGTTCGGAAAGTTGGTAGGGTTGCAAGGGCAATAGCCATCATGAGCCACCCAATCCCCAACACCAATGACTCCCATTCAGCGCAAGTTATTCTGCCTCAAAAGCAATTGGGTCGGAAGTCGGACATGTAAGTTTTCATGCGGTGTATTGAAAGACCGATACTTAACTAAGCTTGTAGAACCCATTGCAATACATGTACAGTAGATCAAGATATTTCAACAGATATTTCAAGTTTTCCTTGCTTTATTGAATTTTTTATTCTGTTGGCCTTTGCAGGTACCTATTCTGTTGTTCGTATTCTCACAATGTTGCCCCAAAGGGAAAATTTATTGCATTTGTTTCAGCAGAGGCGGAAACTGACCACCCTGAGTCTGAACTAAAGCCAGGAATTGATCTTCTAGGACCTGTTGATGAGATATTTTATGATATCTATGACAGATATGAACCAGTCAATGAACCAACTTTAGACAACTGCTTTATATCAACTGTGAGTTTACTTTATCATATGCATTCATGTTATGTACTTATGTTGATACTTGATAGGTTGACCATAACATTTATTTTACTTTTTGACAGAGTTATGATGCTACTACTCACTTTGAGTCAACTGTACTCGATGTCCTCAACATGTATACATTGATAACTGGAAAGGTAAATTTTCTGCACTTGAATTATCGTACCACAGATGATAACCACCAGTTCCACTATAGCATTTAGCTCCATAGTTAATACAATTTACAACTGTGTATTTTATCATATTGTCATTTATTTACAATTTCAATAGTCACCAAACTTACAGAGTCACTGTATTCAGCATATTGTAATTCTTCTTGGTCCTAAATTTTTTATGGGGAAATAGTTGCTTAGCTTTAAGCCACTGCATGTTAGTTGAACGATGTTGGTTGAGAGTCAATGTCACTCCGACTTCGGGTTTTGATATGGCTTCTGAATTCTGATTCTTGTCAATCAATTTTATGCAAAAAGTTATATTCCCTCCTTCCCCTTCGTCAAGCGAAAAATGGCTCTTACCCAAAAATGGCTACATACTGACTATAATTCAACCCGTTTAGGACGTTGAGGATATCTAATGGTTGTTTTGAGGTTTTCTGTGTGGCTGTTATCAAATTAGCATCCAATTTGTGTTGTATTTTTATTTTTCATATTTCTTAATTTATACAATGGCTTTCTGGCCATGAGTGCTCGGATTCAAACTCCCAATGGTCACTCTCTCCCGGTCCCCTTGAAAATAAAAATGTGTTTGCCCATAAAAAACAATGTCTGTCTTGCTGGAAATTGATAGTTAATAGTTTTGTAGTTTCACTGATTGCATGTATTTTTTAATAAAAAAATATTTTTCTATTGAATAATTTTCTTGATATGAAGTTTTTATCTCTTCTAGGATCAATCATATATGCTTTCAACTAAATTAATTTCTACATGAATTTTCTTAAAATGTTGACTTAATAAATTAGTCATTTGCTCAAGAGTGCCAGTGGATGAAAAAGTTGAAGATTCTAGCTGTTTTTTATTTTATTGCAATCGCAGTAACACACTAATGAGTCAAACATAAAGCCATACATTAAATAGTAAATCATCATATCCTCTAGATAATTTTATGTGTAATTTTGGGTAACTTGCCTATCCTTACATTCCTAAATGGTTGATTTTGTACAGGTTCTTGACCTCAGTGTAGATCTAAGTGCTGCAAGTGCTGCTGAGGAGTAAACAAAACACTGGTCGTCTGGTCGCGTCCTTTATCATGTTGTGTTGCCGCAGGATCCCGATGATGAACTTTACAACGAACTTTACGAACTTGGCAATGTACCTTAAAATAAAACTATGATCTAAGTTGTTTAAAAAAAAGAACCCTAAAGCTTGACTTGTAGAACATAATTGTGTTGGCCGTGTAACTTTTTCCCATGAAGATGCTTTGGTTGTGTGTGGTGCCCCTGTACCATAAAGAACGTAACGTGATGTCTTGTTGCATGTTATTTTTTCTTCTGAATGTAGTGTTATTTACTTGTTTTCACCCTATCAATTGCATGTGGTTCAAAAGTTGTTTTTGCAGCACAATGTGTCACTTGAGAAATCTCAGTTTTCTAATTTGACGAAGAAAAATGACCTGAAAGTTAAGGAGAATTATCTTGATGCTTAGACAACATTTTAGAGCCCTTACAATTATATTTATGGTTCTCTGTGGTACCATGCACCAGCTTTTTATGCATTTCAATTTCTTCTCAATCGAAGACACCAGTGCCTTGTTGAATAAGGCAACTATATGCATATAAAGGCTTCTGATCCAAACCACATAAAGACAACACATTTTGAAAGAATCAAGCGCATTGGCATAAGAAAACAAAACCCAGTTTATTACTTGGCAACAACAAAATGCCTATGGTAAAGTAGTAACCATTATAATTTATAAGTAGTAACACAAGTTGATGTTAACTATGCTGTATCACTTGGTTAAAAGAGTCTGCTAAAAACTAAACAAGTATAGTATATCTTTTAATGAGAACACTCTTTTGGTAAAAGCTAAAGCCAAAAGAATCTCAGATTGTTCTGTAGAGAGTGTGGACAACGTTATTGGGATTTGGCCCTGCTTTCAGAGCTGTAGCAGCAATGAATAGATTAATGAGGATTTTCAACAAAATCGTATTCTTGAACCAATAACTTTTAGATCAAAAGACAAACAATCTTACAATTGCAGCAATAATCAAACCCGAAAGATATTACACCTTAAAATTTTACCACCTAATTGAATAGAGTCACTACTTCCAAGTAGTCTCTTTTTATTGCAATTTATTTTGAGAATCTATGATCACTCTACCTATAACCAAGTACTAGCCATATTATTTTACTATCTCATGAGATTCTTTACAAATTCATTGATGTTGTTGTCTGAAGTTCCACCCTCACTCACTGCTTCTATAGCCAAATCCCTCCATTTCTTAGCATTAATCCTGAATTGTTTCCCACTATCCTTTTCCATTACTTGCCTTACACAAAACTCAATCTCTTCACTTTTCACAATATTATTCTCATTTACCTTAACTCTTATTCCAACTTTCCAAACATCCTCAACAAATTTAGCATCCATAGGTTGGTCTGTCCACTGTGGCATTGCAACCATAGGCACTCCTAAACTCAATGCCTCAATGGTTGAATTCCATCCACAATGTGTTAGAAAACAACCAATAGCTTTGTTTGATAACACTTCTAATTGTGGTATCCAATTCACTACTAAACCCTTTTCATCTTCACATATCTCATCAAGTAACTCTTTTGAGAGCTTTTTTCTCTCCAAAACAGTGATCACCCAGATGAAGTTGAAACCTGTTCCTTTTAAGCCCAATGCTAGTTCCTCCATTTGCTCTTTGCTTAAGCAAACCATGCTGCCAAATGATACATAAATAACTGATCCTGGTGGTTTTGAATTGAGCCAAGTAGTGGCTGATGAGTCTAAACTGTGAAGATGAATATCATTGTCTGTGTCATTTGGACTCAACTTGTCCAAGTGAAAAGATGGAACAGTAGGACCAATTGTCAATAATGGTAGTAGCTTTGACATTGAATCCACCACCTATATATCATTCATATGAAAAATATAAGATCATAAATTCTTCTACCAAACTCAACCACAACACTAATCCAACTTATCTGTAGCTCTTTCTGTGACACGGTTAGATATTAAAGAAATACTTGTGTGAAGACATATTTATGTAAAGTCAACCGATAAAATTTTAACAACACATCAGAAATTTAATTCTAATTAAATTTAGTCCTAAATTCCAAATATGATGTATTGTATAACTCTCTACAAATTTGTTCTCCAACTCTAAATGAAAACACATTAAGACTTAAGCACATAGGAGAACCCAACCCTAAAGTCTAATTACAACTTTAACACCAGTTTACTATACTATCCAATGAAAATAAATTCTTCTCCAGTATTGGACTCTCCGATACTTGAAATGCTAGAGGAGATAATTTTAAAAAATATTTAATTTAAAAAAAGTAAAAATCTGCATCACTGGAATCTTGTTTTTGTTTTTGACATGTGTTATAATTGTACCTATGAGAGGATCCGGACTCCTAATATTACTTAGTTTCACTAAAAAATATAAAGAGTATCACAATCTAAAAAAACAAAAATTGCAAATGACTTGAGTACTTGACCAAGGTGCAACACAAATTTCATTTTTTTGGGGTCCTTTAAGTGGATCATGAGACACAATTGTGTCCAACCCATGTCCCCAACAAGTATAATTTATATTGTTGTGATTGTGATTGTGTTGTGCATTGAACATACAAAATTACAAATATATGCATGTAACAAAATACTTAAAAGAGTTGGACAAAAAAACCTGTTCCTCAAGCTTGTAGAAGGAATTGACAAGAATGAAGTCTGCTTTATAGATGTTAGAAAATTGATTCATAACCATGTGAAAGTAAGGTGGATAGAACCCAGGGTTGTTAACAAAGGAAGGTGTATCCTTTAACTCAAGCAAAGGAAGCCCTTGAATAGAGATTGGTATTGAAGAAACAGGAAGGTTTAAAAGTCCATGATGAACATGATAGTATATATAATTAACTGCACACATTTGAGTGAAAAAAGCAGCTCCTACTAGCCCAAACTCTTTTCCTACTTCCAATGCCCAAGGTAGAAAAGGGTCATATACTAGGCCACTTATAGGGTAGTCAGAAAAATTGTACTTTTGGATTAGTTCCCTCAAATTCTTGGACCCAACAAGTTCCATGTTAGAAAGATATGATGCTATGCTATCAGCTTGAGCAAAACCACCTTGGTCATAACCATCTGAAATGGTGTCAAATTGAATGGAATCAGGTAAGGATGAAGATTGGAGTCTATGCATGGATTTGGATATGAATATGGTTGTGACAATTGTGACACAAACTCCTTTGGTGCTTAAGCGCTTGCTGAAATTAAGCATTGGGTTTATGTGACCCTGGCTTGGGTATGGAATCATTAACACATGTTTTCTCACATTCACTTTGCTCTTTTTCTCTTCCATCTCCTTCTTTTCACAATATATGTTGATACAACCTAGGTATATATAGCTTTAGCACTTGAAAAGATTTGGGTGTGAATAAGGTAGCATATTTTTGAGTATTCAAATATCACATATACTCATTACTTATATTTGTGATAGAAAGAAAAATATTTAGATCTTATCAGCCAACTATAGCCACATGTTAGGATACTTAACGACAAAGATCACTTGTTCTGAACAATGTTTTATTCTTTGTCCAAAGTTAATCAGAATGTTACTTTTTGTTTTTAATTTTTTCTTTTATTCATGTGGTAATATGTGATTAGCCTAAGATAAAGAATGAAAAATCATTAAAAACAAGTGATCTCTGTTTAGAAATGTTCCTATCTTTTTTTAGGTACACAAACTTCTATATCCTTTAATTCAATTTGTCATGCATGATGCACTAAAGCATT
The DNA here is from genome assembly GCF_001865875.1 of Lupinus angustifolius. Lineage (NCBI taxonomy): Eukaryota > Viridiplantae > Streptophyta > Magnoliopsida > Fabales > Fabaceae > Lupinus > Lupinus angustifolius. The sequence continues at coordinate 32,580,503 of NC_032009.1, read as the reverse complement.
CTTACATTATCCTAACAACAACGTGCAGCGTCAGTTTAAATGGCATGTGTTTACCAATCATTGGTTGTGGTTCAGTATATACCTGTTTCCTCTTAAACAATATTCTAAGTTCAAGTCTTGTATCCAAAGAAAATATCCACGGAAAGAGCTAGTTCGAATATACAGTAATGTTCTCGACTCAAGGAGGATTAACTCTATAAAGAATACATGTGGATAGACAAAAAATAATATGTTTCCTTTGGTTTACATATATACTTGTTGGATGAACTTGTGTATTATCAGTGTAAAAGTTTATATACAATCACTATATGATCCACTATAAACTTATAGACACGATACATTTTTTTCTGATACTTATTATGTATTTTTATTTGATAAGGTTATGTGAAGAAAAAGATAAATACAAATTTTTATATGATCACTAATTTGTAAAGGACCACTAATAGCAATAGGACCACCTTACTTCAGAGCTTGCTTTAAGTTTGTGGTATTCCAGAAAACTACATATTTTCCCATATTTATGGATTATCAATCTAGGACATTGAAATTTGCACAGTTGTGGCATGAATATTCAGACTTGAATAATGTTCTCAGCATAGAACTTGGGAATATGACACTTAAAATATATAATATCAAATATATTTAATTATCATTGACTTTACAAAAAAAGTAATCCAAATAAATGGTGGATGATGAAATATATATGTATAAATCTTTACACTATCAGTTTATAGATTTTAGAACATAATAAAGTACCTAAGTTAAAAGTCTATATTTAATTAATTTCGTGAGGGTGAGTACAGTATAGCATTTTGTCTTTATAGGGAAAATATCACAAAATAACTCATTTGTAATATGCATAAACTTAGGTTAGGTGAAGGAGCCGTGTTAGAAAAGTGTCTAAATTAATAAAAAATATTGAAAGTGGAAACCTAACATGAAATGTTTGACTTGAGATAGAAGGATGGTGAAGCAGTGTTAGAAATGAACATGTGTCAAACACCAAACATATACATCAAGAGAGGTGTCATATCTTCTTAGGATTTAACTACTGTATAAGTGTGTAAGTGCAATCAAATAATACACCACCGATATTATTTCTAATGAGACAAAATTGAATGTACTTTCGGTCTATTATCTACCATTTATTACCCTTCCATTTTTTACACTACACAAATCACTTATTTTTTATATACATATATTGCACTGTATACTCATGTAATTACAATTATTTGAGTTGATGACTTTCCTTTTTAATCTGACAAATGCTAGATGAAAAATATAACAAAATGAATATATAGGATATTTTGCATCTAAAGATTACAAAGAAACTGAAAACAACCAAACAGTTATCCTTACATTCTTTCTATTCATGAATTTCTTAGATGAATTTAGTTGAGTCCATAACCTTCCTCTTTCCATAATAGAAATTTTGGAAAATGCTAACTTTTTTTTTGTACTACCAAAAATATACCATCACTTTATAAGTAAGGATCTAATCTCTTTCGAGGTACATGACTACTCATCCCAACAAGTGTCGCTCCCGGAACATTTGCAGAGAATCATTGCTAAACAGTTGCTTCCAAGAGGGGAATAAGTATGAAATGAAAAAAAAAATGTATGATGTTAAAAGAAATGCGGCATTCAATACTGGACATGATTGAATACCACTTTTTGAAAAAGTACCTCATCTCAAAAAACAAAAAATAGAAATATAAACAATACATTTTAACTAAACTAGATTACAAATATAACTAATACAACTTGCTAACATTCCTATCTTCTGAAATCTAATTAGATCATAAATCATTTGTACAAAATTTTCCTAAATTTCAAGAATAGGAATTGGTAACAATAGTTAATGTTTGTACAACAATTTGCAACTATGAAAATAGCAGCAGCTGAGTTTACAATGAGTTACCCAATGCTTGTTACTATACCTCCATTTGAACCATGTGTCAGTGTCAGTAATTTCCTACTTATTTTCAGCTATTTCCTTTCCCACTTTGCTTAAATGGTTACAAGTATACACCTATAGTTACTACTCTCTATGTACATAATGAACACCCCGAGAGCCCCTTTTCAATGCTGCCACAGAAGCATGATGGTTCAAGAGCATGAATCACATTATATATAACCTCTCTTTAACAGATACCATGCAATTCCATCAGGAATAGAACCTCCAACATTTGAGCATTACATCATTACAGGCTGTGAATACATAAAACATTAATGTTAGATGGCCTTTACCAAAATTGCGGAAAATTATAGTTGGGATAGTGATTGCGGTTTCGGACGGTAATTTAAAACCATGCTTACTATATGAAAATGAGACGAGGAAAAATGTTATAAGACAGGAAACTTACCAAATAATTCTATGCGAGGCTTGAGCAGTGCAAGTACATGATGCTCAGAGAACTCAAGCAAAGAAATTTGAGCATGGGACATGATACCTAGACACTACAATGCTTCAAGAGTTACTGATGCCTTGGTGAAAACAGAAAGTACAAAGGGTGCTTCTTCCCCAGGGTGTATAGTAGTAGGAACTATAGTGTATCCCTTTGGATCGGGTTCCAAAACCATTTCACAGGATATTTCTCGAGAATTAACATAGTCTGTTCCACCAACTGATTCATGAAGGTATATATTGAAAGCGGCGCGTCGACCGCGAGTTTTGAGTATCCTCATTCCAATGTAAAACATCAGTGAGTCATGGCTGGATTGGTAGTTTCTGAAACCAGCCGGTGTTCTTGAAAATCCAACACCCTATAAATATGATGACAGGAGATTTTAAAGAAATTCAAGAGAGGTGTTATGTTATATAAAAGCATTATTAAATATCCAATATTATTTGTACCTGAGTTAGGGTAATGAATACATGAATTGGAAAAGATGCATCTTGCTCAGTTGCACGAAGTCTGAACTGTGGGTTTTGGTTCCATGTATCATAATCCTGGCACCCCCCAGCACTGTAACCACGCCATTGACCATGAACCGAATAACGCATCTCTGGCGGATAGATACGACAAATATATATTGATCGAAAATGAATCTGAAAGTCTTGCCATGACATCCAGAATATACCTTCCTTTGACTGTCCAAAAAAAAGAATTTGAATAATATGATCACTGTGTCTGTAAATGTTAACAATACTGGAGAGCAAATAGTTTTCTGATTAATAAAGAAAAGTATAAACAACTACCTGTGGAACATGCTTTAGTTTGTGCTTTATCCTATCTGACCATTCAGGTGATGAATCAGACCAAGGGCCATTCCACTCAACTTCATTGGCCCATGGATTTCGGATCTGAACAAGTTTATGACCATCCACTTCTCTTACCTAAAATTGGATGACATTAGTTATCGTTAAAACTCATTATGATTATTTTTGTAGTAAATATATAATATTCTGACATTACCTGCAGGATTGAGTACGCATGCCCTTGCACAATGCCACTAGAAGAGATGTGCGCATCCGAACCTGAAGGACTTCCTGCACCTAGGAGAAAACCCTCTTGCTTGAAGCGTAACAACTGAGACCACAATCTACCACTTGCAAGGTCAATCTGGGCTTCACCACTTCTCATGTCAATTTCCTCGCCTGCACCCCCAGTAAGATCTACAAGAGCATCCTGAACAAGCCCACCTTCTAGTGCCTCATAAGAGCCATGCAACTTGGCATATGCCTTCTCCAATATAGAGACCCAAAGTTCATAAGCCTTCTTACTAGTAGCAAATGCGGGTTTACCCGGTAATTCACACGGAATCCAATCATCAACAACAACAGGGATCCACTCACCCTACACATCATGAACCAGAATACACAGTAGCTAAGATGTCAAAATAGTACAAAGATATAGCATGAATCAAATAAATATGCAATAGCTCGAAAGAACAGGAACCATATATGATAAATACACTCAAGAGAAGAGATTGAAGACACATTTTTCATGTATAAGTAAATTGATGTGAATGATATGAATTCAACTCGTTTTATATGCTTATTACCTGAACACAAAAGCGAACAGTGTATATTCCCTCCTCGTTATATCCTGGAGTGATGATTACTTCTGATATACGTGAAAACTCTGTCAGAACAGCAACAGCACTCAAGAACCAACAATCACCCAACCGGCCCTATTCAATGCACAGAACAACTATTAAGACCAATTTAAAAACACGCATAACATTAGAACACATATATATAAGCAAGCATTTATTGTCAAATTCTTGCACGATAAAAGAAAAACATGAAACCTGGCAAACATCTGAAGGATTTGGTGCTCCTGAAAATAAGCACGGATGACAGTCTAGATGGTTCTGTCTCACAATTTCACCTGGTCTCAGCCACTCAGAAACAACCTGTGGATAGAAAGTAATGCTAAGTGAGAAAAAAAAGTAAATTTAGTGTATATAGGCATGTATGAGATGTACCTGTAACTTTGCTGGGGCGTTTTCAGGGTCCACAAACAACGATTGATCATTTGGAGGAAATTCCTGATCAGTAAACTGCGGCTCTCCTCTAGAAAAGAGAGCTTCTTTGATGGCCAATTCTACCGATAGCATCCGTTGATTAATCTCCTCTTGTGTTTCAATTCTAGGTTTTCTATACTTCCTGGAAAAGGAATCTACATCCACCACCACACCATCACGTTCTGACCTTCTTTTCCTCCCACTAGAATATTGTCCATCCCAATCTACGTCATCTCGGTCATATAAATCTACATCAGCAGTGTCACTGTCCCAACCTTCAACCTAGAAGAAAAACGAGTAAATTAGATTAGACAACCAGATCAAACATAATATCTAAAATCCTTTGTTATTTTACTATGAAAACATGATAAGTCATGCATGATAAGAACATTAACTATACATCAGAGCATTTTGCTGTATTAGGAGGACATCTCGTTAAGTTTCCATGATTGACTTATTCTGTTTTCCATTTTCAACTATGTCTTCTTCCATCAACAATAAAACAAACTAAGAAACAAAACATACCCTAGAAGGTGAATCAGCCCATTGCCAATTATTATCTTCAGGGAAATCAAGTGCACCGAAGTCAGCCGAAGCGATGGATGTATATAGAGCAGAAATCTCATCTTCAGTTAAGCACCTTCCCCAGAGAAAAGCATCCATGATATGCATCTTAGATTCAACTCCCTCGCTATCGGACCTCCCAAATGCATCAATATCTGTTGGTGGTCTAACACCAACCCAGATTTCTGTCCCTTGTTCCCAAATGCTGCTACCCACACACAATGGTAGACCATTCTGGTAGCCATCAAACCCACCATCTAAATAACATATTGCTTCACCTAAATCGGCATCAATTGTCATTGTCACAATATGCCACCTGCACAGAATTATTCAAGCAGAAATGTCAGAAAGTAAAACAATAATTTACCACCATTAAAACAACATCATCTAGACAGAATAATCCAAATTAAGCACATAAGTGACAAGCACAAACAATCTAAGCAAATAATATGATCATTACATTTTGTTTTCCAACATTCTCGTGTATGTGTATCAACTAGAGTCTGTTAGATATATGAAACTATTCATGTGCCTTCATCCAACAGTTTAAGCATTTCAGAGAATTGGTTCTTGACAGAGTCCTTAAAGATTCATGAAATATAAATTCTGTTCACAGTTGCAGATTTACAAAATCAAAATAACAAAAGTAGGTGCTGACAGTATTTAGGTAAATCTAGTTATCTTGTGCATCTCAATAAAGCTGGCAGAAATATTGAACACTTTTAAGTTTTGAATTTTGAGTTATTATTGAAATCATGAAAAACATAACCTGCGGCAAAAAGAATTGCAAAAGCAATAAGAAAGACTGAAACCAAATAATTATGAAATGCTTCTGAATGAAATTATAATAACAGGATGTTAAACTAGGAAAACATCAAAAACACATTTGAGACCAACCTGCAACAGCAGGTAAAACATGAATAACAATAGAACTCAGAAACATTAGTAGATGAATTTTAAAAAACCAAGCATAACTAGGATATAAAGAGAAAGGCCAAACCTTCCATCCGCAATGCTTGTTGCACTAATACTCCATTCCCTTGCAACTGTTGTTTGCCTATCACCTTTAGTAATCAATCTAAGCCCAACTTGTCCAGCTTCGATACCTTGCTCAGAACCAGCCACGAGAATTTCCCAGCAAACCTTTTTCTGAAACTCAGTGCCCAAAAGGCAAACAGGACCAGACTCAGGTTGAATCATCAATGCAATGGAAAAGCTGACCTTTTGACTTTGACACACAGTGGAATCAATTGGACCGTAATGCCTGCCACTTGTTGTTGGTTCATCATCGAGAACACATATGGCACCTGTCACTCCAGTCTGCCAAAGATATCAAATAATCACCAGGATCAAAACTACATCAATTAAGAAACTCCAAAGGAGTTATCCAAATTAATTAAAGTAGATAAATTAATGTAGTTAAATAAAACAATTAAGGGAGTGTTTGATTGTTTATATTTTCATTTTTGGTTTATATGGTTTACGTTTCACTACTACCTAAAACAACAAAAACTGCAACCCTGCTGTCACTTCGTTTCCTGCTTTCAAACTTTGTGAAGGACATAGTGAAAACAAAAATCTTGTTTACTTCAGTTCCTTCACCAAAGTTTGAGAACATGAAACAAATTAAAAACAAGGTAGCACATCACAATGAAGGTAGGAATGGAACCAATTCAATTATAAACCACACCAACAAGGGTATATAAAAGGAATTATCATTCCATTCGATGTCTTTTGCCACTTTTTTTTCTATCCCAATGAAATCCATAAAATTAACCAAACAGTTTGTGACTAAAACTTCCAGTGCTCCTAGCAATTACCATTAAAATCAGAAGTAAAAGGAAAGAAAGTTAATGAACCTGAAGTGCACGACGAGATAACTGAGAAGCACGTATCCTGCGCGCAATGCTTGAAACCCTCTCTCGAGCAAAAGAATCATCTAGAACAGAATCACCTCCTACTGCACGCACTGCAGCTGCCATGGCTGCAGCCTCTCTGCTGCTAGCATTTGGAATGGAGGAGAGCAAAGAAGCTTCTATCTCCTTCCATTTACGTTCCTCTTTTTCAAGTAGAGCTTTCCTTCTTTCTTTCCCTCTCCCCTCTTCTTCACGCCTTTGCGTGAAGATTTCCTCTTCCATCTCCTTTTCTCTTATGTAACTATAAAATTCATAGCAAAAGAATATGATAAAAATAAATATAAATAAAAAACTTGCTAAAGGTTATCAATTAGCAGATATTCAGGACAATACCTCTCCTGAATGATTTCAAATCGCCTGCGATCTTCTGGCATCCACTTCTTTATTTTCTTAGCACTTAGGTCAGAAAATCCAATGCTGTCAAGAAAAAGTCTCAAACGGACCTCATCCTACAAGAGAAAATAGAATGTCATTATAGCAAAAATAATTAGAACCTATATAACACTGCATGCAAATCAATTACGATTGTCTTGTTACCTGTGCTCGTTCTGCCTTAGACGTCAAACCAAGCAACAAAAGCAAATAACCACCAAACTTGTCCCACATGTACACCCACTCAGTATCAATAGCCTCTTCTAGAGCCAGAATACGTGCATGAGCACACATTACTCTTCGATGATCTACATCACTAGTAGGCTCACGGTGAAATGTCCTTCCATATCTTAATCTATTAAAGAATGACCCTGCAACTAATTCTTCATTTCTCAAACGGTCTCTCAATTTGATGACATCAGCTCTAGGAAGCACAAAACTTCCTGCCCTATCACGCATAATGGTAGGGTCTCCAATCAGAAGTGCTGCAGAGCTAGCTGACCTCTGTGGTGCTGAATAGGTTCCAGATAATGCATTTCTGGTCTGCAATGCAAATAAGTTAAACTAATGTTCAGTTAAATCACCAAGACAAATAGAAAACAAGTTCTTTTCCAACATTAGCATATCAAATAAAGTAATCCACACAAAAATGAAAGAAAAAGATTAATAACAAAAGGAAGAATATATATTAATAACAAAAAAGGATATTAATAAAAAAAAATTACTAAATGCACAGCAATAAACCAAAATTTACCATGTAATTTATTTTAGTAAAAGAAATTTGTACATACTTTATATTTTATATATATATTATTCTTGAACTAGAAAAGTTAGAAGACCTACTGCTACAAACAATGCTATGAGTACAAGCATAAAATTATCATTCGGGTAGACTATGGTACTGCAATCTCATTGGCAAATTTACACACCTTTGTTGCTGATCTAGCAATTGCTTGAACAACAGTTTCCTTGCTGAGGAAATGTACAGCATCTTCCATCATCTGTACAGTATAGAAAGGTTAGAGTTTCAATTAGATGCATTTTTCTGAAAAAAGAGGTTAGAAGATTACGATATGGCAGTTACTTCACAGAGATATCGGCATACTTTATGAATACATTCATTTGAAGTTTAAGTAATTTAAAATTCAAAGGTTGGTTTGGTCACAATTAGTTCTCAAACCTTAAGAGTGAGGCAAGGACGAGAAACAGCAAAACCAAATGAAACAACAAGTGTGATTGCTGATACAGCTGCACCAGCAAAGGGTGGATAAATCATTAAACTAGCAACAACCCCCCAGCCTTCAGTTGCCAGGGCAACCCCATACAGCATGAGAAAGGCCACACTGTAAAAATCCAAAAGAAGCAGTGTATACATTAAGTAACCAGATAACATATGGAAATAAAGAAATCAAATTAATCAACATTTAAAAATAAATCACGGTTAATAGAGAGTATATGGATAAACCTGACATTCTTTCCACAATCTGCATGAGCATCATAAACATACACTGGCAAAACTCGAGGAGAATATACCACAATTGGATTTGAAAGAAGAACCTGGATAACAGGGGGGAAGGAAGAAAATCTCTAAGACAAATATGAAAATTGGATGCTTTCAGAATACAATAGCAAGATGCCTAAAGGTTGAAATTTTGAAAGAATGACTTACTGTCAATGCCCGTCCAGCAAGAAGGAATAGAAATGAAAAATAACCAACTGATGCTCCAACAAACGGTTTATCTGAAAAGCAGAAGCGAAGAAAACAATGTTATGACCAGAGCAGCCACGATCTACTTAACGTATGCACATCAACGCCAATATAATAGATTTGGAAAGCACCTTCAAACCATCCAACAAGAAATGCTGCCAAAGCCAATAGAAACGCAAGAAAGCAAACAAATACCATCTGTGTACGGCTCAAATAAAAATTGTTTGATGCCCAGTGGTGAATGGAACCAATTGCTAATACCATAAGAAGAAGGACCAAAAGAAACGACACCCCTATCTGTAACAATGGAACAGACAAGGTTACAGAAAAAAAGTAAAAAGGGAGGGGGTGGGATGGGGGGAGGAAAGATATACACAGGTTAAGTACACAGGTAAAAATATATCAAATTCATCACTATTAAATGAGTTGCACTTACAGTCCAAGGTTTGATGACAACAATGAGAGCTGATATAGCACCAAGCAGAAGAAGTAGACCAATGATAACAAAGATATATACACCTCGTGAAAGTTTCCAATCATCATCCTTCCTGCAAATAGACAATTTAAAGAAGATCAGGCACCTATTAGGCTGCATACCAAAAGCTGGGCCAATGTACCATAAAAGATAGATTGACAAATCTACGATAATTTTACCAACCACTTAAGCAAGCCACAGGAAAGTGAGAGCACAGCTGGAATGCAGACTAAAGGAAGTAAAGCGGCTAAAAAATCACCCTCTGTTGGAACTTGGTCATCCCTAGATTTGATGACTTCCAAATACGACACACCACAAAATGCAACAAGGATAACTGCGGCCAGAAAAGGATTATACAAAAATATAAATATTGCAAGCTAGAATAACAATATTTGAGTGTAAGTGTCTGTGTGTGTGAACATGAACAAACAAAATAAGGAAATACCTGCAAAAATTCCAATAAAGACAGCAGAGGAAAAGGAGAATCGATATGTTGCAAACCATGAAATTATTGGAAGCACGCTAGTAACAACTAAACCAATGGCAGAAGCCATTGCCCAACCAAGAAAAACAGACGATGTGTACGGAGAGGCCAAGCTTTTCTGATCACCGTTCCATCCCTTGTATCTTAAATCATCTAAAGGCTTTGCAGAAACTATTAATCCCAAAGCCAGTACAGATACAGCAAATACTGACATACAACCAATTAGAGCTATACCCTGCAAAAGCAAACAAAACGAAACTATGCTTTGTTAGTTAGTTGCAACTATGTTTTTTGCTTGCTAACTTTTGAATTTAGTCCATTTTCATTAGGATGTCTACTTCCCCCTTGCATCGTCTTAAACAAAATAAAAATTGTAAGTCAACTTTGGCTCTGCTACTATTACATCTTTTAGCAAGAGAAATGGAAATATTAAAAGGGAGGAACAGTGCACCAGGCTCCCATCTGATGGAGCTAGGAGGGTAGATGTACGCAGTCTTACCCTCACAAGAGAAGAGGGTGTTTCCAGGGTTTGAACTCATAACCTTCAGGTCACAAGGCAAGCAACCTTACCGTTGCGCCAAGACTCATCCTCAAATAGAAATATTGATGCTAACAAATTTAATACTCAATGTTTAAATTTCTTGAGGAGGATGATCGATAAAAATAAGAAATTAAATGGAAGAGGGAGATTAATACAAAGACAGAAGATATGTTGTGTGTAATATGCAAAGCACTACCACCTATTTGTACTAGTAATTAGGTCTAGTACTAGTGTAGTGCTACTAGTCAAATCCCAAGGCCACTACCACAATAGTACTTTTTAAGTTTTAACTTTAACTAAGGGCAAACAATAACACTCATATCATAGCATCATTTGCCTACATTAGTTCAAAAGAAAATCAAATAAAATTACATGATAAAATTGTGCATTTTTTTAAACAAAAATGGGAAATAATTACTTAATCTATATCTTCACAAAAGGGTAAAGGACCCTTCAAGGTAAAAGACTGAACATATACAAAGGTCCCTATCACACTGAAAAAACGTGTAACAAAAAATTGATGATGATAAAAAACTAAGCCTACGCCAAACATGCATGGTCTTCAAAGGACTAATGGAAATAGAAAAAACATGCAACTAGAAAATATGTTCGTATAAGTTATAACATAACTTGCAATGGAAATAGAAACCGATCTAGGAGGAGACAAAGCTAAAAGACATTCATTAAACAAAAATTGTAGACACCCTTGTGGTAGGTAGGAAGAGGCAGCAGGACTAACCTCCTTTTTACCAGGAGTTCTATCATTTCCAGCACTTCCAGTACAATTCAGGCAGGGAATCAAAAATTGGCAGCCATTGCGAATCCATATAGGAATGGCAACAGAAAGGCATGCCACCATTAGTGGCACAGTCAAGGACAATCCGAGGAGAAGAGATGATTTGCTGCACAGATAAACACAATAATAAATAAAAGGCAAACAAAACCATAAGTTCATAAGTAGATATGCTAGTTAAGAAAAGTGTAAACATATAACAAGCTAATCATACTGTATTATGTGGTCCTGGCCACCGACAAACTAAATTAACCAGTGGTGAAGAGTAAATAATGGCATAACTTAGTGTTGCAGAGATGAGGGTGTTATAATAGATCAGAAGAGATGCTACAAGAAGGTAAAATCAGGAATGAATGAAATGAGAAAAAGTCAGGGTAGCAACTAGCACCTATTGAGGAAAAGATGTTAGAATCTGCCAAGAGGTAGTTTGGCAATCAATGAAGACCAATCCCCAATATGAAGATTTCATCAAATGGAAAATAGCCCAATTGTTTTCTTTTTTAGATAAAAAAGACCAAAGAAAAATCAAGGAACCATGAAAGGGGATTTAAATCCAAATGGCCTTTCTAAAGACTTGGTTCATGACAGAACACAATGGCAGTGTTTGATCCATTGACCAATCCCAAATAGTGGGGAAAGGCTTTTATTTTGTTTTGTTGTATAATGATGAAACCTGACAAATAGAAAATCTGGTTCAATTTCATTCACTACTGCATTCATCCTCTGAAATTTTGAACAGATTTTATTTTTTCACAAAATGGATGGAATTACTGCATGTCCCACTTTGACAAGGATTTTATTAAGGACTTTGTGCCACTAGAACAACCATTACAGTAATGGTATAAGTATGCAGTCTAGCCTTCTTTACAACAACACAAAAACATAATACCTATTTCATCTATTAATTATAAACAAAGTTACTAAATTCGCACATAAATAATATTGACTATAATGGTAGACCATGTGCATTCCAACTGCACAGTAGGTTTTTTGTGTTTTAAAACACTGTATAATGAATACATAGTAACAATTCAATTGCAATCATTAAAAAATATTATCCAAAAACAATTCCAACAAAATTAAGATTGGAGACAAGTATGGATGACTTTCGGGAACAATAGGGCATACCTCAAGAAGGAGAGCAACAATCCAACACAAGTGCTGAGTAGCCAAGCAATAATACCATACTGAAGCATCAAATAAGCAAAAGTCAGAGAGAATGTGTAATCAAGTATCCACCTAAACTAAAAATTAATACTTTATTACACATTATAGTGAAGTACTATATACACACACAAAAACGGGAACAGAGAATAAGTAACAGACATATAGAGCCAGACTAAAAAATAATAATTGAGGAACCGAAAAAGAAACATAGGGTTAAATGAAATCCAAAAGAATTTCACATATTTAATCCAAAAATAATTTCAACACTGTACCTTCCTCGGTTTTGATGTCATGACCATTTCTTCTGCCATTAGTGATTGAAGGAAAGCCATAATTGAACATATCACGGGAGACAAAAGCAACACAGCCAAGCCAAACTCAAACTAAAAGCAACAGATGTTCAGAAAAAATCATGGTGAGCGTATGTAACATTGACAACTAGGTTCAGACAATTAGCACCCCAAGTCAGACTAATAAAATACAGATATTAGGTTTCCATAAATAAGTTCATTATTATGTATTTCATTCTCCCAAAACAAATCAGAACTTATTAGAATATCATAGTTTATAATATTCTGTTTCTTACATTCTTATAGAACTTAACCAAGGGAGGGATGTTCAGCACTCACCTGTTGATGTCTTGCATTAAAGATTTTGATTGTATTTGGACGAGATATACCAACAATGATTGTTTCAACTATGAAAATTAAACTAAACAGAACCCAGGCTCGCTCTGGAGTACCCGTAATGTGATGCAATACAAGTCTACACAACTGAAGCCACTTTTCAAGCCCATGTAGCCTAAGTTCTTCAGATAATGAAATTTGATTAGGCATGACATTCTCAACACTTGCATGATCAGTATTGTCACGGTGATCTCTATCTGCATCCAGACTACTCCTCTGCAATAATGCCAGAATAGTTGGATCTAATTCTAAACTTTTCTCTTTTAACATCATAGCAAAATTCGGATCCAAGCCTTTATCCTGCAATAAACTACATAGTTCCACGTCGCCTTGTATTGTCCTTCTTTTTAGCATAGTTGCTATCCTAGGGTCATTCAACCTTTCTTGAAATGCAAGAGTTAAACTCAAATCTAGTGTTTGTTGATTTGCAGAGTTTGATGCACTGGAATCATTCCCTTGACTATCAAGACCACTACTAGAACAAACAGCCATTGAATTATTATGATCCAAATTTCTATCATCAGATGACGTTCCAGGTTCAGGCTCTTGAGCAGCTGAGCGACAAGAGCTGCTATGCAATGCTACACTTGATCTTCCACTATCTATGCTTTTGTCACTAATGATTCCATCCGGAAAACTAGAAGTTTGAAACAGGGCATTATTCCAATTGCTCCCATCCACTGCAGCAACACCCCTGCTAGCATCAATTACATTGCCAAGATTACCAGCTTCAACACTACTACTCCGTTTCATACTTGAGCCGCAACCTTCAGAAGAGCTAGATGAACTATTATGCTCTTTTTTACGAAATCCTTCTCTCAGGCGAACCACAGTGCTTTGTAAGGCATCTCTCCTTGCAGCTAACGGGTTTGTGACTGATAAATGGCGAGAAACGGCGCCTCCTAAAAGTACAGACGCCATAACAGCATAACTGATACAGTGCCCCAAATACCTAAGAGGATAGTATATGTAAGTCACAAACCATTAATACAAGCAGTTGAGGCTAAAGGTCATATGTTTCAATTAAAGGCACTAACCAGTATTGCACTCCAAAACAAATAAGAAACGCCCGGGATGTTCCAGCAATAAATAGTGCAGCAACACGACTATTAAGAAGCTGAAAACCATACAGGCAAGCTCCCATATTCCAGTCTAAAGGACAAGAATGCACAGAAGAAGAGAAAATGAAACAAAGAGCGCTGATAAGTGCATAAAATGATTAAAAAAGTTATGTTAGCACAATTAAAAAAGAGCAAATATAATCAATAACAAGCAGGGCTAATTAAATCACCAAGAATAATGACAGCAATCGATGTAATTGCTCCAAGCCAATTTTTCTCCTTTGCTGTTAGACCATACAAGATGGAGTATACTAACAGAACCAATAGCGAGCCAACATAGAGAGCTACAAGATGGGAAACCCTGCCAAGACAAGAAAAGCGATTAAAAGTTGAAAGAAAGTATGGTGAACTCGTACTATATCCACGTAAATATCTGAGAAGCAATGTTATAGATTCATCATTCAATCATTATCGCAAGGAAAGGAAACATATAACCCAAAATAAAGTAATCACTAATTACACCCATCAATAAATAGAAAAGGGTCAAAATAATTGCTTCCTAACTAACAGCTAATCTCGAATGCCAATTAAAAGACCTTAGAATTATTGTTTCTGCTAGGATCGTCAAAAGCAAGAACAAGAACTAGAACATACCTTCTTGATTGCCGAGGATATAACTCATTTGGGTCTGGTGGTGCAGGTAAACATGCCACAGGACCCAATTCAACACAATCAGAATAAGCAAATTTGTATGCCCTTCGTACATATTCATCCACATCTAAGCCACTCCCTACAATTAATATTGGTAATAAGAATTTCAACAAAAAGAAATACAAGACAAAAAATAGAATCAAAATAATAGCAGTAAGTACAACAGGAGACCATCTACACCACGAATGATAATCAGGATGCAATATGTCTACAACCAAGGCATAATTTAATAATAATCATCATAGTAAAGAAAGAAAATTATTCAAAAGCATACCATTAAATATCATCCTGCAAATAAAGAGCATGTTGATTGCTAAAGCAATTGCTGAGACTCCAAAAAAGAAACCCGAAGGAGAATAGCGGTCAGATGCCCGTGAACCAGTTGTAACATACACCGCACAAAGTTCATATGCACAGAGTAGAGCAACAGCAAGAAGAAGAAGAATGGCAACAGCTCCTATCAAAGAAAATTTTGGATATTAGCCATGACGATCATAACAGGAACTAACATAAAAGTTAAACTAGACAATGCCACCTATAAGATGCCCAGACATACTATAACTGTACATAAAAACAAGTGATGGTTCAACTTTCATTACCACCTATGCATGGGTACAATGACATGTTTCAACCTTGGAATCTCAACATTTTGCTACATTTATCAATGATTTCTGTATATTTGAGTTATGGTTCCTAACTTTGCAGTGCAACAATCTCTACCTAACTTTCAGCATTTAGAAAATTCAATTATAACATCAAATAGAAATATATATAAGATTTGTGTGTGAATAAGACACAGTTTTGTTAAATAACAAATAAGACAGAAAATAAATACTTGAGCTTTGCCATTGCGTTCTCCACCAAAGCATAATCGAATAAAATGCCAATACAAGAGCAGTGCCAGCCATTATAACAGCCAAACCAATCAGGTCTCGACCCAATATTACAATCAACCAGGACCCCCAAATGATAAGCACCAGAACTGGAGAAATAACAACAATCCATGCGGAAAGATTCAGGAAATCACAGAGCAAATGGAGTTGAGGACCTTGCAAGATATTTGGCCATTTCCGAGCAAAGATCCAACTGAAATGGAAACAAATAAATAGAAATAGATATGTGAGTGTGTAAACTGTAAAGAAGCCCAAAACAAGGGTAACGAATCAGAAATTCAGAATACTTAAATTGCAAGATTAAACCAGCACAGAACCTAACTTATATTTCTTCTCCAAATCATTATGTCATAAGAATACAAAATGACAAAGAAAGAGTGACTGGTGCATCAAAACCTGTTTTTTTCTCTCGAAGGCAGTCAAAAGGTCCAACATAACAAAATTAATTACATTCCATTATTCACATAAACACAGTAGGTGCAACAAATATCTTTAAAATATATCATCATAACAGATCACATAATAATTATTGCCTATCCAATTTTTGGGATGGGTATAGATATTCTAGCCAAATAAGGTAAGCCAAATCTTGGATATCTAGGTACACTGCATGACTCGTGAACGGAATATTTGAAATCTGTAGTATTTTTGGGTTAACAACTTGATTTCCTCTTGAAGAGACATCAATTATTACCATCGTAAACTATGAATTGAAAACTAATATGTCTGTTCTTATATCTAAATAAGCCTGGTGCAGTAGACTAGGTTGTAATTCCAGGAGTACCAGCAATAAATAACTCCTCCATTACTTAAATGGGATTGTCTTGTCTTCTTAGATTATGTTTTTAAAGGGTTTTTCTATGTCGGACTGGCAATGGGACTGCGTTATTCTTTTGAATTGTATTTTCTTTCTTCTTTTCTCATTTGCCAATATCATTGTAGCTTTTGTAGGATGCCCGATCTGACTGATTTGTACTCTATCTTAGAATTTCGGTCTTATCAACAAACATAAGGAATGAAGGATCCAATTCAGACATTCATATATCATTTAGATTGCTAAAAACGGACCAAAAACCAACCCATGTACAAGCTCCCACCATTTTGGGGAGAGTCTGATACACATAACCTTAACTCCATAAGGGGGCATGCTGTTTGTGTGACCAAAGACCATTACTCTACTACCGGGTAGCAAGGCAGACCTTGTCATTTTCTAAGGCTTACCCTCCCATAAATAAGTGAAAGTCCAAGGAATTTAGACAACTTACTGTGTAAAAGAAAAAGGCCTTTAAAAAAGAATGATATCTCTCATCCAGTAAGCCTCCCAAAATCCATTCAGTAATCAATTACCAACCTTTAGAGAATGCAATGGCATGATGAAGCATATCTTTCAGAAATTAATTTTCAAGAACTAAATGAGTCACAGCCAGCAAAGAACACAAATCCATTATGTTTCAGACAATGATTACTTGTTAGCAGCAGAAACAAATTTTAAATGCCATGCCTTTCTGATGTAAGTGATACAAAACATAATTGTAGGAATGACCTAGGGTTTTTTTTTTCCTTTTCCCCTAAATAATTAATAACCCCAAGAAAGAAATCCTTGTAACTTGTTTTTGTGATAATATAGAGCTACTTTATTACAGAAAAAAGGAGGAAATTTGCACAATGGTACAACATTACTGCAAATGTTTCATTTCCTAATAGGTTTTCAACCATATACACACATAATCATAGTAATCAATAGTACAAACAGAGGTAGGTTTAGCCAGAGAAGGCTGAAATAGAGCATGCAGCTGCATGAAACAATTGTGGGATGCTGGGAACTTGCCAAAGCAGAGTGTAGAGAGTGCAAAACAGGTGTAGTCTGCTAAAGAACTTGTTGAAATGGGGTGGGTGCTGCTGGGATAAAACTAAAGAAGGAGACTGAAAACCCTTTGTTGTGATATGGGTTTGTGCAAGGAAGAAGAAGGTGAATTTTTACCATGGCTTTTGTGCAAGGAAGGTCTTGGTGGAAGAGGCAGACAAGATAAGGGTAAAATTGAGATTTGCTGAGTTAAAGAGCACAAAAATAAGAAGGATGTTGTTTACCCTCGCTTTAACTCTGATAAGCGAGCGTCAACTTGTAAGAAAACAGTGGGGAAACAAGAAGGTTGTTGTTGGGATCCAATTGCAGGGTATGGTACTTGACTCCCACAATGGAAGTATGTGATTCTAGTGTGGTGTTTGTAAGACCTTGGGCGCTCCAACTACAATAGCTAGCTTTTGAGATGTGGTTCTCTCAAGGTTCTTATCAATTAGTATCAGAGTATCCACCATGTCTCTTGGCTGCAAACAAAAGGCACGGCAGTGATGCCGGAGCTGCGGAGTGTGGTGGGATGTTAAGATCCAATTAGAAGGTACGGGACTTGAGTCCCGCAGTAGGAGTATCGGATTCAAGTGTGGGGCTTACAAGACCTTAGGCTCTCTAACTACAATAGCTAGCTTTAGTGGTGTGGTTTTCCCTAGGTTCTTATCAGTTGTCTTCTAGTTATAGGCTGCTCATCTTACATTTGGCATCTATTCCCATTAGATATTCCTCGATTGTCAATGGCATCAGTACTCGACATGCATAATAATATTGAACCCCACAAAATTATTTAAAGGTAATCATAATGGAAATCACAGCTAAGCACCTACAATCAGGCAGCATCAAGCTCATGACAACATGAATTACCCATGGATGGAACTTCAAGTCATTAAAAGTCAAACAGCTCGCAAGGTTAAAAAAATGGCGCTATATAACTGCATTCCACCAAAATGCCAAACAAACTGGAAAGTACCCTGATAATTCATGCTTACTTCCCAAATGATATTATCATCAAAACAAAGGTAGCCACGAATTTCACTAATACAGATTTAGAGAACATGGCAGTGAATGCCAGCGAACTTTAATTACTTTAAACAACTATTAATTGAATTAGGAAGGAACAAGCTTGTGGCACAATAGTCATTCCCCATGTATAGAATTTTTCAGTTATTAAAAATCAAAACAGCTCGCACCATTTGAAATTGGCACGAAATGGCAGCATTTCACAAAAATACTGAAAGAACTAGGAAGTACCCTAGCAATTTATACTTTCTTCCCAAAAGACAATATTTTTAATACAAAAGTAGCTAAGTATTTCACTAATTCAGCATTCAAAGAACATAGCAACCAATGCCAGCAAATATAATTACTTCAAACAAGGTATGAAAATGGCAGCAAAAAGCTATATTCCACAAAATACCGGGTGAAACAGAAATTAACCCAATAATTTATACTATGTATTTTCTCATGTGTAGATTTTCAATCCATTCATATTTCTCAGATGTCAACACTACCAATTACAGACATGCATCTTAACACTGAATCCCACAAAATTATCTTAAAACAATCATACAGGAAAAGACATGTAATCACTTAAAATTAAGAAGCCCCAAGCTTGTGATGCAACATTAATTCCCCATGTATAGAATTTCAAGTTATTAAAAATAAAACAGCTAACACGGTACAAAAATGGCAGCAAACCACCCATTCCACAATATTACTGAAAAAACAAGAAAGTCACCAGATGATTATACTATTTTCCCCACGAATTTTTAAGTTTATTAAAAACCAAATGGCTCACAAGTTCGAAATGGCGCCGGAAAAAAAACAGAAAGTACCAAACAATTTCTACTTGCTTCCCCAGTGACAATATGGTTAAAACAGATGCAGCAGCTAAGTATTTCACTACTTGCACACTTAACAATGCCAGCAAAAATATAATGACTTTAAACAAGTATAACAATTGAACTGCAATCATATGGCAAAATTTAACAGCATTTAATTTCAAGCTTGAAACTTTATAACTGAAATACAAAGAATTTAGATCAGGTACCTATAAATCCGCCAGGGCCTCCAATTAACAGCCCAAAGTAAGAAGAAGGAAGCAAACCCTAGAACCGTGAAAAGGGACCCACAAATTGCACAAGATAGCAGAACCCCATGGTCACCCCCTTCCATATCTTCCCTCTCCTCTCAGAAACAACACATGCACCTGATTATAAACCAAAAAAAACAATCAAGTACCAAAAAATCAAAAAATTGAAGATGAAAAAGGTGCATGTGAAAGATGAAGCATTTGGGTTTGAACTTACTTGAAGTGAAATTGGAGCAGCATTATGGTGAAATTCAGTGGAAATGGGTGATGGGTATGAAGCTAGGGTTTGAAGGTGAAGTTGGGATAAGCTAGGAATAGAAAGAGGAAAAGAAGAAGAGAAATTGAAAATAGATGATTTTAGAAATGAGTAAAGCAAATAAACCCTATTTTCTCTTCTCTTCTGTGTTTCTATGAAGTGAAGTCTAAACTCAAGTAAAAAAGTTAATAATTAAACAAAAGTAAAATAAATATAAATTTATCATTTCCTCTCACTTTTAGGTAAGTGTGTGAAAGGGACAAAAATGTGTTAGAAGAAAGTAATTATTACCTATTTAAGAAATGAAAATTGAGATTGATAATTTATTACATAATTATTCATTATTTATATCCATTTAAATTTTCTGGATAAGCTTACATGAACTGAAGCTTAGCTGTTATAGGTAAATTGGTAAATGACTATTATTTTAATTTAATTTTTTAATACTATTTTGTAGAGTTGAGAAAAAATAAATATATTTTCTATTGACTCACTTTATAAGGAGGAAGGTTTCTTGGGCTAAATTAGCTTGGGCCAAGCATAACATGCCTAAACAATCCCAAGATTTCTTGAGCATTTCTTGGCTTGAACTAAAAAGAAGGATAGCTTATCTCTCATCTAAAAAAATGCATCATTTCATGTACTATTAGTTATGATTAATTGAAAAATATATTTAAATTAAATGTGTAAATACAAATAGTTGCATATGGAATGACACCTTTTTACTATAAGACATCATGGTCAGATTAAATTTCTACATTATATTTGCATGTTTATGTTTCAATAATTATGAGTCTCATGAGCATTTGATTTTCAAATGCCCATGGTCTAACATAGCCCCTTCAAAAGATATTAGGCTCCATAAAATGTAAGGATTTCTGCTTTATTACAATAGGTGTTTTATTACATTATGATTCTAATTGTGGTCACAATATTGTAGTTTTGAAAGTTTCTATAAGAGTATTCTGACTACAACCATAGTTGCATCCATCATGTTTTTCCACAATTTCACAGTTGTGATAAAGGGCAATATGATCATAGCCACAATTTAAAATATTGATTGAAACAAATAGATTAATTATGTTTGCAATGTTTATAAGTATAGTCACGTGAAGAGACTTATTCTGTTTGCTTGCATTATTGGAACAATCCATAGCATACGGATCGAGGGTGTTGCGGAATTTTCAGGCATGTGGTTAATACAATTTACATTTTTCTCTTTGTAACTGTAATATAAGTATGATTGTATATTTCTATGTGTTCATTTGGTTACCTTATGAGATTGCAATGGTGATCCACTAAGATAAGATGATAGCACATTTTATGTCCCATAATATTGTGGTATTATTGTGCAATGACTCATATCTCTATATAACAGTAATATAAGTTATGGGTTTGGACTGATGTTATGTAAACCTTATGTAAACCTAATGTAACAGAGAAGAATAGTAAAACACTAATCCTTATTCTCTTCTCTAATAATATATAGTGGTAGTCGCTCAATACTCTCGGGGACTTAGGCACAATTGGCTGAACTTCATTACCAAATCTCTTGTGTTATTCTCTTGTCTCTATATTCTTTACTATTTGTTTGTTTGCTTGTTCTCAACAGACACTCTATGTGTCATGAGATATGATTAGTCAAAAATATTTAATAATTAAATTTTTAACTTAAATATATATTTTTCAACCAATCATAGCTCATGTTATATGAAATAATATAAAATGTGAGACAAAAAATGAGTTACAAAATGAATGGATAAGAGATGATGCAATTTTCCCTTACACCTAAATACTATTATCACTATCACACTATCATATCAGTATTATTGTGCCTTGTAAGCACCAAACACTAGATATAATAAGAATCTTATTTATATCATGATATTTTCATACTTTTGTCTTTTATCGTATCTTATCTTTATATTATCTTAATTACTAAATGAAACATACCATGTTCTAAATAAATTAACAGCAGGTCGGAATTGTTATTCAATAACACTTAAAATAGTACTTCAACAACACTTATGGACATTCTCTATGTGAAAATAGTAATGTATGATTGATTTTCTAATGTTTTCGGCCTATTTCAATAGGTTTAATTTGTTGATGAAGGCACTTGTCTCAAACGAGGATGAGAGAACCTACATTGTGGACTCTATAAGGAGGTGTTGGAATCATTTGTCCTCAATAGTGTCTCATTCTTATCCCAAGTCAATCATATATTAATATATGGATAAAATAAAAAATTTAAAAACAAAAAGTAATAAAATAGAGTACTTTAATTGAATTAAAACATGCAGTGAGACGTTGTATGAGATACGTGATCTTCATCTCTATAAGGAGATACAAATTAAGCCAAGTTGAAAGATTGAAAGGTCATATGAGAGCTTACAAGAACTTACCCAGTGTAGATGTAAAGCAAAGTTAAAACATAAAGTGATATGAATTAAGCACATATATAAATTGAAAGACCAAATATGTATCAACCAAAAAACTTTAAAAAAGGAAAATATAAAACAAAAACGCTTGAAACTGACTGTAACTTATATATAGAATTAATTTACGGTAGGAAC
This sequence comes from Lupinus angustifolius, assembly GCF_001865875.1. Taxonomy (NCBI): domain Eukaryota; kingdom Viridiplantae; phylum Streptophyta; class Magnoliopsida; order Fabales; family Fabaceae; genus Lupinus; species Lupinus angustifolius. Next base: position 32,557,886 of record NC_032009.1, on the reverse strand, counting down.
GGGATCAGCTGTCATCATTCATATCTTTATTTAATCAGAAAATGATACTTAGAGTTATAAAAACAAAAACTATTATTCTCATATTATTTACCATAATTCTATTGGTTAAAGATAAGGAGACACCATTCATTTAAGACAAAAGATATGCCTTCCTTAAGGGGGGGAAGTTTCTAGTTTATCCAAAATTTAGGATCCATTCATTTGGTAAAAGGACTCTAGCGATTCTTCTTCCCTGTGAACCTAACAAGTTAAATAATTAAACTCTATTTGGCACCAAAAAATCTATTAAACTAGTGTATAAAAAACTTGTATGAGCTCTTGAAAAAACGACTCAACAACCCTTCTTATTTTCTATAAATAAAAAGGTTATTGCAAAATATTCACTTACTTAGACATACAAAATACAAAAATAAACCCATCAAACAATAAATTTATATCTAGCTTATTATTATAATTTTTATGAGAGAAAATATTTTTATTAAAATGAATTGAAGTATAAAAAATATTTGAACATAAAAAGCATTATACATGCATGTATTAGCCACCTTAATGTCAACAAAAAAATATCCTTTGCTACTAATAAACATAGCTGAGAGATGCAAAACAACCATTACAAAAAATTAGACTTTGCATTTCGTTAAGAGAATAAAGTATCTCATCATACTAAAAGATAAGTTATATTCTCTAACCATTAAAATCATAACATATATTAAATTTAATCTTTTTTACAAAAAAGATTTCTAAAAACTAAAAACAATAATACATATGACATAATTTTAGCGATCGGAGGACTATGAGATATTTTATTCTCTTTAATTAATATAAAATTGGCTTGGAGAAAGTAGAATGAATGTGTTGTGGTAAGGAGAAAGTAGAGTGAAGGTGTTAATATGCTTTGAGAGTGTCTTAAAGGGTGAAGGAAAATGTTTTATGCTTAAGAGGAGTGAAAGAAAATGTAGAATGAATGAGTGGTGGTAAGTGGAAATGAGAGTGTAATGATATCAATTTTCTGTGTTTAAAATCAATAGTTTTTACTACAAAAAAATGTTGTTGAATGTGAGATCATAAAATCAACAACATTTGCTATAAGGAGTATTGTTGATTTACCTAGCATCAACAATGCTTACTACCCAAAATATTATTGAATCTGTAACCCCATCTCAACCTAACATTTAACAATATTTACACAAACAAATGTTTTTAAATGTGTTCTTAAGTATCAATTCTATTGGTGTAAAGTTTTATTCTAAACTGTGTTATATATTGTGTGAATACATGAGCTAATATTTTGGTAATTGAATACATAGAAACACTTGGTTATACAAGAGCATCAAATATGTTCACTGATTGTAAATTTGTAAAAAGAACTCACCATTGAAGAGGTAATTAAATAATAAATTATTACAAGCTAAGTCACACTTATATGTACTAGGAGACTTCACTTTAATTTTCTTTTTGACACTTGGACTAGTAACATATTTTGCTGACATTGAAAAATATCAGAGTCAGGACAAGTGCACTATGATCAAACGGGTATACAATGCACTAAGACACTATGGAAAAAGGGTTAAGAGGACATAGAACAATGATGGAAGCAACTTTTCATGATGTTTCTACAAGATGATAACTATTATGCATAGAAGGGATTGTGCATCTAGCTATTGTAAACTTTATGAATGTGTTTAATATGGTATTGATTATTGAGTAAATATAAGATTAGTAAGTATCAACTTCTATTACTATAGATTCTTGGTATGACTTCATCATATTTGATATTTTTTGTGGGATTTTTTATATGGTGTTAGAAAAATAGAAATTGCATTTGGGCACTATATAGGTTGATAAGGATGATAACGAGTGGATTGAGATCGGGATTGTTCTTACCCAACCTCAAACCCAAAATCTTGTACTCGTACTCGAATACAGTGGTGCTAAGAAAAAGACCACAAACTCTCTCCCGTCAGGTTTCGGGTAACTCAAACTCGTATCAAATATGCATGAAACATAGCCATTATCATTTAGATGGACTTCTTTGTCTTTAGTGTTATACCTGTGTTATATATATGAGATAATTCTATAATTTGACATTTAATACATAAATCGAGTTTGGGTCCGGCTCGGGAATGGGTATCAACTATAACAAACCTGACCCTAATCGAGTATTTGAAATCGGGGAAAACCTCAACCAAACCCAATCAATGTGTGTGTTAAATTTTGGTTGGGTTTAGGCGGATGCTCATGTATTTAGATTAGATTGTCATCCTTACAAGTTTAGAGATTTGGTTTTAAATGATTATGCAATGTCTTAGGTCATTGTGAAAGATAAAAACTTCATTTACATGAACCTAACTAGTTTTAACCATATTTAAGATCTCTCAATACTTGCTCCTTCCATCACACCATTTTTATGATTTAAAATCATTTGTTGTTTTAATTTCACAACTCCTAGAACGTGAAACCTAAGTTCAAAATGATGGTATGTGAGAAAGAGGCACCAAAGTCCATCATAGAGGAATGGGCTACTATTGTGGATTCTCCAAAAGATTGGAAATATAAAAGAAGTGTGAGGACACTTGAATATGTTTTTTATCACAAAAAATAAGTATGTTCTGTATATTCTAAAATCTTGATATTTTCTTTGTTCTATCTCTTACATTTTTATTAATATATTTTTGAAAAATAACACAACATCAAGGAAAATATAAATAAACAAATCTAAATAGTACTTTTAATGAATGGTAGGGTTATGAAAATATCAAAAATAGTGGTGGCAACCACTTGACCAAAATTGTTTTTGAGAATACGTTTGTGCCGGGTGGAAAGGTGAGATTGGAGACGACGAGCTATGAAAATACTTATGGGAAACAATGATTGGATGAGAATGATGACAGGTAGTCATTAATGGATGGAAATGGTGGTGAGGTTTATGTCATGGTTCATAGAAACATAGGAAAATATAATGATTGAAGAATAAAAGAGGAGAAAATAGATATAAATAATATGATGTTTTTGGAAGATAATTAAAAAAGAGAGTATGGATAGACAAACAAAATAAAAAGGCAATTGCATGGTAGCCACTGGCCAATAATGAATCAACCCACATCGAGCTAGCCAAAATGGGTCGAGGTTAACCTAGTTCAATAGTTCTACCCAAAAACTTATGCTTTTATAGTTGAGTAATGTATTCTAACCCATTAAAACTTTGTGGATTCTTATTCGTTGTTGGTTCATTCAACATAATATAGTCATGTTGGACAAAAAAATACATTTTATCACAATGTAGTCTGTGTTATTAAATTTGGCTTGGATCGACTAGTTTAATACAAAATCACATATCTAATTGATTTGAACTGTTTATTTGATCGATCATACTATAACATGGTAAATCATCTCGATTGGTTAGCTTAAGCATAAAACTAAAGACTCGACCAAATCTTAGTTGGACCAGTGAGTCGATCAAATTCCTTTAAAACGTCAAAATAACATTAATTTGATAGGGGAAAACTTGGTTGATGCTTTCAAATTTTTTTCTCTTGGGCATCATATTATGAAAGTGAATGGAAGATGGGATATAGGTTTGCTCCCACTTTCACTCACAAATTGACCCATCCTACTTCCTCTATTTCACTCAAGTTGTAAGGTTTGAATATTGTTTACTTTAAAGTTTGAATGCCCCATTTTAAAGGAAAGTTTTTTTAAAGTAAAAAATATGACTCAAATATATTTTTAACTTATTTATAATATTTTGTTGTATTAAAATCTTACTTGTTAGTTTTTTTTAATTAGGTGTGTGCATAATGATAATATCCTAAAATTGGATTATAAATTAATAATATAATGTTAGTTACTATAAATTTTAAACTCAGTAAGCTTATCCAACAAATAATTACTTGTCTCACTAGTAACCCCTTAAACCATTGAGTCAATTAGTGACCCAAGTTTGGTAATGTTAGAAACGAAACAGGCAATCAAATATTACTAATAAAGAAGAAATAATAACATAAAGAATTTGTTAATAATATTCAATCAAATATTATTTTTGTGGCTGAAGTACATCATCATGTTTACGTAAAACATATATAGTTATTTACACCAACCTATTAACGTCACCATAAACTCGTAACTTTTATTGTTGTTTTCTAGAGAAAATGTATGGTCCACATGAATGACTCAATTTTACAACAATCTTCACCTTAACAAATATCATTAATATTTATCTTCTACGGTTGGTCTATACTAGTATTTGTCAATAAGTCATCAACTCTCTAATCTTGTGAAAACTCACATCAATATGTTTAGTTCTAGGATGACATATATGGTTCTTTGCCAAGGAGATAACACCCTAGTTGTCACAAATGCAACAAACTATACATTGCTCAATGACTAACTTACCAACCTCATAAGTCATACAGATTCATAAGAAGTTTCACCAATTGTCGTGTACTATGTTTCAGTTGTGGACATAACAATAAGAGATTGAAGTAATGATCCCCACATAATTGGTTTGCCCGCAAAGGTGAAGACGAATCTTGTTGTGGACTTTCTATCATCCAAGTCTATAACATAATCTAAATCAACTTGACCAGCAAATGAATGCTTACTCTGTAGGTTGTTAAACATGATATTGGTTTGAAATGTTGTTTCCCCAATTTCAGCATGTACTCACACACTTCACTTAGATGAATGTGTCAAGTCTAATACAGTGAAAATCATAACATACATTAAGCAACCAACTACACTAGCATATAGAACATTTGATACATATTTCTTTTCTTAACACATCTTTGGACTTTGATCCAAATAAAAGTTGAAGTAATTTGCTAACAAAGTACTCACTATTTTAATATTGCTTATACCAAATCTCTTTAAGATCTTATTATGGAATAAAGTATATATTGATATAAGGAAATAAGTTATTTCTTCCGGTCACTAAAATCATGACATGTGTCTTGTTTAATCATTTACTATCAAAATATTTCTAAAACTAAACAAAATAGTACACATGTTATAGTTTTAGTGACTAGAGGAGATAAGTTATCTTCTAGTACTAGGGAATATTTTATTCTCATCTTATTAACATAATTTTATTGGAAGAGCTATAACTATGTTACTCTTTTGTGTCTAGTGATGGGAAATTCAACACAATAACAATGAAAATTCAAATAGAGTATATGCAGCAGATAATAATTTCACCGGCTTGCTAGAATCTATAAGGACCAATAACAAATAAATCAGTAACTAAAAACACACAAGGGACACCAAAATTTTAACGTGGAAAACCTTCACAATGTGAGAAGTAAAAACCACGCACAAGTCAGTCAATCAAGCTCCACTATTATCAAAATAAGAATAGAAGAGTGTCTTAAAAATACAGTACAAAATATGCTCAACAATACAATATACAATAGAGCAACAAGTTTGAAAATAAAAACACAAAGTTGCAGAAAAAACCAGAAAATTAGCCACTATTTTGGCTCGTTTTCTACCACCTCGAACGTCGTCTCACTGATCTATTCGTTCAGAATGAAGTACTATAAGTTATGAACCTTCTGTCCAATTTTCAGCCCAATCCAACGATGAACGACGACGTGGTCACAAATCTCTCGCAGCTGTTCTGAGTTCCTACGGGTTGAGTTCTTTCAACTTTTCTCTCACTTTTCTATTGCATCTTTTTTCCATAAAATAATTTCTCTACTTGCCTCATATGACCCCTATCCATTAGATTAAGGAGGGCAAGTGGGATTTTCCCAACTAGGTCTTTCTCCATATAGGAAGGACGCTCAAATCGGCGATCTAATAGATCAAACCGGCGATAGAGTATCGCCAAATCGGCAATCTCACAATAAGTTTCAAACTTCCACATTGATAAAGCCTTAACCATCATATCAGCACCATTATCATCTGTATGAACCTTAACAAATTCCAATAATCAAGCATCCAAAACATCATGTATTTAATGATACCTCACATCAATGTGTTTGGACCTAAAATGAAAAGTAGAATTCTTCCCGAGATGAATGGCACTTTGACTATCGCAAAATAACAAGTATTTTTATTGGACAAAATCAAGCTCCTGCAAGAATTTCTTCACCCAAAGCAACTTTTTGCATGCTTCTTTATTGGCAATGAACTTTGCCTCAGTAGTGGACAATACAATACAATTTTGCAACCTGGATTGCCATGCCACAACTCCTCCTTCAAACTTAATCAAGTAGTCTGAAGTGAACTAGCAGTATGTTTATCACCTCCAAAACAAAGCCTCAAACTAGCAGTACCACATAGATACCTCAAAATCCATTTTACAGCATTCCAATGCTCTATACTTGGATTTGACAGAAATCTACTAATTGTACCAACAACATATACAATATTTGGTCTTGTACACACCATTACATACATCAAACTGCCTACAACAGATGCATAAGGAACATATTGCATATCTGATTTTTCAGCTTCATTTGAAGGATACTGTTTAGCACTCAACTTTAAATGAGTAGCAAGAGGAGTGTGTATCGCCTTAGTATTTTCCATATGGAACTTCTGTAACACTCTCTTAATATAGTGTTCATGTGACAACGGAAGTTTCTTTTCTTGCCTATCTCGCATGATTCTTATACCAAGAATCTGCTTAGCAGCTCCCATGTCTTTCATGGAAAATGACTTGCCTAATTGCTTCTTTAACCTGTCAATCATGGAAATATTTTCCCTAACAATAAGCATGTCATCAACATACAATAATAGGATGATGAAATCACTAATAGCAAACTTTCTAATGAAGATATAATGATTAGAAGTAGTCTTTTTGTAGCCTTGCTCAAACATAACAAACTCGAACGTCTTGTACCATTGTTGTGGAGCATGCTTCAAATCATATAGACTCTTTCTCAGCCTACACACATAGTCTTATTTCCCTTCAACAAGAAAACCATCAGGTTGTTTCATATAAATCTCTTCCTTCAAATCACCATGATTGAAAGCAGTTTTTACATCCACTTGCTCTACCTCCAAATCAAGAGTACCAGTCAAACTCAATACAATTCTAATGGATGACATCTTCACCATATGAGAAAAAATCTCACTGAAATCAACACTCTTTCTCTTTCTGAAACCTTTAACCACCAATCTGGCTTTATACCTTGGAGATGTAGAATTACTTTCTTATTTCACCCTGTAAATCCACATGTTTTCCAAAACTTTCTTCACTTTTGGAAATTTGACCAAATCAAAAGTGTGATTATCGTGTAAGGACTTCATTTCCTCTTGCATTGTATCCAACCACTTCTTATTTTCTTCATTCTCCATGACCTCATGATAATATTCAGGTTCTTCTCCCTATGTCACAACAACATAGTCATAAGAAAGGTGTCTGGTAGATGGTTTCCTCTACCTATTAGACATCTGAAGTTGAACTTGAGGTAGTTCAGGAGTATCACAAAGATTCTCATCTTGTGACATCTCATGTTCATCTTCACTAATATCAATGGAAAAATCTAACTCATCTCCAAGTTGTTGATTACCAACATAATCATGTGGCTCGTCATTTTGAATTTATTCTCAATTGTAACCAAATTATGTATAGGCATCCATGTCTTCTTCATGAACTTCTTCTTCTTCGGGTGTAGTCTTCTTCATCTTATCAATGTCTTCAATAACTTGATCTTACATGAACTTCACATCACGGCTTCTAATAACCTTTTTCTCAACATGATCATACAACCTGTAGCCAAATTTATCTTCACCATAACTGATAAAGATGCATTGTCTTATCTTCGCATCCAACTTGGACCTTTCATCATTTGGAACATGCACAAATGTCTTGCAACTAAAGACTCGCAAATAATCATACCTAACATTCTTGCCAAAGCAAATCTTGTTTGGCACCTCAACATTCAAAGTAACTGTAGGACTAAGATTAATAACATGCATTGTCGTGTACAAAGCCTCACCCTAGAAATGTTTAGGTAATTTTGCTTCAGAAAGCATGCACCTGACTCTTTCAACCAAAGTTATGTTCATCCTCTCCGCTAAACCATTAAGGTGAGGAGTCTTAGGAGGAGTCTTTTCATGTCTAATACCTTGCTGCTTGCAGTAAATATCAAACAGTCCACAATACTCACCATTGTTGTCAGTACGAATGCATTTCCACTTCTTGCCAGAATGTCTCTCAACCAAAACATGTAATTGTTTGAACTTTTCAAACACTTGGTCTTTATCTTCAAAGCATAGACCCAAAGCTTCCTTGAACAATCACCAATAAAAGTAACAAAGTAAAGTGCACCATCAAATGACTTTACTTTCAATGGACCACAAACATCAAAATGCACCAATTGAAGCAACTCTGACTTCCTTGAGGGAAGATGCTTCGTAAATGATACTCTAGTCTGCTTATCAGTCATGTAATGAGAACAATTTTCCGACTCTGCATTTTTCAATCATGGAATTACATCCTTTTTGGCTAAACAATTCAACCATTTTTCACTGATATGACTGAGTCTGTGGTGCCATAAAGAATCCTCCATGTCCATGACATTCATACTTTCTTTAGCAACCAAAGCTTTTGTCCAATACAATTTAGAAAATTTCTCACCTCTAGCCACAACCAAGTTACCTCTGGTGAATTTTCATTTTCCAGAACCAAAGTGATTATCATAACCACCATCATCAAGCATTTGGACAATGATCAAATTGAAACGAACATCTGGAGCATCTTTAACTCCTCTCAGCAACAACTGCATTCTCATGTTGGTATGCAAACAAATATCATAAATACCAACTACCTTTGACACATCATTATTACTCACTCATCTTCAACACTCCAAAATCACATGAAGTATAAGATGTGAAGAAATTTTTCCTTGGTGTAACATACAATGTAGCACCATTATCAATTATCCACATACTCTCATCTGATACAAGATTAACCGAATCACGATCACGAAGAATAATAAGATCGTCATAAGTGGCAGTAGTAACACGATCATCATCACCGTGATTCTCCTCGTTCTACTTACCCTTCTTGTCTATGTTTTCCCTCTTCTATTAAAAACAATTCTTCTGTATGTCACCTGCTTTGTGACAATAGTGACACTCCACATTCTTGTATCTGGACTTGGACTTACTTCTTTCCTTTTCTCTATCACCTTTCAGTTCCTTTCTATGACTTATCCCCCTGTTTTCAGTGACAAACACTTTAGAATGAGATGAAGTACCATGTGCTTTCCTTCTCATCTCTTTATTAAGATTGCTTCCATTTATACTCTCCAAAGAGACAATACCATCATAGGCTGAATTTGTAATTGAAACTCGAAATGTTTCCCAAGAATCAGGTAGAGTATTCAGTAGCCATAGTCCCAACACTTCATCATCAAACTTGATACACATTCCTAATAATTGATCAAGGACACCTTGAAAATCATTCAAGTAATCTGAAATAGAAGCTCTATCCTTGTACCTCAAATTCATCAAGAAATTCAACAAGTATAATTTATTATTCCCTGATTTAGAAACATACAAGGATTCAATTTTCTTCCATAAAGATTTTGCATTTTCCTCATTAGCAATATGATTGTAGACATTGTCTTCTACATATTGCCGAATGAAATCACAAACTTGTTGATGTTGAAAACTCCAATCCTCATTAGACTTGGACTCTCGCTTATCAGTAGCAAACACAAGAATATGCAAATTCTTCACAAATAATAAATTTTTCATTTTTCCTTTCCACGAGTGATAGTTAGTATCATTCAAACATAACATTCTATGTGTATATGTCTCCACTATTCAAGCAAGTCAAATAACCTCAAATCCCAAAGAGCTTTGATGCCACTCTGATGGGAAATTCAGCACAATAACAATGAAAACTCAAACAGAGTATATGCAGCATATGCAGCGGATAATAATTTCGGCAATATGCTAGAATCTATGAGGAACAATAATAAATAATACAGTAACTAAGAACACACAAGGGAAACCAGAATTTTAACGTGGAAAACCTTCTCAATGTGAGAAGTAAAAACTATGGGCACAAGCGAGTAAATCAAGCTCCACTTTGATCAAAATAAGAATACAAGAGTGTCTTCAAAATACAACACAAAACGTGCTCAACAATATAGCATACAATAGATCAACAAGCTTGAAAATGAAAACATGAAGTTGCAGAAAAAACCAGAAAAACAGCTACTATTTTGGCTCTTTTTCTACCATCTCGTACATCGTCTCACCGATCCAACCGTTCAGAATGAAGTACTATAAGTTGTGAACCTTCTACCCAAATTTCAGTCCGATCCAACGATGAACGAAGACGCAGTCGCAAATCTCCCGCAACTGCTCTAAGTTCCTGCGGATTGAGTTCTTTCAACTTTTCTCTCACTTTTCTATTTTCTCTTTTTTGCATAAACTGATTTCTCTACTTGCCTCATCTGTCCCCTATCCATTATATTAAATGGGACAAGTGGGATTTGTCCAATTGAGTTTTTTCCACATAGGAAGGGAGCCCAAATCCAACATCTAGCTCTAAGACCTTCTCAACATAGTACAAATCTCTATTGAGTTGAGTGTAATTTCTCATAGAATTAACTTGTCACTATGTACAAAAGGTACTTAAACCAACCATTTAAGTTTTGATTTATAAATTATGGTGATAACTCTTGATGAATATAAAGTCCAAATAAAAATAGGTAGACCCATGACATTTCAGCTCCGCATGTTAACACAGGCTTTTATAATGGTACGAAGATGGATTTGCAGATTGGAAAAGGTGATTGAACTGAAATATGGAGTGGTGGATGTGGACCACTTTCACAAAAAGTTCAAAAATGCAACAAAAGTACTGTCAGCCACTCACATGCAACCCTTTCATTGCACATTTGTTCTCATATAAATTGTCTGATTGTATGCGGATATAAGCTACAGTTAATTATTAATTTTTTTAATTTTGAATATATTTTTCAACTAATCATTGATTAATTATACATAAAGTGACACAATTTATAGGAAATCAAATATGCACCCTTGTGAAATATCTTTTAGTATTTTTGAGGTAAAAAACTATAATTTCTTCTTTGGGAAATATTTTATTTATTGAACCCATGCCACCCATGTAAAAGACAGATATCCAATTCTCTCTATTATTACTTATCCTTATACATATATCTATTTCAGATTTTAAAATGGAATATTAAAATGTTGGGTTCGTTCAACATGGCGTCTGAACTAATATACATTTTTAAAAATGATTACTTCATAAGTCATGTTCTGTAACACAACTTCTGAACTAATTTTAACAAAGAAAATGAGAGTTTCAGAAGTAGTAATAACTCAATAATAACTCAACACGACTTCTTACGACTTACAAATTAAGGTTTAAAAAATTATAATCAAACCATTGAAAAATCTTGACGACCTAACACAACTTCACAACTACAAATCCAATGAGCAGATTTTGAGAAATAATGGTGATGCAACCACAACATGACACAATGCAACCGCATCAGACCGAACCGCAACACAACCATATTGGGCCACATTAAACCACATCAATGTCAAAAATATGTTTTTGTTAAAAAATAATTCACACCACAATTTGTGTAATCCACATCACAATAATCACGATAGTAGTAATCGTGGCCGCAATCACAACCACAATTTAAAACAATGCATGTGAATGATTCCGCACTTATCATTCAAAATTAAGGAACAATATCAGTAACACATTCTAGAAATTAGTTGTTGTTTTGGTAATTACAGAAGACTAAGATATATATATATATATATAGAAGAACTCACTTCTTTGTCATTGACAACACACTCCAATAGAGAGTTGTGGAGAACCAAATAAAATATAAAGGATGTTACAAAAAGACCTATTTCTTTAGGCTTTTGAGAAACTTTGCCACACTTCCCCAATGGCTTAGATGGAGAATCTTTCAATATAAAAAGAAAAATAGTCAAAACTATCCACTACAGAAAAAGGGTATACAAGATAGAAGAAAATGGCCTTAACACTAGGGTTGGTTGAATGATACAAATGAGGCTAAAGATTTTTCTCTTATTTTCCTTTCAAAGTTCATAAGCTTATTTACCCTTATGGACAATTTGGATTTTTACCAGGACCTCCATAGTAAAAGTAATGACCCCAATTATCATTGCTTCCTGTTTGAACATCATAGCAGTTTGATTGCTCAGTAAATGTGCCAAGCCCTTTCGGAGACTTGAGATTGTTGGAGCTATCAACCACTTGAATGTTCTTGAAGTAGCTTGATTTGCCGAATCCTTGTTCCGGGAATTGACCGCTCCCCATTTGAGTTGAGGTGTGTTCACCATTAGGCTCAGAGTTAACAATTTCTCCACCCCACTCAATCATGGAAGCACTGTCTGCCAAGTATGAGAATAGGAAAGATGGCCAATAACCCAATACTAAGTCATTCCCAAATTGCATCCACCAGTGACCCTCTTTCGGATCCTACAAGAAAAGAAAAACAAGACATCCACTTATAATTCATCTGTCATTCATGTTTAATAACTCTTCAAAAAAGTAATACAAATGAATGGTACTATTTATAAATTTTTACAGTGACAGTGCAGATATTACTCTCTTTCTTATATTCGATCGGGCATAAAGGGGAGATAAGGATATAAGTGGCTTGCATGTGTTCTAGTGTTGTGCAATTATGGCTAATAGTATAGTTGTTAATGTCCGAATCATCAATTACAGTAGGGGTCCATCATACATGTCATGATCAAAAGAAATTGAGGAAAGATCCTAAGGATCTGTGTAAAGATAGTTCTATGGTTCTAACTATGTTGCCACTACCACACATTCAATACCAAGGATAAAGCACTTACTAGCCAGTTCATAACGGGACACATGAAAAATTCAAGATTCCTATACTAGCCATATAACGTATCGAAGATGTGCATCTTGAATTTTCCACATGGCACATTTAAATATTTCATTACGCTCGGAAGAAAGATATGTTTCCGAGAATCCAAGCACTTGGAAGTTAGGTCCATATGCACCTTGTCGGGAAGAAAGATGATACTCGTGGTGCTTAAAATGTGGTTTATTGTTGCAGACTAATATGTGGAATTTTTTGGGATTTTACCTTCCAAATGGTTATACTGATATCATACTGGGAGTTACTGTATTCGGAAATGGGAGAAATGCTTGCACCCATTGCTACATTACTGTTTACTTGAATAAATCCCGAGCATAGAAGATTGTAGCAACCTGTAGCTTGATACGCATCACTCTGCAAATTGTTGAAAGCGAGTTCAATAAAAAAAATGTTCGGATAAAAACTAGAACAAAAATAAAAGCCACAACGGGATTAAAATGTAGAGGCCTACCGTCCAGTAGGTGAATAGCCGTGTGTTGTTATCACCATATAAATCAGGACTAACCTGTACACAAGCATATGAAGGCGTTATAATTTACAAGTAAAAGGACTTCAAAACAAAAGGCGATGATCGGTTTTCATGCTCAAATTAATGATCTTTGATCCATGTACCTGCCATCCAGCTTCAATGCTGTTAAGATCTTGACCAAACGAGCCTCCTAATACCCAAAGCTGAGACAAGCTGAACTCATTAGGCTGCTGTATCTTCGGTTCCCACACATTTATAGTGGCTTTAGCTCCATAGTACTTGTCTCCTTCAACATATGCTATTGCATGCTGCACAATAAGGAAATTAGACCAACTCCACTTACAAGATATCAGGAACTATACTCGATATTCGATAATACTACACTAAGGCACTCATGACAATTTTTACCTGATGACCACTCTGGTTAATTAGATCAGGATCTGCTGACCTAGGCTTCGGGATGCTTCTGTGCTTCTTCCTTCCATATCTTTTGACCGAGCTAGCTCTCATAACATCCTCCTCCTTTGTTCTCCTGATGGGTATTGTGTCCTCGGGGCATTTACCATTAGCATGCCACAGTTGAGTGATAGGTGTGGCAGCATTTGACCCTTCTTTTGGTTTCTCGGATAACTTGTTTTCATCGAAGAGCCCTTCGGGGTGGAAGTTAGGCCTCATCTAATCAATCAAAGGGTGGAGTTAGAGAAAGAAAAAAAAACATAAAAACGGTGGAAATGCGATAATAATAATAGTAATGAATAATAAAAGAAATGCAGATCTTGAATGAAGAAAATGGACCTGAATTTTGTGATCTTTGAGGAAAGGATGATCAAAAGCTGGCTGATTAGAAATACGTACACAATCTATTATATCCCCATCTGGGCTCTGCAACAATGATAAATCACATTATTAACACTTGAAAGACTATGTAAAAAATAACTACAAATATAAGACAGCTAATTAATCAACAATTTGAGAGAATAGAATACAAAAACTCAAGAAATGGCATACAAATGTATACAAAATCCAAACCAACCTCGTTATGATCTTTCTACCTATTAAAAAAACTCTGTAGCTGATTTTCTAAATAAATAAAAAACCCAGTTCTTTATATCAATACTTTCTCTACTGCTTCAAAATCCAATCTATAATTTCATAGAAAGGGCGATGATTTAATTTTTTATGTGGAGGGAGGAATAAGTAGAGAGAAAAATAAGAAGAAAACATGGTTTTAAGAAATCAGAAAAGAAACACTACATTTTTTATAAAATAGATAAGACCATAGATTCACAGAATAAATATTTCTTTTAAAAGAAAAATATGAAGTAGCAAAAGCTTGCTCAATTGATTTTTGGGTGAAAATGTTTGAAACATACAGAACCATTCCAGAAAAATCTACCCTTTAGCAAACAAAGCAAATGGGGTCATGAAAAAATAAATCTTTTAAAAAAAACAACATAAAGACTATTTTTTTCTTAGATGCCAAACAGATCAAAACAGCATAAAAAACACACACACACAAAAATACATTAAACAAAACAAAGAGTTGAATGAAGGAGGAAATGACCTGAATGGTCTTAACAGGAGGTTTGTTTAATAGATTCAAATGTTTGTTGACCTCAAACTTATGCCTTGAAGCACCAAGTCTAGCACCAGAAGAAAGTAATGTCAAGTAGAAACCCCATATGCACAAAACAAGCACCACAGTGCTACTATCACAACCCATTACAACAAAAAACTCCTTTCAAATTCACCACCAAAAGAAGAATCTCAGCCTCAGATTCTGTGACTGTGAAGAAATGCAAAGCTTCTAGAGCTTCAAAACCTTGAAAGTTTAGGATTGAGGTTGCATTCAGTCCTGTTTTACCCACAAAAATCCAATGGGTAACCCCACACTTTCTATGAAGGAGTGATAACCCCACACTTCACACAGGAATACTGAGGATAACACTTTTTAGTTTTATTCCTCTTTCTAAATTGGCTTTTCTTTTTCTCCACTTTCCCATTAAACTGTTCATTAATGACTTACTATCAAATTAATCAATTATAAACAATCACTTTCTATCCCTCTCTTTACATTAGAGATGACAAAATGAATCACTAAATCTACAAGACCTCAAATGTCCATAAAAATTTAAGCAGAGGTGAGTTGTTATTATTATATTAGTGGACAAGATGACATATCCTACTTGTTTTAAAATAGACTAACATGCATGTGCACACCCTAGGAATATTGATGAATAAATTATAAATAAAAAAATAAAAAAGAAATTAAATAAAGTAGTTGAAGAGAGAAAATTAAAAAAAACATTTATATTTTATACGATGTTGACCAAATCATACTACATCGCAATTTTTTTAAAACATTACATTATAACTTATTTTATTTTTCCTTACGTTATGCTTGTAGGCTCCGTAAAAGTACATGCAGATCTAGTAGGCAAAAGAGTCGAGCAAATGAGCAAAATTTGCATGTCATATCCGCAAAAAATTGCAGACTATATAGGTTAGCCAGCGAGCATTGCCATCTATGTTTTACATACCCCTTCCCTTTCTCTTTGACTTCATTTTGGTTCGATCTTATGGAAATTCTTATAAATATTTGTATATGTTATTGAATGATTACATTGATAATCCCTGACTTTTAGTAAAATTGTACAATTTATCTTTTCTTTTTTTAATTTATACAAATCATCCTAATTATTACATAAATCATCCCTAATTACATTCATACATACATTATACTAATCATTCATATAGGAGAGATAAATGTAATTTCTTAAATAAAAAATGATGACAAATAAGTTAAGAATGTATTATGAAGACAAGTCAAAATTTGTTATATTTTTATTTTTTGTCAATAACTATGTAAAATTTAATTATGTTTGTACCTATGGCTTTTAATGAACTGGATAAACTTAGTATTTGTTCGAAATTCGACTCGTTATTTAGTTTTATAAACTTGGTTAATGAACCAAATAAGCTGAACTTGAGCTGAAAATCGAGCTCGTTAAATAAACGAGTCGAACTTAAGTTTGATACAATTCGACTTGTTATATTCATTTGTTGACTCGATATATATATAAAATATTTTTTGTTTATTGTTATTATATATATATATATGTAAGTAATATTATATTTATATACAACTTTGGTAATATTTTAAAAATGAATTAATTATTTGAGTTATTCAAATGAACCAATTTAAATTGAACCAAATAATTTGCGAACTTTAATCGAGTTGAACACAAACTAAAAAATAATTCGTATCAAACTCGAGTCGAGTGTTGAGCTGAGCAAAAAAACCTTATCGAATTAAGCCAAACTTTGGTTCGACTTCTTTCCAGACCTACTTGTATTAGTCTCTAATAATGAATTTCTTATATTCTATTCAGAATAGATAAAAAATGGCATAACATGTTTATCAAAACAATATTGGTACTCAATATATTAATTTTTCATATGGTTAATATATTTTTAAGTATATTTTAGGTACCTCAAGTCTTGCGTTTCTTTCGAGCACTTTAAATTTTCCAATCGTGAAATTTGAATCCAAAAATAAATCGTAAAAACTTGTGTGACTAACTATCACCATAGCCATACTATTGTTTTCTATTAATTTTGAAAGGAAACCTAATGCACACGAAAAATTAAACACTATTTATACATGAATAAAAGTTAAGAAAATAAAATGTATTTTTAAGCCTAAAATATACTTTGGATTCTTATAGACAACTCCCACTTTAAGTTGGTCCATGCACAACAAGTGAGAATATTATAAATTTTATTAACATGTGTGTGTAATTTAGTCTTTTAAGTGTTTTGATGATTGCCATGTCCAAAATAATTATTAACAAGATGTTGGTTTAAAGGTGAGATTCTATTAGATTCATTAAAATGCTAAAAAATCAAAAATTTAATTTTGAGAGCAATATTTGTTAAGAAAAATAATCACACACCCAAAAAAATTAATTTCTTGTCTATAGAGCTAGAGATCCCTTGCTAATATAAAATAAAGTATTGCATGGTGAATTGATGGAGTATTGCATGGCATGGATGCACTGATCTGACACAGTTGAATAGAGGAAAGTGAAGAAAGTGTTAAAAATCTAAGAATGAATCTTTCACTACCCTAAACGCCCGTGACCCTCACCTAATAAATATTTTGTACGGTCCTATGCAATGGCTAAAGTTTGAATGGTAGTTTTTTTGTACTATGCCAACATTGAATCTTGAATAAAGAATCCAATGTTAGATGTTGTCGCAAATAAGTACAAATGTAGTAGACCATGGTAAAAAAAATGTCCACATATATTACATTATAACTAATTAATTATCATATTTGTATTATTAAAGATTTATAGGGAGAAATTCATAAATTTTGCTTAAACTTAAGTGTTTTGCATTTTAAACAATTTTTCTTAATACTTTATAATTTTCGGGTTTGGGTTACCAGAAACCTGATGGGTTCGGTGATGGTATTTTTATTGTCAATCACGTTGAGTTCAGGGTCAGGTTTTGAATTTCGAGTTCAGGTTTAGGTATGTGCAAACCCAACCCCAATTCACCTCATTGTCATTCCTAACGCTCACCTCGCTAGAGCTGCCCCATGATCATAACAAGCACTTTGTAGCAGTAGCTGCCGCCACTCAAGCCGTTGTCGTTGTGGTGAGGCTAACAATCAACAGGTGCGCTAGAAGCATTGTGATTCAGGAGGAATGGCCCGTTTTTAAGGTTCAATATGTTTTTCTAATTATTTTATAGTGGGTCAGGTTTTGAATTTCGAGTTCAGGTTTAGGTATGTGCAAACCCAACCCCAATTCACCCCATTGCCATTCCTAACGCTCACCTCGCTAGAGCTGCCCCATGATCATAACAAGCACTTTGTAGCAGTAGCTGCCGCCACTCAAGCCGTTGTCGTTGTGGTGACGCTAACAATCAACAGGTGCGCTAGAAGCATTGTGATTCAGGAGGAATGGCCCGTTGTTAAGGTTCAATATGCTTTTCTAATTATTTTATAGTTGTAATATCTATACATTAAGTATAAAAATATATACACAATCAATGTATCATTCACTATTCATTTGTATTACTTTTTTTAAATAATAAATGGTGATTGAAAATGAAGGATAAATGATACAATGATAGTGTAAAAAACTCTTATATATGATCATAATGCTACAATCGATCCTCCCGAGAAGCTTAATTGGGAAAATATGTGTCTAACCTTATACCATGTGTTAATTCCAATTTTATTGTTAGTAATTTAAAATTTTATGTATGTATGAATCAATTTCACCAATAGTTTAAGTTTAAGAAATAATTATGAAGAAAAAATATTTTACGATATCTACTTACAAAACACATAAAGTTTAAGAGATTTTTATAAACTTTTCCCATATTTATATATCTTATTATAATATGATGTGAGCTAAATTACATTTGTCATCTAAATATTTAAATACAATTACAATTGAATTAATGAACAAATTATAGGATGTTAGGGCTGAGGGGCTAACTCTTTCAACACAATCTTCAATAAATGGATCCTAATTATTACTTATTTAATAACCAACTAGAAGGGTTTATCCTTAATTACAATCTCAATTCCTCCACTAATTAAATAATGGCCTTCCTTTAAGTTTTGAAATTAGAGTATGGTAGATAATGAATTGAAATAACTAAAAATTCATTTGAAACATGATTTATTATTTCCTTTGATAAACCTTGTTCTTAACTAAATAAATTAAACTTGTTCTTAACTAAATAAATTGAACTTGGGCTAAAGTTGAGTTTGTTAAATGTACGAGATAAATTTGAGCTAAATGTAATTTGACTCATTGTGTTCATGATCTACCTCATTCATATATATATATATATATAGGGGATGATCCAAGTAGAACATTTTTTATATAAAAACTGTGAAAACAATAAATATGATATTTAAAAACATACATTGATGTTTATGATTAAAAGTTAGTTATTGGTCGCATAATTGTATCTTTTAATTTTGATCGATCAAATAAGATCAAACTATCTATATTAACTGTTCTATTTCTCACAATAGCACACATTGTTCTCGCATTAGTCGCTCCTCATACACACACATATATATAGTGAGAGCATCTCTCATATAAAAACTGCGAGAACAATAAATCTGGATTTTATATAACTATGCATGGATGATAAAGATTAAAAATTAGTTATTGGTCACATGATCAATTCTTTTAATCTTGAGTGTTCAAATAAGATATAATGTTCATATTAATTGTTTTCATTTGTCACAATAATAATTATTCTCACATGAATCGGGGTACGTAATTGTTCCTTCCAACAATTATCGTTAATCGAACATGTGACTTTTTCATCTACTTGTGGATCTAGTAAGGCCTCGCACCACTAAATCAATGTCTTCTTCATAAACTTTCAATTAATACATACTAAATATATAAACATATATAATATTATATATAAACATTTATACATGTTTTAAGAAATGGTTTACAATTATTATATACTAGCGTATCGACCAAAACTCTGTGTATATCGTCTCACATTCTTATTTTTATGACACAAAGTTTTTATAAATTTTTCAACTCGTGCCTTTAATAATGATTAGTGTGTCATTAAATATTTTTATCGTGTGGGTAAAAGTTGTTCTTCTTGGATGATGAAAGGAGAAAAATAAAAGTTGGAGAATGTGTGAAATATAAGTGATACATTAATGGAAGAGAATAAAAGAACATGTGAAAGCTTATTGTAGTTATTATTGGGATGTTACAAAAGGATAAGAATGGAATACATAAATTATGTCATTGTGGTTACTAAATGGAATTGAATGAAACTATATAGGTTCAATTACCTAAATATTCTTTAAGTATATTTTGAATTTATATAATAATAAGAGCAAATTTAGAATATAAAATTTATGTCTGTTTAATTACCTAAACATCTCTTAGGCATGTTTTATCTATTATATAGTAGTATAAATATTTTGAAATATTAATATATGAGTATAATGTATATTAATATGTAATACAAATCAATTTAAAAGTGGTAGAAACAAAATTCAGTTCTAACTCATCTAAATAGAAAACTATTCTTACAAGTGACAACTACAACACAAGGTTGAAGTTAGTCATGTTACCTTTTCTTCCTCTTGAGTTTATGATAGGAGCCTACTAAGGCCCACCAGAGTCACACAAAGACCCATGTGGCTAGTTCAATATGTTGCTAAGTAGTATTTTCCTTTTTATATAAATGTAATGAAATGATTGAGATGTGTCTGTTAAGTCCAAGACCACTAGATCATTATCCCTAATTTTCATGTTTTTTGCCCAAAAGAGGCATATGAAATTACTGCATTGCAGATTTTTATCTTCCTTATTTTTAATTTACTTCTGTTAGAAGTTTTCCATTACAAACTTATTCTAATCCTTATCATTGGGTGCTTTCATTCTCACTCTATGCCTCCTAAAGCTGCCAACAAGGAGTTGGATGAAAATCTCCTGAAATTTTTGCAGAAAAAATAAAAGAGAATAAAGACCAACAAGATGCAAGACATGAATCCATTGCAGAAGCACTACGATCCGTCACTGACAAACTAGTTGTATTAGACATATATGGTGTATGCCATTTAAGAAAAAAACAATGGATACAAGCTGAAAAATTGTTTCAAATTCATCCTTTGGGGTCTATATGTTTTCATCTTTTCAAGTTTATGAAGAGCATCATGACCCGAAAGTTCTAAAGGGTGAACTCTAATAATGCATGATTAGTGAATGCATATAAAGTCTTCTTTTTGTAAGTAGACTTATTAACGAATACTATCTTATAAAATTGCCATAACCAAATGATATAAAAGTTGGTTATGTTGGAGAAATGAAAGATAGATTGATTGTGCAGGAAGAGAAATGAGATGTTTAACAAAGAAGAGAGTGAATCAATGGATTGAAATCTTGTATTAGATGCTTAGAGGAGTTGAGAATTACAAAGAGAAAGTATACTAGTTATAGAATCTAGTTAGTAACAGAAAAAAACTAACTTTCTACTTATAGTAAGAATTAACAAAATGCTAACACTCCCCTTAATTCATATCTATTACAAGCACACAACATTCAACAACTTTCTTAACTCTCTAAACCTTTCTGTTTTCAGAGATTTAGTCATTATGTCTATGATTTGCAACTCAGTTTTGCAATGCTTCAAACCAATCTTCCCCTTTCCAACTTGATCCCTTAGAAAGTGATACTTCATTTCAATGTGTTTGCTTCTTCCATGTGCCACTGGATTTTTAGTAAGATTTATGGCAGACTAGTTATCTACCCTCGGCTCTACTGCTCCTTCGAAGCTAACAATTCATTCATCAAGTAGGAATACATATCTCATGGTGCTTTTCTTTTCCAACAAATCTCCACACCAATCAGAATCAGAATAGGCCAACAATTGTAGATTACCCTTCTGTGATGTATTAGAGAACAACACTCCAAAGTTGCCTGTGCCTTTCAAATACCGTAGTATTCTTTTAGCTACAATTAAGTGTGACTGTCTAGGACTACTCATGAACCTGCTTACCAAGCCAACAATATAAGTAATCTTTGGCGACCAACCATTTGCCTAAATAAAGTGTTGTCTACCTCTGGCTCATGTTCCCTTCTATCCAGTTTCAGATTCACTTCTGCAGGTGTGTCTGCAGAATTGCAATTCAGCATATGAAACTTATTTAATACATCTTGGATGTATTTATTTTGGTGCATGAAGACTTCATCATCAACTTGTTTAAATTGTATGCCAAGAAAGTATGATAGCTTCCGCATATCAGTCATTTCAAATTCAGATTTTAGTCTTAGCTTAACATCTTCAATTCCTTATAGGTTGTTGCCAGTGATGAGTAGGATATCATGGTTGTTTATGGTTTTAACATATACACCATGTTCTACATCACACTTCTTGAAACCTGTTTTGTGAAAGAAGGTATCAATTCCTTTGTTCCAAGCCCTTGGTGCTTGTCTCAAGCCATATAGAGCTTTTCTCAGTTTGTACATCTTGTCATCACTCCCTTCTATAACAAACCCTGGAGGCTGATGAACGTAGACTTTTTCTTGCAATGGACCATTGAGAAATGAGGATTTGACATCCAATTGCCATGTTTTCCACTCGTTTCTGCTTGCTAGTGCCACAATTAACTAACTGTTTATAATCTTACAACTGGTGCGAAAACTTCTGAGAAGTCAACCCCGTCCTTTTGCATAAAGCCCTTTGCCACCAATTTGGCCTTATACTTTGCAGTAGTGCCATCAGGATTCACTTTTGTCTTAAAAACCCATTTTACAGCAATAGGTTTCTTATCAGATGGTGGCTGCACCAAGTCCCATGTCTAATTTTTGTTGATTGATCTAAGTTCCTCTAGCATAGCCTCTTTCCACAATTTGCTATTCACTGCCTCATCAACTATGATTGGATCTGCATATGCAAATAGAGCAGTGAATTGAGCTAATTCTCCTTCATCATTGATAGTGTCATCAGGGGAGATTAAGCAGTCTCTTAGTCTAACAGGTAGGTGTCTAGCTCTTGTAGGTCTTCTTGTATGGAGATTAGTATCTGCTATTTCAGTGCGAGGCTCATTTTCAATCTCAACTCCTAGCTCACTAAGGTCATGTTCACTCTAATCAAGGGAAATTGTTTGAACAACCGATTATTTCCCTTGATTCCCCTCCTTCCAGGAACTTGACTCGATGAAATAAACATCATTGTTGTACATTACCTGATTTGTTCTTGGATTGAACAGTTTGTAGGAACCACTTGGATGATAGCCAACAAAAACCATTGCTTCACTCTTGTCATCTAGCTTTCTCCTTCTTTGTTCAGGTATGTGTTTGTAGCAAATTGACCCAAAGATCTTGAAATGTTTGACTGAGGGCTTTCTTGTAGTCCAAAGTTCTTCAGGAACCTTTGGTGCTATCCTTTTTGTTGGACAATGATTGAGAACATAGGTTGAGTTGTTGTAGCCTCACCCTAGACATCTTGTGGTAAGTCTATACTCTTTAGCATGCTCTTCACCATATTCAAGATAGTTATGTTTCTTCTTTCAGCAACCCCATTGTGTTGAGGGGTGTATGCGGCAGTGATTTCATGGATTATGCCATTCTCTTTGCAAAAATCCTCAAATTATTTGGATGTGAATTCTCCCCCTCCATTTGTCCTCAAAATTCTGAGTGATTTCTCAGATTGTTTTTCAGCCATACACGTAAAGGACTTGAAAGTGACAAATGCATCACTTTTTGCTTTGATCAAGTATAACCAAAGTTTTCTACTGAATTCATCCACAAATGTGATGAAATACTTATTTCCTCCTAGTCATGGAACATCAAGAGGACCACATACATCAGAGTATACTACATGAAGTAAATTGGTAGCTCTTGATGTAGTGTAATTGTTGAATACTGATCTTGATTGTTTGATGATCAAGCAACAGTCACATACCCTTTTTGGCATTTGGATTGAGGGTAAGCCCAAGACCATTTCCTTTGACTTCATGAGACTAAGGTCTTTGAAGTTGAGATGACCAAGTCTCATATGCCACAACCAAGAGTCACCATACAACATTTCAACATTAAAGCATTGAGATTCAATTGCATTGAGAGTTACCTGAAAAGTTCTATTCTGAGTTAGGGGAACTTTCATGACTTTTCTTGCAGTAGAATCAAGAACTTCTAGATATCCACACTGCATGTTAACTGAGAAACCTTTCTCGATTAATTGTCCCAAACTTATGAGGTTATTCCTCATATTAGGCACAAAAAGCACATCAATTATCATTACTTTTTTGCCATCCTTCTTTTTCATTATCACATCTCCTGTGCCGCAGCCTGGATTAGCATGTTATCAACAAACCTAACCTCTCTTCTCTTACTTGGATTGAAGTTGACAAGCCATTCTCTGTGACCTGTCATGTGGTTTGAACATCCTGAATCAATATACCAGATTTCCTCACCAATGTCCTTCTAGTTTGTGGTCATCATCAGTAGGGCAGGGCTGTCATCTTCCATGTCTTCAAACTTATCTTTCACCATGTGTTCGTCACTATGATGTCTTCCATTTAGAGAAACTTGGCTTGGAAGTGCTTGACATTCAGTTGAAAAATGTCCAACTTTATTGCAGTTGAATCATTTGATATTCTTCCTATCTATCTTCTTCTTTCCCCATCTCCAATTGGTGTTTCCTCCTCTTCTAGTGAAGTTCATAGACTGTCCATAGTCAAGTCTTTCTTGATCCTTGCTTGATCTTATTTCTCGTTGGTCTCTACCTCGGTTTCTAGTGCCACCCCTACCATAATAGCTCCCATTCTTGGAAGTTTGAGCCTACAAAGCTTGTTCAAGTGGTTTTTATGTTGCTCTTTCTATGAGCCTCGAGGGAGCCTTGGAGTTCCTCAACCTTTAAGTCTTCAATTTTCTTGGACTCTTCAATAGTTACCACAATATGATCAAAGTTTGGAGTTAAGGTCCTTAAGATCTTCTATACTATTGTTTGATTAGAGATCATTTCACCACAAGCTTTCATTGCATTGGTATGACTAATGATCCTATTGAATAATTGTGCTAATTTTTCACTAGATTCCATTTGCATCAGTTTGTATTGTCTGCAATCTAACTTTCTTCAACTGTTTTGCACCTTTATTGCACTTTTCCAGAATTCTCCAAGCTTCTTGAGAAGATTTTGCTGCAACAATCTTCTCAAAATGTGCCTCATCAACACATTGATGTAGTAAGCAGATAGCCTTGCAATCTTTTCTTATGTTTTTCTTGTAGCTAAGCCTTTGTTGTTCATTTGCTTCTTTTGTAAGATCAGAGTACCCATCTTCCACTATCTCTCTGATTTCTTGGAACCCCAAGATTGTTCTCATCTTAATGTTCCATCGATTCCAGTTTTTGTCATCAAGAACTAGAAGATTTGTTTGAAAGTTTGAGTTAGATCACATTTGTTGGATTACGAAAGAAGAAAATGAAGAAGAAGCGGTGTTGATGAGTAGGAGGAACGAAGAGAAGAAAGAAGGATGAAAATGTTCCTTTGGATCTTGTTTGAGCTCTGATACCAATTTGTTGGAGAAATGAAAGATAGATTGATTGTGCGGGAAGAGAAATGATATGTTTAACAAAGAAGAGAGTGAATCAATGAATAGAAATCTTGTATTAGATGCTTAGAGGAGTTGAGAATTACAAAGAGAAAGTATACTATTTATAGAATCTAGTTAGTAACAAAAAAACAAACTTTCTACTTATAGTAAGAATTAACAAAATGCTTACAGGTTATTATCAAATTGGGTAGATTTGTTTGTAAATGAATAATTATAGAAATGCATAACAAAGAGAACGCAAACAAACGCAAACAATATAGTATTTGACATTGGACACTAGCATTATATTCTTCATGCTATTTACTTAAATGTTTGTGGAAGGTGTTCGAAAACATCACATGCATACAGCTATAAAACCGGGTCAACATTTTGTCAGGTACAAAGAGAAAATTGAATAAAAAACAAATAAAAAAATAATTTGATATAACATTTTTATTCTTTAAATATAACATGATGACAATTTTACACTCGGGTGTAAAAGAGAAATCAATAAATTGTCTCTCCACTATTTCATACCATTATTTTCTCATGTAACAATGTGTGTGGAGTTCTTATCAAGTTGCTTGCACTTCTCATATACAAAATTGGGAAGAAGAAAAAAAAAACATGCAAATTTTATACACATGATGATGAGTTATTTATACTCTATTCCACGTAATGAGGAACATAGAAATCAATAATATAATAAATCGCCAAACGTAAAGTCGCTGAATTAGAAAGGTTCCTCTCTCCTTCACTCAAACAACTTTTACTAAAGACTACTCAACTATGAAAGCAAAAATATATAATAAGTATTATAATAATTTAATGATGAAACCGTGCAAAGGCATCTAAAGATATCAAATGCTTTTATAAGGTTTTGGTAGTAGTGATTAGCTTCAACATTTGGATCATAGCTAAGAGCTTTTGAAACCACATAATCACAAAAGGAACATGGATTTTGTTCTCAGTATTTTTTGTCTCAAATTTTGTCTTGTCTATTAATGATAAAATAAAAAGTAATAATAATAATAAATATTTAAAATTTATTATTAATATGACATACTTTTATTAACGGAGATAAGATTTAAGAAAATATTTACAACAATAAATTTATGTTCTAGTTTTATGTTCCACTCAAAATTAATTAGTGGACGCGTTCCTCTCTTTTCTTTACTTGGTACATAAGTTTAGGTTTGGGTCTATACAAATAATATAAAATAGGGTAATGTACTTAAATATAAAATAGGGTAATGTACTTAAATATAAAAAAATGATTTCTCTCTTGGCTGCCATCGTCTCCCACTTTATGTTCGGGTTTTTTCTTCTCAATCATGAATGGCTTGGGTTTACTTCATTCATATATACACAATAATCAAACTTTAATTTTATTAAGTAGAGTTGACCATATGTATTAAATAACCAATCGATTTTAAACTTTTCTAGTGTTGGAGTATTTAATTAATTTAATGAAGTTATTTACAAATCTGCATATTTAAAACATTAAAATTATTTAAAGTTAGGGCAATATATAAAGAATATATATCGTTCAGTGTAAAGATTTATACACATTCTATACATTATCTATAATTCATTTGTATTTTTTTGAAGAGTTGATGATGATAAAACATGCATAATATATGACGCCATGACAATTTATAAAATTCATATACTAACCGTGTATACATTTTTCTCTTATATTTAAAAATTGTAATATTTATACGGTATTTTAATTTAACAATTCTGTTTTTAGTATTGCAAAAGAGAAACACCAAATTTTAATTTTTAAATTTATCACTCATTGGCAAAAACTATAAGTTAGACGATAAAGTATAACATTGGGGAATAGTAACTTATATGAGGAACATACACGTAATTTACAGACATAATTTAAATATTTCCACTTTTAGCATTGACATTTGTGTTTAATTTTATATTCCCTGACCATTTTACCCCTTCAACTTCTTTCCATTAAAAACTGTTTGTTTTTTCCATTTAAGGTAGTAACTCATTTACTCTCCATTTTTAATTCTATTTCCTTTTTAACATTATTATAAAGGGAAATAATTTTAAAGGTCAATCTCTTTATTATTTTCTACCAACAAAAATCTCTTTATTATTTTAATTAATTAATTTCGATTATTTGAGTTTTCAGATTTAATTAGTTTATATGTCAAATATGCCATAAACTGATAAAAGTAGGTAATAATAGATACATCAAATTTCCAAGGAGAGAAATTGGTATCAATTTTTTATTTAAAATCATTACTATGTTGGTTACCAAAAATAATAAAATAAAATAAAATAAAATAAATCAATAATGATTTGAATAAATTGGGATTCTCCATTCATCTCTATAATTTTACATTGAATTGATGAGAAATAATAATATAATGTTATTAATTAGTAATAGTCAATGAAATAGGTATTAATATAGTGTTATAGTGTATTATATAAAGGGAAGATATTCACTTACTCCAAGAATAAGTTTTTAAGCTTACTTTTTATCCTAATCGTCAATTCTATAAACATGTAATAGTAGTATTTGAAAATTGTTTTGTAATTTGATACAAAAATGAATAACTTTTTAATTTTTCTTCTCCAACTATTGCTTGTAACTTAAAATCAACTTCAACCAATGAAAATTTGAAAATGTTAAAGAATCTAATGAAGCTTAAAATATATTTTTGTAGTCTGAAAATATATTTGATGTTATTAAAATATTATACAATTTGCAATGAGGAAATATGTTAATATATTTACGTAAATTTTCAAAAGAATAGAGAATAAACAAAATATGCACTATTTGAGTAAATTAGGTGGCCACCACAGTCTATATAATTTTATCTCGAATCAGTGAAGAATAATAATATGATATTAGTTATTAGTAAAAATAAATAAAGTAGACGATAAAATAGTAGATTCGATACTTTCTTTTGAGTATTATATAAATAGTACTACTTGAAAATATAATTGTGAATTGTAAAACAAAAAATGAACTTTTTTATTTTTTCCTCAAACTATTGCTTGGAATTTATAATCGCTTGACTTTCAAAATTCTTAAATATACTTAATACACTAGGGGAATATATTTTTTGAGTCTCAGTTGATGTTTACAAATTATAATGACTTTTCAACGAGGAAATTGGATTCTATTTAAAAAAAATTATAATTACTTATAAAATTTTCAAGTAAAATAATAATGATTTGAATAAATTAGGAATCATCATTAATCTCTATAATTTTATATCAAATTGGTGAAAATAATAATATGACATTCATTCAATAAAGTAGGTAATAACAAAGTATAATTATATATTTTTCGGATGTATAATACAAGTAATATTATTTTAAAATCAAATTAAAATTTGTTATGAAAAAAGAACGAATTTTTTTTTCTTGATCTATTATATGGAATTTAAAGTCAATTTCAAGTGATGAAATTTTAAAAATGTTAAATAAGACTTTAAAAATAGTTTTGTAGTCTAAAATATACATTTGATGTTTCTAAAGTATAATACCATTTTAAAAGACAAAATATAATAACATTTTTTATTAAAATTGTAGCACCGTGAATTTTCTGTGTATGTTTTATTAATTATTTATTTTTAAAACGATTAATTTTAGAAATTAATCGATATTGAATTAGACTAAACCGTAGTTGAGTGTTAGTCTTGTTTTGTGATTTTCTATTTTGTAGTAAATTTTCGTAATTTTATGTGACGAAAAGTTTTTGAGCTGCTGTCATGCCCAAATTCGCCCGAATTCGGCCAAATAACGTGTTTTTGAGTTCCGTAACTCGGAATCAAATTCCGATTGCACCATTGGCTTCGAAATATTATTTTGTAATCCAATGAACCTTTAAAATGGTTAATGATAAGTTGAAAGAGCAAAGCTTTCCTTAGCATTAGGTCTAAATCATGACCTATATGTGTTTAGGAAAAGTTTAGTTTCTAACTTTTAAATCTAAAATGTTTATGAATGAGTTTTGTGAAAAGGTGTTATTTTAGAATATTATGAGTTAAAAGTTGGTTAGTAAATAATATTCTTTAACTTCCAAGTTCAAGTCACGATTTGGAATAAAAGATGACTTATAAAAGTCTTGACTTTATAAACTTAAAGTGTTATGAAGTAAAAGATCGTTGATTTGTTGTAGGATGAACATTGATAAGGTAAGCTTATTTTAAATTGGTAAGTGTAACTTAAGAAATGTTGATTTAAATGTTGTTTAAGTATGAGATCAACACTATCAAGAATGTGTTGAAATGACCATGAAAACCTATTATACAAAATATGGAATCTACTTAAGATGACTTACTTTAAAGTGGTAA